>NW_027507764.1:537653687-537998687 GCF_037356315.1 Lithobates pipiens
CAGGGCTCAAGTCCTGCGGGAACGCATGGGAACAGAGTTCCTGTACTTTTTCCACAACAGGAACTCAGTCCTGCAAGACCTTGAAGTATGTGAGCTGTGTGGCAGGTGCTACACAAGCAGCCGCCGACACAGCTCGCAATGCTAAGTGCCGCACACCTGACCATTCAGGCATTGCCAGTAGGGGGCCCCATGACAGCTTCCGCTTCGATCTACCTGTCAATCACAGCTAGCTGATGGGTAGATCAGGTCCCTGCTGCTAAGAGATTGTATTTTATCAGACCTCTCGTGATGCGCTCCACCCCGCGGGCCCCTCCTGATTTTCTGTCTCCTCCTCACCCCCCCCCCCCAGTCTCCTGCATACTTGCTCTGTGTTTCCCGCTTAATCCCCTCTCCTTTATCTTCTGTGCCATATGATGAGAGAACCCAGAGGAGGAGCACAGCTATTCTGCTCACAGGACATGCAGGAGGAGAGGTGAGCTGAGGGAGGAACATCAGTTTGGGGGGGTAAGCTGAGCACAATACCTGGCAAAGTTTAATGCCAGGAGGGAAGTTTATGTGGAAATAGCTTAGGTTGGAATAGCATCAAGTGTGTGTTGGAGCCCTGAAGAGTTTGCAGCCCCCCAAGCTAACATACATCTCCTAAGTAGGAACACATCACTATCGCCCCAAACATTCTGTCCAGATAATGTGCAGTTCATTTATGACCTTTCCGTTTAACCCTGTGTTATCCAAACTCTGTTCAATGAAAAGTGTAAACTCACATAAACACCCTATATACAAAATAACGTTCCCCAATAAAGATCAGAACATGATGTTCAGATTTGCATGGAAGCACAATTGAATGAATGCTGATTATTCACAGAATTACCATATTTATGTTTGAGGATTGTTTTTTTTTTTTTTTTTATGTACTAACAGTTAAGCTTCAAACACACAATATGAAAATTGGATGAAAAATAACACTTTTGAAGTGTTCGTGCATATGAGCGTATTCTTTTTTTTTTGGAGGGGGAGTGGATCTTGGGTGGGAGTTCCCACACTTTTTTCCCCTAAACTTGACCCCTGTAATACTCCCACATGGCTGATTTTGCAGTTTGGGGGGGGGCTAAAAACATGGCCCCCCGACCCCAAACTAGGCCTTAGAAAGTAGCTGCACCCCAAGGATAAAAGTATGTGCCCTGCCAGCACACTGCAGAGAAGGCCCTTGATATCTTTGAATGCAGTGATCAGTCTGTAGAATTCCAAAATGCCACCAGTAGAGTCACAGATAGACCTTTCCAATCAGCAAATGCTCCTTTTTGAAGTCTGTAAGAATGATGTCCACACCTCTGGAGAAGAGAATTTGTTTTGTGGGAACATTTGACTGCGTCGGGGAAGCCTGTGGGATACTTGCACTCTTTTGAATCAGTGGTCTGTCTGTAAAAGTCCTAAACGCCTCCTGTAAAGTCACAGCTAGAGCTTTCCAATCAGAAAAACACATGCTCCTTGCTGAAGTGTGGGTTAGGGGGGCAGCCACAGAAACGGAGAAGAGGAGTGTTTTAGTGGGAAAGTTTGAGACTCATCTGCAGCGAGTAAGTCTGCAGAACCCTTGTTCTTTGCCCCCAGTAGAGTCACAGCTGGAGCTTGCCAATCAGCAAAGCTTATGCTCCCTGCTAAAGTTGGTGAGGGGGATTTCTCGAACAACTGTAGAAGAGAAGAGGTTTTGTGAGATTCATGACTCTACTGTACTGGGAAAGCCTGCAGGACCAAGAAATAAGGTAAGCAATACTCTCATGCATGCTTTCTAGCCTTAATGAAAATGCTGCCTCAACCTCCGCAACATCTACAGAATAAGCCCCTTTTTAAGCTATGACATCACAAAGCTGCAAATCCACTCCCTGGTTATCTTTTGCCTGGACTACTGCAACTCCCTTTTCATTGGATTACCTTTACATAGACTATCCCCCATTAGTCCATCATGAATGCGTTTACCAAACTCATCCACCTTACCAACCATTCAGTGTCTAGTGCCCCTCTCTGCCAATCCCTCCACTGGCTTCTGCTCACCCAATGAATAAAATTCAGTACTAACTCTTGCACGAGGGTGCACTCTATCGAGGACTAGGAACCTGAACTTGGGAAAAATACTATTATATATGGATAATATGTGTCTCCCCAAAGGGAGGCCTGGGAAGGTTGGGGAGACACATATTATCCCTATATAATAGTATTTTTCCCAAGGTCAGGTTCCTAGTCTTCGATAGAGTGCACCCTAGTGCAAGAGGGGGAGACTGAAACAAGATTTTATTGCAAAGGGAATTGAAGTGGATTTTTCAATTACAGGCGACAGTCTTCCCAGGTTTAAACGAGGCAGTAAATTATAGACCCTTTTTGGAAGATTTTGTATCTGGGGGTATAGAAAAGCAGATAGATAAATATTTGATATAAATTTCCATACATTTATTTAATGAAGGACCATTTTACCCCTCTTTTTTTTTGTCCCCGGGGTGATATAATGTTTGGGACTTATTGGGTCCATCTCTGATGCGATTCCGGCACGCGTAGGCCATTCTGGACAGATATACGGATACGACAGTTAGTGTCAGTCCGTGGAACATTCTGCTGGTCTGGCCTTCTTTGTGGTTCTTCTGCCCTGTGGGAAATATATTGATCTGGCAATTGATCTGTCCTGATCAATTGCCTCATCCCGCTTTTTTTATCTTTTACGTTGCGATGATTCTGCTCCCGATTGGCCTCGACGACATCACTACCCCCTTGGTGGGCTTACAGCTTATCTGCACTGTGGGCTTACGTGTTTTTTGAATTGGCGAAGATGCTAGTCTGCCCACTCAGTGTCCTGTGTAATCCTCGGGCCCCCCTCTTTAGAATACACAGCCACCTCCATGACGGCTTCAGTTTGTGGTCACTGTATTACTTTAAAGGTATTTTTCCTTCTTCTCTTGTATTTTGAGATAACTATATGAGCTTATATGCCATCATTAGGTTAGTTCACACACCCAATCTGATAGAAGTCCTTACCCCTACACACATTCCTCTTTCTCTCCCCTATTCCAGCTCTCTGTCAACGTGGTCCTGGTTCGCATCTGAGGGGACCCTCAGACCCTTTCACCCCCTACAGTGGACAGAAAGAAAAGAAAATAACTTTTTCCTTTTCATTTGGTTTTCATCTGTTTTTGAGTTATTATTTTTCATACATTCGGCCTTGCAAGTACCCCGATCTAATTATGATCATCAGCCGACTTTGTTGCATGGTTTAAATCGGGCTCTGTATATGTACAAGTAAGTATGCTTGCAACACCCGTGTGTCTTTGCTTGCCTCTCCTATTATTATTATTTTCTTCCACCCCCTATGCATCGATATTATGTATACATGTATTTCTTCTTTGTTGTTTTAGATTGCGTTTTCAAAATATAAATATGCATAACGAATGATCCCTGAAGAAGGAGTATAACTAAACTCCGTAACGCGTAGGCTACATGGAATGCACACTATTTATCCATCCGTCTTTGTATATGTTAATATGCAATGTAGATGACATGTACACATTGTTGCAAACAACATGGTTGTATGAAATTATGCTTCGCATTTTGAATATATTGAGCTTCTGTTTTGTTGGTGTTTTTTGATATAGTGTTAAAATAAAAGTACCTTATATGGTTTTACAAACTTTTGTAAGTCTCACAGTTCATGCCTATAAAGTCCTGCCCCTTTGAGGGGAATTATTTGGAGAATTTCTAATTGTTGGGATGGCTCTATTTAGCGGATTTTTTGGAGTACCTCAATTTTTTGGATTTTTTTTTTGGATTTTTTTTTTAAACAGGAATGCAGACGATAGTTTCTTGTGATGTGACCAAGGTGAAGGCAGAGCTCTTCTGGACTGGACAGGTTAAGTAGGCAGGACTGATGAGCAGGATCATCAACAGCTGAGTAACTGTGGAGAGAGATTGAAACTGGCAATTAGCTGACTTTTGAGCGGCCAGCTCAAAGAAGGAAGGGCTGAGCCCAGAGGTAGAGTATGGAGACAGAAGGGTGCCACATCAGTCTCAAAAGCATCGACCTCAAGGTTAAAAAGGTAACGTAGGATCAGGATGTGCCAACACAGGAGCAGAAACAAAGTCAGCCTTGAGACTCTCAAAGGCCTTAATGGACTCCGGAGACCAACTCTGTGGGTTACCGTCCTTTCTGGTCATATTAGTCAGGGGCTTAATCAGAGACTAGATGTTATGAATAAACTTCCGATAATAGTTAGTAAAGCTCAGGATCTGCTGCAGAGGACGTAAATCCATGGGTCGGGGCCACTGTAAGACTGTCGAAAGTTTCTCTGGGTCTATCGAAAAACCAACAGTGGAAATAACATAGCCCAGGAATTTAACTTGTTCACAATGGAACTCGCACTTCTCCAGTTTACAATAGAGATTGTTCTTTCTTCGTTTCTGAAGCATATGACAGACATCTGTGTGGTGGCTCTCCAGGGAGTTGGAAAATATGAGGATATCATCGAGATAAACCACCACACATAACTGCAACATGTCTCAGAGCACATCGTTAATAAATTCCTAGAAAACTGCCGGGGCATTACAATGTACTCATAATGGCCTGTTCTGGTTTTCCACTCATCACCCTTCTTAATCCTCACGAGATTGTATGCAATCTCATAATTTATTTAACAACCATAGACATTATATAGTGTAGCCAAAATATATATTGCATTGAAGGTTGTAATTACATAAACTTAGAAACAGCAAAGGATATACATGAACCATGGAAAGATATGTGATACCGTTACCAATATTTCTCCATGTACAAATTCAAATAAAACGCATTACCAAGAAATAAATGTCCTCACAGATATAGTCATTGGGGTATGCATCTTTGTAAGCTCCACGTGTTTCGGGGTGATAAGTACCATCTCATCAGGAGCTGATGCGTATGGCAGTTCTGTAGAAAGAATGATATGAAACATTGAATGTACACTAACCCCAATAACAGAAAATGTCAAGGGTAAAGGAGCAAGAAGCGGTTTATCCTCCTACTCACTTGAGAACTCCACATGTCACAGCAGGATAGTGAGAGGCCAGGGAGTATCACAAATGTCTCCACCAGGAGCTGAGGAGGAAGGACCCCCAGGACAGAGCACAACTACAACTCCCCACGAGAACAAGGAAGTTCATGTTGTTGTGGCTGGTGATGTCTAATATATACTTCAAGGTGTCTGTGAAAAGTATAACTGAGGTAAATACATGGTAGATAACCATATAAGTGTTGATAGGAAGTGAAAAAAGACAGCCACTTGGAAACAGGTGTTAAAGGAAAGTGGTGGGTGTATAATAGCTATAGGGTGAGCAGCATAACTAAGTGCAGGGGGATTGGAAAGATGGAAGAGAATGCTTATTGCTTCTCAGAGTAAATGGGAGAGAGTGACAGTGTGGAGACAAAATTGTTATGGCACCACAGAGTATGAGAAAAGTACCTATGTGTTTCCAATACAGGAGTGTAGAGAGCTGCAACCACCCACAGCCAACAACTACGAACAACTGAGACAGTTAGTTCAAACGGGAATATTTGTAGGTAGCCAATCCGCCCAGGAGCATCCATCCCCTCCCCTATGATCTCCAGTCAGTGGCGTAGCATGGGGGGTGCTGGGGGTGCCGTGGCCCTGGGCGCGAAATTTAGGGGGGTGCAATTTTGTGGCAGTAGTGTCACTACTGGCTGCCACCTCCTTAATTTAATTTCCAGTGTCCTCGGCACTCCGGCTGCCATGTACAGTGTTTGGCGCCCTATGATTGGGGGTATGGGGGTCATGTGCGGCGTGGGGGCTGAAGTCCCGCCTCTGCACGTGACCCCCATATGCCAAATCAAAGTGTGCTGGACACTGTACATGACGGCCGGAAACAGTAATGAAAAGCTGCTGCCGTCTGGAAGGGCTGAAGTAACCGAAAGAATCCGGTCTTGTGGATATCGCCAAGCAGGCTGAAAGATCAAGGTATCCTACAAGTGTTCTGAAGCTTAGTTTCCCTACATGTTCTGCAACAACGTCTGTGACAAAGACTTTGTTCCTGAGTAAGCACCTGGTTGGCTGCTAGGCCCTGTGAGAGAGGGACTGTCCAACTTGAGTGATCATCCAGCTGCGAATGGCTATTCTCTGGATGCAAAGTAAGCAAGTTCTTTAACGTTTTTTGGACGTTGACATTAAGAGTACCTGAACTTCCTTTTCCAACCCTCTGATCCCAAGTTGAAAGACTGTTCAATGGTTTGAGTTTGCAAATAAAATCCATTCAAGTGGATCTATTGTCAGTCTCAAGTTACTGGGCCATCTACCACGGAACATCCCCTAGACATGCAACAAGGAGAACAGAAGCTAACTGTAAGCCCACAAATAACCAGCAGCTCCTTCCGGGGTTAGTGCTACATCTAGAAATGTTATTTGTGTCTAAGCAATGCTCTAAAAGGATATTTTTTCTCGTAAATTCCCCCTGAAAAAAGAGGCGAACTTCCTGTGTCTAGGCATTCCTGTGACTTATAGCTGAATATATACAATAGGAGATGTGGCTCTCAACCCTGTCCTCAAGTACCGCCAACAGACTATGTTTGCAGGTTTTATTTTTCTTGCACATGTGCTTTAAATTAAAGTCAATGGTTTGGTATTTTGGACAGCTATTTTATCTAACAGAAATTCCCAAAAGATGGCCTGTTGGGGGTACATGAGGACAGGGTTGAGAACCACTGATCTAATGCACCACTGCCTCTGACTAGTCTTCTGAGATTTGGACTGACTTTTGGTGATGTCATTATTGTGCTGTTTGCAGTTCTCCTTGATAAAGCTGAAAATGGACACCTGCAATGAAATGGTCCCCCTGTTCTGTTTTATTGGCTTACTCTGAATTTTCACCATCTCTCCTGCTGCTTCTTAATATTTACCCCACCACTCATCAGATCCCCAGTCCTCAGGGAAAGCTCGGACATGAGCAAGTAAAGCCCTACCTCTATCAAGATGACTGCCAACACATAGAGCCATAGAGGTTTATTTACTAAAGGCAAATTAGCTTTTTTCTTCGCAAAGGTATTTTCTCCAGAGCTTAGTGAATGAAGTGAAACTCTTCTGACTTCCATCATCCAATCATGTGCAAGCAAACATGTATTTAAAAGGCAACATCCTAATTACCTTGAGTAAATCAAACCCACAGTGCTGAACAAGTCATGGTAAGTCAGTAATGGTAAAAAGATCAGCTGCAGGAAGCCTATAAGCAATGCTGGTGATCAGTCCTCTGCTTGCCTTTATTGGGCACATATTTCACTATTCAGGTCCTCTTTAAAGCAGTCTACAAATAGTTTTAGAAAAGTGCAGAAGAAACTGCGCTACGGTGTATAAATGTGCTCAATTGGCAGAGCCAATGAAGACACTGTGATACCAGTGTCAGCAGAGGATCTGCTGCACAAAAGGAGCGGTGTTGTATCTGACCATTGTATAAAGCGCTACATCCTTCTTGGTCGAAATGAGTGCATATCATTCAGTGACTTTGTTTTTGCAAAATACAGCATTGTGCAATGATATACGTATATCTCTTCTCCCTGCATATAATAATCCATCAGTGAGTGCACCAGCACACGAATCAAGTGATTGTGTTACAAACTTTTCTTGTGTGAAGCTTAGCCCGCTCATCAGTGGCCATTTGATTTTACATCTATATGTTACTTGAAGTTTGTGTGAACGTTTGTCTGACAGTCTTAGCAGGAGATATGGCTTAGAGACTTTATATTTGTGACCAGCCCTACATATTTTTATTCCCAAATATTTACATACCTTGATCTTTCTAACCACGCTATTAATTTTTATGTGACCTTTTTTTTTACTTACTGTATGTACTTATTTATATAGTGCTGATTAATTCATGCTATTGATCCTTTACTATTTGGCTATACATTTAAAAAAAAAATCACAGGTGGGGTGAATATAGGGATGAGCTTCGTGTTCGAGTCGAACATACGTTCGCCTGTTCGGCGAATTCCGAACATTATGGGCCGTTCGCGCCAAATTCGTGTGGCGCTCACGGCCCACAATGCACCGCGCCATCGCAGTGCATTGCTGGCTCATGATTGGCCAAGCATGCACTGTGACCCCACATGCTTGGCCAATCACAGCGCCGGTAGCGAGGAGAGCCATGATTAGCCACAGGCAGGATGCCTGTGGCCAATCATAGCTCAGGCTGTGTAGTACACGCCCCACACTATATACAGCGTGGCGGCCTTGTGTAGTGTGTTGGCGTCTGTAGGAGTTAGTGGGTGTTCTGTGTACCTTCAACACAGTATACACCGATCGTTATCGGCCAATTTTTCGTTCTTGCTCTTCTGTAGTGGTTGTTGGCTGCGTGCCCTGACTGCAGTATACACCGCTATATTCACCTATATAGCTAGCTATATTTCTCTTTTTTAATAGAGCTTGCAGTCAGTGGTAGGAGATTGTGCGTACTGTCTGCGTGCTCTGAACCCAGTATACACCGCTATATCCACCTATATAGCTAACTATCTTGCTCGTTTTAAATAGAGCTTGCAGTCAGTGGTAGGAGATTGTGCGTGCTGTCTGCGTGCTCTGAACCCAGTATACACCGCTATATCCACCTACATAGCTCTTCTCTAATTGAGCCATCTGCCATCTGCAGGAGTTAGTGGAAGTTGTGTGTGCCTCCAGCACAATATACCCAATTGCTGGTTTTCCCAACTCCCTTCAGGCCATTACCATGTCTGGAAGACCAGCAAGGAGAGGCAGACAGGCATGAGCCGATAAAAGAGGGCAAGCAGGCTCTGTGTCTAGAGACAACAGTGCTGGTCGTGGACGCGGTGCATCGTCATCATCAGCACGTGGCCATGGGACACGCTTGTCCTTCTTTTCAGCAGCTGGACATGTTGAGCCGCAACATGCCAACGACTTGGTAGAGTGGATGACCAAGCCCTCTTCATCCTCCTCATTGTCTCTCACCCAGGCTCAGGGTACTAGCAAAGCAGCTGCCAGCGCATCGTCTTCCCTCCTCTCAATGTCATCATCAGTGACTCCTTCCTTACACCCACCACGTCCTCCTGAGGAGTCTCCTGAACTCTTTGAGCACAGTGTTGGGTACATGCTCCAGGAGGATGCCCAGTGTTTTGTAGGCTCTGCTAGATGAAGGCAGTAGCTTGAATGCAGAGAGAGGGGATGCTAAAGAAGGACAGCAATCTGGCAGTCATGTTCCACAAGCTGCAGCATACTGCCAGGTTTGCTCCAGCGATGAAGAGGGAGGGGATGATGAGGGCACTGACTCCATGTGGGTGCCTGGTAGGAGAGAGGAGGAGGAGGAGGCACATGTCCAACGGGGGCCAGCTTAGGGGCAGCACACCGACTGAATCACACCGCAGAGCTCCGCCTGTGCAGGGCGCTGCCTCTGCGCGTTACTCTAAAAGTTCTTTGGTGTGGGCCTTTTTTGAGACGAGTGCATTAGATCACACCCTGCTATTTTTAACATATGTCTCAAGCGTATCTCTCGTGGCCAAAACATCAGCCGCTTGGGCACCACATGCTTGACCAGACATATGTTGACCTGCCATGCAGCTCGTTGGCAAGCGTACCTCAAAGACCCACACCAAAGAACAAAGCGGACCTCTCCTTGCTCCTCATCAGCTGGGATCTCCAACCCCACTAGACCTTCAGTCCTCTCTGAAACCTGCTCTGAGAGGAATGAAGGTGTACAATTAGGTGTGTCACAGCCAAGTGCTTCCGGGCACTCTGCTAGCAGTACACCCACGTCCGATTATAGCAGGCAAATGTCCCTGCCCCAGCTGCTGGACCGGCGAAAGAAGTTCACGCCCAGCCATCCACATGCCCAGCGGTTGAATGCTAGCTTGGCTAAATTGCTAGCACTTCAACTGCTGCCTTTTCAGTTGGTAGACTCGGCACCCTTCCGTGAGTTTGTACAATGTGCGGTTCCTCAGTGGCAGGTCCCCAAACGCCACTTTTTCTCACGGAAGGCGATTCCGGCTCTCTACCGGCATGTGGAAGGCAATGTCCTTGCCTCGCTGGACAGGGCGGTCAGCGGTAAGGTGCATATTACCGCTGACACATGGTCCAGCAGGCATGGACAGGGACGTTACCTGTCTTTCACGGCCCATTGGGTCACTCTTCTGGCAGCTGGGAAGGATGCAGGACAAGGTGCAGTAGTGTTGGAGGTTGTTCCGCCACCACGCCTCCAAAATGCTACTATTGGTTGTGACACACCTCTCTCCTCCACCCCCTCCTCTTCTTCTTCCTCCATGGCCTCTTCCAGTGCTCTGTCCTCAGAACCAGCGGTGCTCCTTAGGTGTTCCAGGGGCTACACAAGTACGCAGGCAAAACAATGCCATGCCGTGCTTGCGCTGGTTTGTTTGGGGGACAGGAGCCACACTGGGGTGGATGTTTTGTCAGCTCTGCAGGGGCAGGCCGAGAGGTGGTTGACGCCACACCAGCTTAAGCCAGTAATGGTGGTTTGCGACAATGGCACCAACCTCCTCTCCGCTCTCCGACACTGACAACTGACCCATGTGCCCTGTGTGGCTCACGTCCTTAACCTGGTGGTTCAGTGGTTCTTGGGCAGGTACCCGGGCTTACAGGATGTCCTGAAGCAGGCCAGGAAAGTCTGTGTGCATTTCCGCTGATCATTTAATGCCTGTGCTCGGCTGGCTGAGCTCCAAAAGGAGTTGAACCTGCCCAAGAACCGCCTTATATGTGACATGCCCACCAGGTGGAACTCAACATTGGCCATGCTGCAGCGGCTGCACACGTAGCAGAGGGCCATCAATGAGTACCTGTGCTACTACGGCACCAGGACAGGGTCAGGGGAGCTTGGTTTTTTCTCACCACGCCAGTGGGGCATGATCAGGGATGCATGCACTGTCCTGTCACTGTTTGAGGAGGCCACAAGGATGGTGAGCAGTGACACTGCATGCATCAGTGACACTGTACCTTTTGTATGCATACGCTGCGTGGAATAATGGACAGGGCACTTGAGGCAGAACAGAGGCAGGAAGAGGAGGACTTCCTTGCCTCTCAAGGCCCCCTTTATCCAGACAGTGTTCCTGCTGTGCCACCCATCACACAGGAAGAGGATGAGGAGGAGGAAGAGGAGGAGGAGGATGATTGTGTCAGCATGGAGGTGGAGGCTGGCACTCAGCATCAGCATCAGCAGCAGCAGCAGTCTTGTAGGGATGATTTACAGTCCCAAGAAACACGTGGACTTGTACGTGGCTGGGAGGAGGTAGCTGCGGATCATGTTGCCCTTAGTGACCCAGAGGACTCCGGACCGAATGCCTCAGCTAACCTACGCTGCATGGCCTCCATGATCCTGCAAAGCCTGTGGAAGGATCCTCGTATTCTTCGGATCAAGGAGAGAGACCATTACTGGCTGGCCACTCTCCTTGATCCACGGTACAAGGGTAAGGTTGCCGACCTTATCTTGCCATCGCAGAGGGAGCAGAGGATGAGACATCTCCGGGAGGCCTTGCAGAAAGGTCTGTGCAATGCGTTCTCAGAGACTGGGAGGTTACAAACTCCTGGTCCTGGACAACGTGTTGCTGAGGCATCGGTAAGAAGGAGCGGTGGAGAAGGTGGCCGTCTGACCGATGCTTTCAGACAATTTTTTAGTCCGCAGCCCCAAGGTATGATCGGTTCCAGCAACCATCGCCAGCGTCTGATTTACATGGTGCAGGAATACCTAGGGGCAAGGTCAGACTTGGACACCTTTCCCACCGAAAATCCTCTGGCTTACTGGGTCTTGAGGATGGATCATTGGCCAGAGCTTGCACAGTATGCAATTGAGCTACTGGCCTGTCCTGCATCCAGCGTTCTTTCAGAACGCACCTTCAGTGCTGCTGGTGGCTTTGTTACCGATCACAGAGTGCGCCTGTCCACCGAATCAGTTGATCGACTGACCTTCATCAAGATGAATCAGTCTTGGATCACCCACAGCTACCAAGCTGAAGCTGATGTAACCAAATATTTTTTTTTTGAAATATCACATCCCTTCAAGACTGCCTATGCTGATGCTGAGTGACTGTCCTGTTATGTTGATTGTCTATCCTCTTCCTCCTCCGCTGATATGTTGGAAGAACATATTTGGTTCTGGGTGATGCCATCGGCCCAATTTTTCTGCCCCTGTTTAATTGGGGCGTTTAATTACAATTTTTGATGCAATGCTTTGAAGCAGGGCTCATTCCTGCACTACAACTAGAGTATATGGGAGAGGTTGCAGTGTGGTGGCACCAGCACCAGTGCCTAAGGCCCAATTTTTCTGCCCCTGTTTAACAGGGGCGTTTAATTACAATTTTTGATGCAATGCTTTGCAGCAGGGCTCATTGCTGCACTACAACTAGAGTATATGGGAGAGGTTGCAGTGCCGTGGCACCAGCACCAGTGCCAGCAGCCCAATTTTTCAGCCCCTGTTTAACAGGGACATGTAATTACAATTCTTGATATTATATTTCACAGGAGGGCCCGTTCCTGTGCCCACCCAGAGTAACTGTGAGGACTTATAGTGTTGTGGCACCATCACCACAACCACCAAAGGTCAATTTTTCTACCACTGTTCAACAATGGCATGTAATTACAATTCTTGATATAATCGTTCACAGCAGGGCGCTCCAGCGCCCACCAAGAGTCACTTTGAGGGCTTACAATGTTGTGGCAAAACCCACACCTTGTTCCGCCATTTCTGCAGAGCATATAGGGCTGGCCCCTACTTTCAAACATCCAACTTACAAACATCTCCTACTTGCAAACGGAAGGAGACAACAGCAAGTGAGATTAAAAAAGACGGACGGACTGTTCTAAACACGGGAAACACGTGGCACTTCACAGGTATACTACAGACACCCCCCAGGCACGATATTTAAAGGAATATTTCACTTTTTTTTTCACTTTAATCGTCATTAAAATCAGTGCTCCCGTCAAAACGGCCGTTTTTAAAACTTTTTTTTGCATTGACCCATGTCCCCTGGGGCAGGAGCCAGGTCCCCAAACCCTTTTTAGAACAGTATCTTGCATATTAGCAGTTAAAATTAGCACTTTTAATTTTGAACATTCGAGTCCCATAGACTTCAATGGGGTTCTAACGTTCGTACGAATTTGGGGTCCGTTCGAAAGTTCTGGTGCGAACCGAACCGGGGGGTGTTCGGCTCATCCCTAGGTGAATATAATTTTTTCTCACAAAATTGTTTTCTCAAGTATTTATCTATTATATATCTATATTTTTTATTTATATAATATTTTTATGTGCTTGTTATGTTTTGGGCACATGTTACATAGTTACATATTTAGTAAGGTTGAATAAAGACATCAGTCCATCTAGTTCAACCTGAGTGAGTGTCTACAATTGTCCCTATCCCTGTATAGTGCACACTCACATCAGTCCCTACCCCCAAGGAGCCCTTTATTGTTTATTTAGCTATATTGTTTTGCCCTATTGATTGGGACTTGCCATCTGTTCCCTTTGCTCGGTAATCTTCACTTTAACCACTTTAAGACCAGGCCTATTTTACAAACTTGTTATTTACAAGTTAAAATCATGTTTTTTTGCTAGAAAATTACTTAGAACCCCCAAACATTACATATATATATTTTTTCTAACACCATAGACAATAAAAGGGCAGTCGTTGCAATACTTTGTCATACCGTATTTGCACAGCAGTCTTACAAGTGCACTTTTTTTTGGAAAAAATACACTTTTTTGAATTTAAAACTAACACAGTAAAGTTAGCCCAATTTTTTTTTTTATATTGTGAAATATGATGTTACACTGATTAAAGTTATACCCAACATGTCATGCTTCAAAATTGTGCCAGCTCGTGGAATGGCAACAAACTTTTACCTTTTAACTTTAAAATCTCCATATCGCCAGGTCCCTTAACGCCCATCTGTAATAATCCGTGTAACAGACTCCTTTCTTCCAGAACTCCCATCCCACACAACCACGCAAGTGAATAACTTTTTCTCAGGAACCACCTTCCTAACCCTACCCACACTATCAGCACAACCCCTTCCCATGGAGGCTGCTAGTGGTCCGGTGACTGCAACCCTACGAGTAACTAACACTTCTAAAACCAACAAGATACTAACAGGAAGAAGCCATTAGGTAAACAGTACATGACGACAGATGATATACTTCTTATAGCTACCTATCTAATGTGCTTACTTACAAATAATCCTTATCCCATCTCCATACATGAGATACACCCCGACCTATTATGTTATCTCAGATAGGCTACACAACTTGACTATCCAGAGGCTCTCTAAGTAACAGACTATCTGATAGACACCACCAGGGTAAACACAACACAAAGCTTATACTCAATGTCTGCAGCGCTCTGGGAGCAAGCACAATACATATGGGTCTAGTCACTCAAAACACTCATATAGTCAGCGTAAGCCCCTGTACACACGGTTGGAGATTTCGACAACCAAATGCGTCGGATTTTGTCCGTCGGATCTTGTCCGAAACTGTTGCATACACACGGTCGGACTAATGCCGCGTACACACGAGCGGACTGTATGGCGTACTTAGTCCGTCATACAATCCGACGGACAGTCCGTCATACTTTCGACTGAACGGACTTGACCACACACGGATGCACAAACAGTCCGTCGAAAGCTTGCGCAATGACGTGTACAGCACGTACGACGGGACTAGAAATAGGAAGTCCAATACACAGCAAAGCACCCTTCCGCCGTGTAAATCCTTTCTGAGCATGCGCCATTCTTAGTCTGTCGAACTAGCCTACTGACGAGCGGATTGTCCGCTGAAACCAAAGTACGACGGACAGAATTTCGAAAAATCCGAAATACTTAGTACGCCAGACTGCACGCTGAAAAAGTCTGCTGAAGCCCACACACGAGCGGACTGTCCGCTGAAATGTGTTTCGACGGACTAAGTACGCCATACAGTCCGCCCGTGTGTACGCGGCATAAGTTGTCGAAAAATCCGATCATTCAGAACGTGATGAGGTAATTTCGTTAAGATGGGACTACGTTCAGGCTAGTAGCCAATAGCTTTGATGTAGGAATTTGATCTGAGCCTGAGTTGCACTTGGTCCGATCAAAATTCTCTACACATGATCGGAGTATGTCCGATCGAACCAGTTGGTCGGGAAATATTTCCAACATGTTGGAAAATTTGGTCCGACGGATATTCCGACGGAATCAGTCCGATGCATACCACACACAGTCGGATTATCCGACGACACGGTCTGATAGGACACATTCCGACGGATTCTCCGACCGTGTGTACAAGGGCTTACACCTGACTCATGTATTGTGTATACCTGTCAATTATCTTGGATTACCACATTACATTGGACTTTTTGTACCATAAAACATTATTTCTCTGTATGTACGCTGTCTTTTGTACACTGAAGAATAATATTAATATTTAATATTATTGTATCTAAGAGGCGTTTCTGGATGAATAGCAGAGTCTTTGTGTAAATATGTCTGTGTCCTCTCTTCTAGAGGGTGTGTGAAGGAGAAGTAAGTGTGTTTTTATCCAAGGCTGAATCTCCACCAAAATGTTAGGAATTTGTTTCTTAGTAGAAATAGAAGAATTCTTTGTTCGTACAATACTTCCAAACACATTGTTTATTGTTCAGAAAGATAAGTAAAGGCAAGACTTGCATAGTGAATAAGAAAGGTAGTGGTGCGCTGTACACAAGGAGGATATATCTATTAATAAAAGCAGTATATAAAATTCGCAATGGGGGGATATCCAGTAAACAATACAGGTCTGGGTATGTCTATGTGACTAGTTTAAACAGCAACACTCATTTCTACTAATAGTCCACAACATAAATACATAAAATAGTGAAAATTCATATAAAATCCAAAGTGCAACGTGTTGCGATCCTATAGTCGCATAAAAGTGCAAATATTCCAATGTGCCGCTGTGGCTGATAAAACAATAATGCTCGTTGCTATTAGTGTAAAATCTACAACATAAAACCGTGAAATAATAAAAACAAGAAAAAAGAAAAAACACAATATAACATTCAAAAGTGCAGCGTGTTGCGATCCTAAAATCGCATAAAGTGCAAGTGTTCTGCTGTGGTGCACATAGGCAAACCTTCAAACATAAATGATAATTAAGTGACAAAAAATATAAGTGTATCAGACAAAAAGTCAGTTTTCAGTGCAAAGTGCTGCGATTATTCTCAAAATCGCATAGGATGTGACTTCTTCAACAAAATATACGATGTGGAGCTGTTGCAATGGGAAGGGCAGTGGTGCTGGTGGAAGGGGATATGGCCTTGGTGGTCCCGTATATACCAGTAGTGGATGTCTCCTTACCTTACCGCTGTAAGGTAAGAGCGTATATATAGAGAGCTTTTTGGGATCCTTTAGCGGAATTTTCCCTTTAATGTGGGGTGCCCAGGTCCTGACCAATGATATGGTCCCTTTAAGGGGGTTTCCTCTGTGGTATTGCAGTCAGGGTTCCTCAGTGGTATGGCATATACATGGGTTTAAGCAGAGATGGAGGAAGAATACTCCATAGTGTAAAGTGCTTTAACAGGTTTATTGTTATTAAAACAGTTTAAAAATACTCACAAACAAACAGTCTGTACAAGCAGTGTATAAACGAGCTGCGGGCTCGGTCTACGTCACTTCCTGGTCGCTGTGTCCTGACGCGTGTTCGTCACGGGTCACGTGACTTCATCAGGGGACTTCATCAGGGGATCCCCTGATGAAGTCACGTGACCCGTGACGAACACGCGTCCGGACACAGCAGCCAGGAAGTGACGTAGACCGAGCCCGCAGCTCGTTTATACACTGCTTTTTGTCACTTAATTATCATTTATGTTTGAAGGTTTGCCTATGTGCACCACAGCAGAACACTTGCACTTTATGCAATTTTAGGATCGCAACACGCTGCACTTTTGAATGTTATATTGTGTTTTTTATTTTTTCTTGTTTTTATTATTTCACGGTTTTATGTTGTAGATTTTACACTAATAGCAACGAGCATTATTGTTTTATCAGCCACAGCGGCACATTGGAATATTTGCACTTTTATGCGACTATAGGATCGCAACACGTTGCACTTTGGATTTTATATGAATTTTCACTATTTTATGTATTTATGTTGTGGACTATTAGTAGAAATAAGTGTTGCTGTTTAAACTCTTCACATAGACATACCCAGACCTGTATTGTTTACTGGATATCCCTCCATTGCGAATTTTATATACTGCTTTTATTAATAGATATATCCTCCTTGTGTACAGCGCACCACTACCTTTCTTATTCATTATTCCCCGGGGTTCAGATATTTCCCTTTCAGTGTGTGCAGCAGTACCCTATCCCCCTCTATTTCCCTGACGTGGCGCAGGAATACTTATTTTCCACAGATTTTTAAGACTTAAGTGACATCTGGTAACATATGGTATGGTGATTGCTTCAGAAGATGGAAGAGATATCAGATGTTACATTCTCCAAAGTGTAGGGTTCCTTCCCTCTCTTCCCAACCCTCTTCCTCAATAGCCATTCAACCCTATTCAATTCTTATACTGTTTAATAATGTTATGTCAGCATATCCTAGAGTAACACCCATTATTGCATATAAGCTTATATGGCTTAGTTTAAAGTTAAGTTAAATAACTCCACCCATTGTCCTGCCATAGTAATAGAAGTACCTACACAGCAAAACAACTTCTCTCTGTCCTCTGTCCTGTAACCTTCAAAGACTAACACTAATTACATTATAACATTCATGTGTTTCATATATTTTTCAGAAACTTGTATCACTTAAAATATTAATTAACTCAAAATCTTCTAACATACATGATAAAACCTTCATAGTTACATATAGTTACATAGTAGATGAGGTTTAAAAAAGACACAAGTTCATCAAGTCCAACACTCAATTGGATTAATTAATTTATTCCTCTCATTCTCATACACCCACTTAATTATTTAAACATTGTATTTATTTATTAATTCCTTTATTTATTCTAATTCATTTTTTCACATATTTTACAATTTTTTGAACTATCACCTAATAAGAATACACCACATTTTATTATCGTATATTTATTTTTTCATCAATAGTTTTTATTCTTTTGGTAATAATTTCTAAAGGCACTGCACAAATTTTAATACAGTTGGCCTTTAAAGTATCAACTAAATCCCTTTTGGAGTAACCCCTAAAAACATACCAGGGGGTCCAACACTATAAAACCATCCTTCCTTTTAGTTTTAGTAAAAGCAGATACATCTAGGCATATATATGGAGAGGTCTCTCCTATGTTTTGAATTACTTACTTTGGACCAATTAAGGTATAGCGCCACGCCTACCTACTGCTTTTTTCACATACTCCATTCCATCCAAATGGTTGGACACATATGGTAGAGGCAGCTCTTACCCTTAGTAACATATACCAATTATCCATAGCACAATCCTACCTTTTTCTTTTTCATTTTTCTACTTGAGCCTCATTTGCCATGTAGTTGTCCACCCCATTCATTTGTTCAGATCTTTTTGCAAGGTTTCGACATCCTGCGGAGAAGTTATTGCCCTGCTTAGCTTAGTATCAACTATAGTTCAAATACAGAAATTGAACAGTTTACCCCATCCTCCAGGTCGTTTGTGAACAAATTAAACAGAATTGGTCCCAGCACAGAACCCTGGGGGGACCCCACTACCCACCCCTGAACATTCAGGGTACTCCCTATTTATCACCACCCTCTGAACTCGCCCTTGTAGCCAGTTTTCAATCTATGTACTCACCCTATGGTTGATGCCAACTGACCTTATTTTGTACAGTAAACGTTTATGGGGAACTGTGTCAAATGCTTATGCAAAATACAGATACACCGCATCTACAGGCCTTTCTTTATCTAGATGGCAATTCACCTCCTCATAGAATGTTAATAGATTGGTTTGGCAAGAATGATTCTTCATGAATCCATGCTGATTACTGCTAATGATACTGTTCTCATTACTAAAATCTTGTATATAGTCCCTTATCATCCCTTCCGAGAGTTTACATACTATTGATGTTAGGCTAACTAAGGATTTATTTTGGGCCCTTTTTAAATACTGGTGCTACATTGGCTTTTCTCCAAACAGCTGGTATCATTCCAGTCAGTATTCTGTCAGTAAAAATAAGGAACAATGGTCTGGCAACTACTTGACTGAGTTCCCTAAGTATACTCAGGTGCAAGCCATCTGGTCCCAGTGATTTATTAATGTTAAGTTTCCCAAGTCTAATTTTAATTCTGTCCTCTGTTAACCATGGAGGTGCTTCCTGTGATGTGTCATGAGGCTAAACACTGCAGTTTTGATTACTGAAGCCCCCCAATTCCCTTGTGAAGACTGAGGAGAAGAATAAATTCAATACCTTCGCCATCTCCCCATCCTTTGTAACCAGATGTCCTTCCTCATTCTTTATGGTGCCAATGTGGTCTGTCCTCCTTTTTTACTGTTTATATACTTAAAGAATTTATTGGGATTTTTTTTGCTCTCCTCCGCTATGTATCTTTCATGTTCTATCTTAGCCGTCCTTATTGCACCCTTACATTTCTTGTTGCATTCTTTAAAAAGTCTGAATGCTGATGATGATCCCTCAACCTTGTATTTTTTGAAGGCTTTGCTCTCCTTTGCTTTTATATGCATTTTTACATTGGAGTTAAGCCATCCAGGACTTTTATTTGCTAAATGTATTACCCAATGGGATGCATTGGCTAATGCCCTTATTTAATATGCTCTTAAAGCAAACCCATCTCTCCTCCGTGTTCTTTGTTCCTAAGATGTTATCCCAATTTATGCCTTCTAGCAAGGCACGTAGTTTAGGGAAGTTGACTCTTTTGAAATTCAGTGTCTTTGTATTCCTATTATGTTTCCTATTTGTGTGATTTATACTGAAGCCAATTGACCTGTGATCGCTGTTACCTAAATGTCCCCATATTTCCACATCCGCGATCAGGTCTGTATTGTTGATAATCAGTAGTTCCAGTAATTATTTATTTCTAGTTGGTGCGTCTACCATCTGACCCATAAAATTGTCCTGCAAGACATTTAGAAATGGGTGAACCTTAGATTAATGCGTGGTTCCCTCCTCCCAGTCTATGTCTGGATAATTAAATTCCCCCATTATTATAACACTTCTCATCCTTGTTGCCAATCCAAATTGTGAAAGGATATCTGTATAACCTGTAGGAAACAGGTTGCATGTTTTGAGTTACAGAGGTCTAGGACTAGCATTATTGCTCTTGCTCTAACGATCGCAGCGATACCTCACATGTGTGTTTTGAACACCATTTTCATATGCGGGCACTGCTCACGTATGTATTCGCTTCTGCATGCGAGCTCGGTGGGACACGGCATGATTACATTTAAAAAATAAATAAATTATTTAACCTTTTAATTTTTTTTATTTTTACACTGTTCTTTTTTTACAAAAAATGTGTCACTTTTATTCCTATTACGAGGGATGTAAACATCCCTTGTAATAGAAAAAAACATGACAGGACCTCTTAAATATGAGATCTGGGGTCAAAAAGACCTCATATTTACATTAAAAAGCAATAAAAAAACTGTAATTTGAAAAAAAAAATGTTGTTTCTACGTTTCTTCCACCCTGCATTGGTATGGAGCTGGGTGGACAAGCTCTCTTCCAAATGTATCAGTTTACAGGGATGAGACAAACCTTTATACCAAAAAGAACAAAACATTTTGCTGTAACTGATTATAAAGTATTAGTTGGAGTTTAGCTTCAATTTGTTAGTGTATTTAAGTTTACTACTAGATATGTGCAGTTCGTTTCATTCTGAATTAATATTCGGACAAATTTTTCGTTATTTGGAGATTTGGATATAGCCAAATACCCGAATTACAATATAAACAAATTTTACCGAATGCTCTGAATAACGTAGCAAAATTCATTTGAATTTCGGAAATTCTAAATGAAATTTGAATCGAGTTTTACATTGAACTCCAGTCGAATTCTAGTTACAAAAACTGTGTGTTAGTACCATTTTGAAATAATGCTGTTTTTGTTAAGCCAAAGATGATTTAAAGAGTCATTGTAATCATTTGATGAAGATTTTTCTTTTGTTCTCTTTGCTGCATTTCAATCTAAAGCGTTATAACATTTTCGATTCAACCATTTTGAAAATTTATCAATTTTAACATTTTGAATCCAAAAAATCTGTAAATTCGAAGGAAATTCCAAATACGAATTTCCGAATACGAACTGAATGATTCGGTTGAACTAAACAAAATAACTAGATTAACGAAACAAAACAAAACTAAATTAAACACATTTTTTCATCATGAACATGTCTATTTACTACTACATTTAACACTCCCCTCCCTCCAGACTGACAATGCTGCTGTCTGTTGTGCCACCTGTGCTCCTTCATCCAGTGTGGAGGCACTACAGGAGGTGTGTTACTGGACAGATCACCAGATGAAAACAGGGAAAACAAGCCTGACAATATAAAATTATTGCAGCCACCACATCTAATGATTGGTAAGCTGCAAAACATTGCATTTCTGTTTTAATGTCCAATAGTGTTGCCATCTCCTTCAAAGTTTTGGGTGATCCTGTTGTTCACCTATGCTATTCCAGTTCCTCCTGTTATTTTCTCATATAAAATAATAAATACAAAATCCTACAGAAAGAGTAGGTCTACCTCATAATGGCAATAGCATATATACAGATAAAGGCACTAAAACTGGCCATAGACATATTGAAATTTACCCAAGTGAACCAGCTGAATTTAAACCAGTGTATGGCGTATCTAGTCAACAGAAGTCTTCTGATAAAGGTAATGCTGGGAAACTTTTTTTGATTATAAGCTGCAGGTAATCCTCTGCAGATGAATTCCTCTACCTAGCTTAGGTCTATGGATGGAGGAAAATAACTACAATTCTCAGCTGAGGCTTAGCGATATCAATAAAATAGTCTAGAAGAGACAGAAAAAAAACTGCCAGGTGGTTTTAGGTTTACCTATCTTTTAAAGAGGAGCTCCAGGCTGCCCCCACAAAATTAAAAGTCAGCAGCTACAAATACTGTAGCTGCTGTCTTTTGATATAAGGACACTCACCTGTCCAGGGATCCAGCAATGTCCTCACCCAAACCGATTCTTCGAGTGCAGGTGCCAGCACAGCAAGTGAAGGAAACAGGAAACTAACACAACTGGTTTCCTACTGCGCATCCATAAGCCGCACTTCACCTTGTGAATGGTCTCTCAGTCTTCCGGGACTTGTGATGTGTCCCAGAAGACTGTGGGGGGAGGAGGGGGACTGAACATCCAACACAGATTGCCGGTACGATCTGAGCTGGAAGTTGTAGCAGGTACATGTCAAAATCAGGTACCCACTTCCCACACAAAGTGCCAAATGTGGCAGTGGAGAGTGCAAACAAGTGAAGCTTCCTTTTTTGGGTGAGGCTCCTCTTTAAATATATCAAAAGCCAAAATCTTTTGTTTTAAAGTTTTGGATATTGAAGAGAATTGTTAAGACTTGTAATTTTTTCTGTCTGTGACTGGCCAGGGAGATTTCTTTACAATTCCTGTCCTAGAAATACAGCACAATATTCCCTAGAAAGTCGTCACCAGAATGAGTTAACCCTTTGGAAAATTTCTCCCCACCTGTGCCACTGAGATCTTAAAATGTTTGAAATTTTTTCTCAATTTCTGCCAATGGAACAGTAGCATTCATGAAACTCCCCAGTTGTAACAGTGATTAAAACTTGACAGAGGTTCTAGCCAACCCTACATTATCCAAAAGAAACTTTTTGGCTTTCTATTCACTTTGATTTGACCCCTTGCACATCTCTCCAAGAGCTGTGCAACCCCCATATGTGTCTGTTACTGAATTTGAAAAACTCATAATTTTCTTGTGTTATGGGAATATTTTTTCAGGCCATTGCCAATGTCCCTCAAAATCTGTAGAACAGGTGAACAAATAAAGTCTTTTGTTATCTACTCCCTTGCCAAATTTGGGGTAAACAAGGGATTATCTAGTACACTGCATATGCCATAGGTGATGCTGGGATGGTCACTACTGTTTGTGTCCTATTTAGAGTTCTCCAAGTAGCCTCATTCCTTGAACCCCTGCTTATACATAACATCATATGAAACAACTTTCAGGAAATCATCCAAAAACATTTGTTCCAGGCACACTTGCATTGAGACCAATATACCATCCTAGTAACAAGAGCTTCTGCAATGAGATAGCTATCCCGCTGAGGTGTTCAGTATGACATAGAACCTCATATTTAATCCTTAGTGATTTATACCCCCAATTAAAATTAATAAATAAAGCTTTTAATTTACCAAGAATGAGACAAAGGTCTTGAGGGCTTTGTAATTTGCAGCTACAAACAGAGTATTTACACAGTTGGAGAAAAATTATTCATTTAAAAAGGTGGTAATTTATACAAAATAAACTGCATAGGTGTTCATATTAAGTTAACTATTAAAAATCATCATTACACCCAAAGGATTATACTTGTAAAGCAGTAAATGTAAGCAAACATTCAGTATTGGTGAAATAAACACTGTCATTTAAAGCGTAACTAAACTCTCTCAATAGACGTTAACGGAGAACTACAGTGCCTTGAAAAAGTATTCACACCCCTTTACATTTTCCACATTTTGTCATGTTACAGCCAAAAAGTTAAATGTATTTTATTGGGACTTTGTTTGATAGACCACCACAAAGTGGCACATAATTGTGAAGTGGAAGGAAAATTATAAATGGTGTTCAAATTTCTTTTACAAATAAATATATGAAAAGTGTGGGGGGGGGGGGCATTTGAAGTCAGCCCCCCCCCCCCCCCCCCCTGAGTCAATACTTTGTAGAACCACCTTTCACTGTAATTACAGCTGCAAGTCTTTTTGGGAATGTCTCTATCAGCTTTGCACATCTAGAGAGTGACATTTTTGCCCATTCTTCTTTGAAAAATAGTTCAAGCTCTGTCAGATTGGATGGAGAGCGCCTGTGAACAGCAACTTGCAAGTGCTGCTACAGATTCTCAATTGGATTTAGGTCTAGACTTTGATTGGGCCATTCTAACACATGAATATGCTTTGATCTAAACCATTCCATTGTAGCTCTGGCTGTAAGTTTAGGGTCATTGTCCTGTTGGAAGGTGAACCTCCATCTCAGTCTCAAGTCTTGTTGCAGACTCTAACAGCTTTTCTTCTAAGATTGCCTTGTATTTGGCTCCATCCAACTTTCCATCAACTCTGACCAGCTTCCCTGTCTCTGCTGAAGAAAAGCATCCCCACACTATGATGTTGCCACCACCATGTTTAACAGGGGGGATGTTGTGTTCAGAGTGATGTGCAGTGTTAGTTTTCTGCCACACATAGCGTTTTGCTTTTAGGCCAAAAAGTTCAATTTGAGGCCGCGTACACACGGGCGGACTGTTCGCCCAACCTTGTCCGCTGAACAGTGTTTGGGCGGACAGTCCGCTCGTGTGTGGGCTTTCAGCGGACAGTTTCAGCGGACAGTTGGACGGACAAAGTCTTTCGGAAATTCCGAAAAACTGTCCGCTGAAACTGTGTTTGAGCGAACAGTCCGCCCGTGTGTGGGCTTGTCCGCTGTACTTTCGAAATGAGCGGACTGTTCCCGCTCGGAAAGTCCGCCCATTTCGAGCGCGTGTACAGGTAGGCGGGGCCCGCGAAGGAGACGTCGCGGGCTCCGCCGCCTGGAATGGGCTTAAAGGGGAACCCCAACGCCGAAAAAAATCGGCGTGGGGGTTCCCCCAAAGTCCACACCAGACCCTTGTCCGAGCACGCTACCCGGCCGGCCAGGAAAGGGGGGCGAGCGAGCGCGCCCCCCCTCCTGAGCCGTACCAGGCCGCGTGCCCTCAACATGGGGGGGTGCCTTGGGGAAGGGGGGGCCGCGTGGCCCCCCCACCCCAAAGCACCTTGTCCCCATGTTGATGAGGACAAGGGCCTCTTCCCGACAACCCTGGCCGTTGGTTGTCGGGGTCTGCGGGCGGGGGGCTTATCGGAATCCGGGAGCCCCCTTTAAGAAGGGGGCCCCCGGATACCGGCCCCCCACCCTATGTGAATGAGTATGGGGTACAATGTACCCCTACCCATTCACCTGTGAAATAAAGTACAAAAAAAACACAACACAGGGAAAAAATATTTTATTGCACAGCTCCGGGGGTCTTCCGTCTTCGGGGGTCTTCTCGCCGGACTCCTCCGCTATCTGTGTGTAGCTCTTTTACTAGCGGAGGAGTCCGGCTTTCTTCCTCCCCGCCGCCGGCCTCTTCTCCCGACTTCGGGGGTCTTGTCCCCCTCTTCGGTTCTTCTGCCGGGCCACCGCGCCTTCTTGTAGCTCTTTTACAGGCGGTGGCCCGGTCTTCTGTCGCCGCCGCCGCCGCCTTCCGTTCTTGTTCTTCTTCTTGTTGTTCTTCTTCTTCTCCTGGAGATGTTGACTCGACGATCTCTCCGGCCGGAATGCCAGAGCCGCGCTGTGCGGTCACTTATATAGTGACAATGGGGCGGTGTCACATGGTATATGTCACATGGGTTGGTCACATGGTGACCCCGCCCCCTTACGATGTCATAGTCCCCATGTGACATCAACCCATGTGACCAACCCATGTGACATATACCATGTGACACCGCCCCATTGTCACTATATAAGTGGCAGCGGAGCGTGTCCCTGGCATTCCGGCCGGAGAGATCGTCGAGTCAACATCTCCAGGAGAAGAAGAAGAAGAACAAGAAGAAGAACAAGAACGGAAGGCGGCGGCGGCGGCGACAGAAGACCGGGCCACCGCCTGTAAAAGAGCTACAAGAAGGCGCGGTGGCCCGGCAGAAGAACCGAAGAGGGGGACAAGACCCCCGAAGTCGGGAGAAGAGGCCGGCGGCGGGGAGGAAGAAAGCCGGACTCCTCCGCTAGTAAAAGAGCTACACACAGATAGCGGAGGAGTCCGGCGAGAAGACCCCCGAAGACGGAAGACCCCCGGAGCTGTGCAATAAAATATTTTTTCCCTGTGTTGTGTTTTTTTTGTACTTTATTTCACAGGTGAATGGGTAGGGGTACATTGTACCCCATACTCATTCACATAGGGTGGGGGGCCGGTATCCGGGGGCCCCCTTCTTAAAGGGGGCTCCCGGATTCCGATAAGCCCCCCGCCCGCAGACCCCGACAACCAACGGCCAGGGTTGTCGGGAAGAGGCCCTTGTCCTCATCAACATGGGGACAAGGTGCTTTGGGGTGGGGGGGCCGCGCGGCCCCCCCTTCCCCAAGGCACCCCCCCATGTTGAGGGCACGCGGCCTGGTACGGCTCAGGAGGGGGGGCGCGCTCGCTCGCCCCCCTTTCCTGGCCGGCCGGGTAGCGTGCTCGGACAAGGGTCTGGTGTGGACTTTGGGGGAACCCCCACGCCGATTTTTTTCGGCGTTGGGGTTCCCCTTTAAGCCCATTCCAGGCGGCGGAGCCCGCGACGTCTCCCTCGCGGGCCCCGCCTACCTGTACACGCGCTCGAAATGGGCGGATTTGCCTCCTCCTTACGTGGGCGAGTCCGTTCATTTCAAAAGTTGAGCGAACTGTTTGCCCAACCTTGTTCGTCAAACAGTCCGCTCGTGTGTGGGCAAGTCCGCTCATGCAAATTTTGAGCGGACTGTTTGCCGAAACTGTTTGACGAACAAGGTTGGGCAAACAGTCCGCGCGTGTGTACGCGGCCTTAGTCTAATCTGACCAGAGCACCTTCTTCCACTTGTTTGCTGTGTCCCTCACATGGCTTCTTGCAAACTGCAAACTGGACTTCTTATGGCTTTCTTTCAACAATGGCTTTCTTCTTTCCACTCTTCCATAAAGGCCAGATTTGTGGAGTGCACGACTAATAGTTATCCTGTGGACAGATTTTCTCACCTGAGCTGTGGATCTCTGCAGCTCCTCCAGAGTTACCATGGGTCTCTTGGCTGCTTCTCTGATTAATGCTCCACTGTCCATTTAGGTGGACCGTCATGTCTTGGTAGGTCTTGGCATACGTTTTTCTCCACAACTTTATTCCTGACCTGTCTGGTGTGTTCCTTGGCCTTCATTGAGCTGTTTGCTCATTAAGGTTCTCTAACAAACTTATGAGGGCTTCATGAAACAGCTGTATTTATACTGAGATTAAATTACACACAGGGGGACTCTATTTACTAATTAGGTGACTTCTGAAGGCAATTTTTTCCACTCGATTTTAGTTAGGGGTATCAGAGTAAAGTGGTCAGAACACAAATGCACACCACACTTTTTGGATATTTTATTTTGTAAACATTTTTGAAAACCATTCACCATTGTCCTTCCGCTTCACAATTATGTGCCACTTGTGTTGGTCTATCACATAAAATCCCAATAAAATACATTTACTTTCTTGGTTATAACATGACAAAATGTGTAAAATGTCAAGGGGTGTGAATACTTTTTCAAGGAACTATATATACAGATATAGTGTGTATATATAATTCCACTAGATTTTAGTTAGAGTTATCAGAGTAAAGGGGGCTGAATACAAATGCACAAATATAAAGAATTTTGAAAAACAATTATCTTTTTCCTTCCGCTTCACAATTACATTCCACTTTGTGTTGGTCTATCACATAAAATCCCAATAAAATACACGATACACGTTTTAAGTTTTTTTGTTATAACATGACAAACTGTGAAAAATGTCAAGGGGTATGAATACTTTTTCAAGGCACTGTATACGTTTGTGTATATATATATATATATATATATATATATAATGGTGTATGATTGCTCAGTTCTTGGACCAATGCTGCATCCACCTTTTAACTATCCACTTGAAGACCAGAAAATTACTTATAACCCCCAAACATATATCTATCTATCTATCTATCTATCTATCTATCTATCTATCTATCTATCTATCTATCTATATATATATATATATATATATATATATATATATATATATATATATATATATATAATTAGCAGACACCCTAGGGAATGAATGGTGATTTTTGCAAAAAATTTTTATTAAAATTGTGCACGCTTGTGGAATGGCGACAAACTACGGTACTTAACCGGTTCCCAACCAGCGCACACCGATGTATGTCGGCAGAATGGCACGGGCAGGCATATTGGCGTACAGGTACGTCCAATCTTCAATGCCGCACTGCCATTGCGAGTGCGCCGCTGGCGGCGCGCTCTCGTGCTGGTCGGGACCCCCGTGAGTCCGGTTGCGGGTCCCGTGGACTCGATCGTCGCGGGCATACCCGCGATCGTCTCACGGGACAGCTGAATGGAGGAGATGTAAACAGCATTTCTCCATTCTGCCTAGAAACTAGTGACGCTGATCTCTGCTCCATGTGATTGGAGCAGAGATCAGTGTTCACTAAATGAAAGCCCAACCCCCCCACAGTTAGCAACACACCCCTAGGAACACTTAACCCCTACACTGCCACCCACTGGTTAACCCCTTCACTGCCAGTGTCATTTACACAGGAATCACTGCATTTATATAGCAGTGATTACTGTAGAAATGACAATGGTCCCAAAAATGTGTCAAAAATGTCTGATGTGTCCGCCACAATGTCGCAGTCACAATAAAAATTGCTGATCACCGCCATTACTAGTAAAAAAAAAAATAATAAAAAAATTATTAATAAAAATGCCATAAAACTATCCTTATTTTGTAAACGCTATAACTTTTGCACAAACCAATCGATAATCACTTATTGCGATTTTTTTTACCAAAAATATGTAGAAGAATACATATCGGCCTAAACTGAGGGGAAAACATTTTTTTATATATTTTTGGGGGATATTTATTATAACAAAAAGTAAAAAATAATGCGTTTTTTTCAAAATTGTCGCTCTATTTTTGTTTATAGCGCAAAAAATAAAAACCGCAGAGGTGATCAAACACCACCAAAAGAAAGCTCTATTTGTGGGAAAAAAAGGACGTAAATTTTGTTTGGGAGCCACGTCGCACGACCACGCAATTGTCAGTTAAAGCGACGCAGTGCCGAATCGCAAAAAGGGGTCTGGTCTTTGACCAGCAAAATGGTCCGGTCTGTAAGTGGTTAAAAATCTCCGTAGGCGACACTTTAAAAATGTTTACAGGTTACCTGTTTAGAGTTACAGAGGAGGTCTAGTTCTAGAATTATTGCTCTCGCTCTAATGTTTGTGGTGATGCCTCATATGTGTGGTGCGAACATCATTTACATATGTATGCATGAACTACGTATCCGTTTGCTTCTGCGCGCAAATACGAAGGGATGAGGCCGCTTAAATTTATTTTTTTATTACTTTTTTTTTGTTTAACTGTCCCTTCAATTATTATTATTATTATTATTATTATTATTTTAAGGTTCTCCTTATGGAAAGATCTCTCCTTAAAGTGATTGTAAAGACAGAAGATTTTTTTATCTTAATGCATTCTATGCATTAAGATAAAAAGCCTTCTGTGTGCAGCAGCCTCCCTCAGCCCCCTAATACTTACCTGAGACCCCTCTAGATCCAGCAATGTTGCACGAGACACTCAGCTGGCCAGGACTCCCCTTCTCATTTGGCTGAGGCAGCAGCGCTGTGCCATTGGCTCCTGCTGCTGTCAATCAAAATCATTCAGTCAGTCAGGAGAGAAAGGGGGTGGGGCTGGATCATATATCCCTGTCTGAATGGACACAGGGAGCTGTGACTTTGCTCGGGTCCTCCCATAGCAAGCTACTTGCTGTGGGGGCATGCAACAGGAGAATAGAGCCAGGAGGAAGAGGGACCCAAGAAGAGGAGGATCCAGGCTGCTCTGTTCAAAACCATTACACAGGGCAGGTAAGTATTGCCATGATTTTTGTTTTTGAGGAAAAAAAATAACTTTGCAATCACTTTAACCTTTAAAAGCAAAAGATCAAAAAAACATTTTTTATTGATATTTTGCTTTAAAAAAAAAATTCTTATGTTCACCCTGGACTGGAAGTGACATCAGGACATCGCTCCCCTCCTCCAAGGCCATAGAGGTGATCAAAAACGATCAAAAACGATCTAGTCTTTTATGGCCTCTGTGACCAGCTGACCGCACCATCGGATTGTTGATGATGGTGCAGTTTGATATTCTGTATCTTATTTCAAATCTAAACTTATAGTCGGATGTTTACGTTTTAAAAACAACAAAGCGCTGCTAGGGCCTTAGTGCGGTTCACCATCGGTGACTGTCTTGGGCTCCATTTTTTGATTTATTTTGATTGATATAGCAGCAGCTACAATTTATGGTTTACCGTGAGCGCTGAGGGAGTAGGATTTGTAGTTTTGTAATATCTTGCTCATATTCCTTTTTATAACTACACCAACCTAGAAGTTGGGAGGAGCAAAGAAGACAGGACAACAACTCCACAACAAAACGGGCAAAAGGAGTGGCCATTGGTTTTGCCAGAGGGGTAAGGTTTACCCTAGAGGGGAGGTTGGTGGACCCTGAAGGGCGTTATTTTTTCCTGAGGGGAAGACTAAACAAGGTGGACTGCACCCTGGCAAACATCTAATGCCCAAATAAGAACCCAATAAAATACTTAAATGCTGTTATGGACAAATGAATGGATTTTAAGAAAGGCAAATTAATAATGGCAGGTGATTTCAATTTCACTATTGAACCTGAGATTGATAGTACACCCCGGGTACAGGGGACTGAAAATGCTTAACTAAAGATACTAAAAAAGAAACTGCATCAGAACCAGCTGATGGATGTATGGAGGATACAGCATACTAAAATACGAGACTATACGTTCCACTTCCCTGTACATGGGATGTACTCAAGAATTGATTTTTTTCCTGATAGAACATAGGCTACTGGAGTCAGTGATCAGTACAAAAATAGAAGTTACATCCTTCTCAGACCATGCCACGGTGACTATGAAAATGAAGATATGCGAGGCCCAAAATAGGGCAAATCTATGGAGATTAAACAAAGCACTAATCCAGGGAAAAGAAGCAGAAGATAGGATAAAAAAAGAGTTAGGACGTACTTTAAAACTAATGATACAGGAGAAGTATCAGTGGCAACGCTGTGGGGGGCCAATAAGGTCTATATAAGAGGAATCCTGAAAGCAATAGCAGGGAAAAAAGGAGAGAGTAAGAAAAAGGGAAGCCCTAACAAAGGGAATCTATGATTTAGAACAGGAGCATTAAAAAAAGAGAGAAAGAAGTATACCATGCGCTCATTATAAAAAGAGATGAATTAAAAGAACTAATAGAACAGGAAACCTATAAGCCATTGTACACACGGTCGGAAAATTTGACGGAAAATGTCCGATTGGACTGTGTTGTCGGATAATCCGACCGTGTTTGGGCTCCATCGGACTTCTTCCGTTGGAATGTCCGACCAACAAAGTTTGAGAGCTGGATCTAAAATTTTCCGACAACATGATCCGATGTGCGTCAGTTCTGATCATGTGTAGCCTAGTCCGACGGACAAAGTGCCACGCATGCTCAGAAAAAATTCTGAGATGGAAGGGCTCGGTCAGGTAAAACTACTGTTCGTAATCAATATAGCACATTCGTCAAGCTGCAATGTTAAAAATTCTTTAATGCAGCGCATTTTCTTTTTCTTTATAATGCTACAAGAATGAAGTTGTTTTGCTGCTCATATTCACACACACTTCTCCCAAACTTATTTCTTTATTCTTTTTCCTCATTTCGTGAATACCATATTTTAATTCTTCACATCTCCCCAATCATTTTTTTTTTTTGTTTAAATTTTGTGGTTGTTTTTTTTTAATCAAGATCTCCTTTTTTGACATTTTTCTCATCTTCGTAATTTTTTTGGTGTGTTTTGTGTGTCAACTTACCACAACACCATTATTATCTTTTTATTTTATTGTTTTATTTTTTAATCTCTGGGAGGTTGTTTGGTGTTGGTTCCCCTTGTTATTAATTTGACTTTGTATTTTTGAAATGTACCTGCCTACTCACAAATAAACTGTCCTTTTTAAAGTAAAACACATAGGCAAGTATTTCTTGAACCAAAAAAATCCTTTATTTAGGTTTCATAAACAAATAAAGAGGGAGGCAGCGCTGGAGAAACTGGGGAAATGAAGGAAGCCTTTGGCCCCCAGGGCACACATCAACTATTTAAACGCAAAAATTGGTGGCCTGAGGAGTACATATCTGAGGGAGAACAGTCTGGTCCTGAAGTCCAAGAAACCTGGAACAGCAGCAGGTGACATCTATGTCCCCAGTATGTGGTCATACAAGAGCCTGCATCTTCTGTCAGACCAGACTGAACCCAGGTAATCACTCTCTGGTCTTCCTTCTATGCTCCCTTCCAGGCTGTGGCTGTGGTGCTGGAGGTGTGGCAGAAGGAGGAGGAGCATGGTCAGAATCACACAAGTGTTTTGTTTGTGTGATTTGGGCCTTCAACCCCTTATTCAGTGTGTGGATCATTGGCTCCTCACACATGAGGTGTTGCCCCTCCTCCATTTGCTGGAGTTTGCAGGCAGCCAAGGTGGCAAAGGCCTCTTGATATGTGGGGTGGCTTTGAGGGCTGCTGAAGCCTCCCCAATTAGCTTGAGAGCCGACTCCTCCACATCCCCCCCTTTCTGGCCCTTTTGGGTGGAAGGCAGAGGGGAGGGACCTGTGATTGAGTCAGGCTCCGAGGGCCTGCCCACCTCTTGGCTGCCACTTACCCCTGCCTCTTCCTGGCTGCCACGTTCCACAGCCACCTCCTGGCTGCTGCATTCCACACCCTCCTCCTGGCTGAGGTCTTCCTGTGTATGAAAAAGGGACATCGTTTTAGTTTTTGGTTCATCAAACACACACAATTTTCAGCTCTTGACTGTTGCAAATTGTTAACAAATAGAAAAGACTATCATTCTGAGCCCAGCATTTTTCATACTTGGTCCAAATGTTTTGGCCACTACCGTCTATTGATATGTGAAACACTTTCTAAAACTAGCAATTAGTGAGCAAAAATCGAGTTAACATCATTCATTTTTACTCCACAAATATGTAGAACAATACTATAACTGGCTCAAGCTGGGCTCCTCCAGTTCTTCCTGTCTGGAAGGCCCAGGTTAGGTGTTGGAAGCCTCAGCAGGGGTGGAATGAAGCGTAGAAGGAAGTGTGGAAGGAAGAGTCGAGAGGTATTCCCTGACCTCAGCCTGGTCTGACAGAAAATGCATCCTCTCATAGTACTACAGCTTGGGGACATAAACTTCATCTGTTGCTGCTCCAGTTTGCATGGATTTCAGCACCTTCTTGTGCTCCCTCAGATATGTACTCCTCAGGCCACCAATTTTATTTTTTAAATAGGTAATATCTGCCCTGGGGACCACCGGCTTCACAAACTCCAGCAGTTTCTCCATGGCTGCCTGCCTCTTTTATTTGTTGCTGTAGAGGGGATGTGTAGCTTGCCACAGACAGGGCAGCTCCCTGTACTTGTCGATGAACAGAGGGAGAAAGCTGTGGTCGTTAAACCCATCCATATTATTTTATCTGAAAGACACAACACAAGACAAACCCTAATGTCAGGCTAAACTCTCCTAATCTTGTCCCAATATAGGCCTCAATCTAGAAGCAGTATAGGCTAGTGATGTACCAAGTTAACATTGTACCTTTGTTTGAACGATCAGCGCGTCAGCTTCTCCCTCTGCTCACAGATCGTACGTACAACACATGCGTGTTGTGTTTTATATACAGTGCGCATGCGTGAAACTCCACCCGCCCCTGACGTTCTTTCTAGTCTATTCCCAGCCTCTCCTCTTTCAGCGCAGTGGGGAGAGCACATGGTGCAGACACAGCAGGGGCATGATAATTCTACTAAAGAGGAGGAGGACGAGGAAAGCCCGGAGCCTGAAACATCCTGATCCCAGAGGAGAAGATTTAAGGCCTCAAATATGTCTTTTGGAGATATGTTGGAGATGGTGGACATATTGAAGAGGAACGACTCTGATGGGACGTATGGACCTTACCCAAACCCAAATGTCAGAAAGGCCAAGATCATGACTAAAGTTGTGAAGAGTCTTCAAAAGAATTTTGGGGTATGACGATTCAAGGATCAACTGAGAAAACGCTGGTCAGACCTGAAACTGAGGGAGCACGATCAGTACAGAAGGATTAAGCGAGATCTTCAAAAAAGTAAGTAGTTGTTGTGTGTTCATATTATTATTATTATTATTATTGCTTGCATACTGCTCCATGTGCTTTGATTTAATGTTGTACAGTTTAAAATGGCCACTTTCATGTTCATGGGTTCAATTGTTCGTAATAAACATAGTTGATGTTTTGGCAAGTGGCACTTGACTACATTTGTTCACACAACAGGTAAGCATTCCAGCTTCAGAAAGTGTCAAAAATAATGTTTCACCTTTGAACTCTGCCAAAAAACACAATTGTATGAAACTTCCAAGCAATGTTTCATATTCCTATTTCTGCCCTCAAATATCTGTGTGCTAAGTATTAATGTTTTACATTCTCATAGGGGAGAGAAGACTGAGGACGTCTGAGGACACCAGGGACCACACCCCTCCCAAAGAAGGGGAAAAACCAACACCAGAAGCAGAGGAGGAGGAGGAAGGAGAGATTGTAGAGATTGGCGAAATTGGCACCACAACAGGTGAGTGTCTGAGACCACAGCTTTTGGTAAGCTAATCAATGTATGCCTGCATATTTATAATACAATGTGTTTTTTTGGGGTTTATTTTTAGGTGATGTGGATGTTGTGGAAGCAGAATCATATTATAACCAGTGAAAGTGACCAGATCCTCATTGGGGAGATAATGGGGTGCAATCGCGATTTAGAGAATATACAGAAAAACCTCAACGATGTTCAGCAAAAAATGAAGAACAACATTGATGTTTTAGAGAGAGTCTGAAACACCCAAAACTAGCTAGCATCCATTTTAATTTTTCAAAAACACTGTTATATTTTTAGGAAAAGCCAAATTTGGAAGATGCACACAGTGTGTCAACATGTACTATCCCCATCATGGGGGATCAATGGACGCGTTTTGTGGGTGCAATCCCTTCCTTGCTACTAAAGTGGCTGAGATGAAGGGGTTGCACCCCCAAAACATGTACATTGATACCCCATGATGGGAGATAGCACATGTTGACATTAGGCATGGGATCAGGAGGAAACTGACCACTTTTTGATTGACAATTTGTGTGCATCTTCCAAATTTGGCTTTTCCAGGGGTGACACCCCATCTGATGAAGGCAATATCAGCACAGTTTGTACATACACATGTCTGATATTGCCTTCACTTTTAAAAGTTGAACTTTGTAAGTTCCTGTGTTCTGTATGTTATGCTTTGATACATGCCTGTTAGAAAAATTTTACCAAAATTAATGTTTTATATACACCAAATATGTTGGTTTGTTGTAAAACCCTTTTCTAAACGCACATGTGAATGTGCTTTGAGTAAAACGTTAAATTATCAACAATGTGTGGCTTCCTTTTTCAATGTGCAAAAGCAGTATTTGTAGTAAAGTTGTTGTTTTCTGTGACAATGGGTGTTATTTACTAAAGGCAAATCCACTTTCCACTCCAAGTACAGTTTCAGGTGCACTTTTGCAGTGCACTTGTAGTGCATAGTGGATTTGCCTTTAGTAAATAACACCCACAGTGATTTTTAAATTTCCACAATCACGCCATTTTCATGACCCCACATATTTCTGTCATGGTGCTGAAAATTAGCAATATTTTTGTCAGTAATGCACTACATACATTAACAACAAAAACAAGGTGTGTGTGTAGCAGACCCACAATATAATGAGATTATCTCAAGAAGAGACTGTCACCTCATCTCGCTCTGAAATTTAGTTTGCGTTGTTGTAGAAAAAGGCCCAAAGAAACCACCAAAAAAACTAAAACAAAGCCAAGCAGTAAATGAAAACAAAGATTATTGGAGTTTGAGAAAAAAATGTATTAAAAAAATGCCTCTCAGACATTGTCTGTCATATCAATAGCCCCCCCTACCCACAAAGTACTCCACATATCTTGTTCTGACCTCGCGGGCACTTTGGGGGGGGGGCAAGCCAGGACAACCAGTTTCAAGGGCCGTCATGTTGGCATTTTCCAGTAAGTCTGCATCAGGCCCAACTGAGGCCACAAAGTTTGCTGCGTCTTTTTTCAAAAAACTGTGCAGAATGCAGCACGAAAGCACAATATGATTGAGTTTATATTCCGCCCTGTGGATTGGAGTCAAAAATAGGCCGAATCGGCTGGCCATTATCCTGAAAGTTTTCTCCACTACTCTTCTGGCTCTGGCCAGCTGCAAATTAAAGATTCTCTGGTCCGGGGTGAGGGTCCTCATCGGGAAAGGCCGCATCAGATGGTTTGCCAGAACAAACACCTCATCCGTGACAAAAACAAAGGGGAGTCCTTCCACATTCTCCTCTGGAGGTGGCAAGCCAAGACTGCCACTCTGGAGACACCAGTAGAACTCCGTCCGCGCGAACACTCCACCATTCGACATCCAGCCATTTTTCCACACGTCCACATACAGAAAGTCTTATGTCGCTGACACCACCGCCAACATCACGATACTATTATACCCCTTGTAATTATAATAGTAGGACCCCGAGTTGGGGGGTGGGACGATGCGGATGTGTTTCCCATCAATTGCACCTCCACAATTGGGAAAGTCCCAACGGCTGGCAAAGTGGGAGGCCACAGTGTGCCATTCCTGTGGCGTTGAAGGAAACTATGGAGTCAAACAAGAAAAAAAAATTGTAATTTTGCACATCAACATTGCAAGCAGATTAGACACAAACATTTTTGGCCAAGATCAGTATAACATTTTTGGAAATTAGTATTTAAAGCCAAAAATTTAAGGTCCCCTTATCAGATTCCTCACCCCCCCCCCCCCCATCTGAATGAAAAAAATAGGGGGGGGGGATTTTTTGGACAGGTAACCCTCTACTCTTAATTGAGAGCGGAATGCATAAATAATGATACTTTGGCCATCCCTTCCTTTCTTACACTATTGGCAGCCCACCGGACAGGTAAGAGGTGTCATAATACAAAGAAAAAGGAACAAATGGAAGGACATTTTTACATTCTGCTATTACCTATCAAGATAATAATAGGATAAAACAAACTTTAAACTGTAGCATTTGAAAGTATTGAGGCAGGCCCTTGCACTACATGCTTTGGTGAATTCATCCATAAATCTGAGCACAAAAGAGGTAGGTATAGTGTGTATTGGGTTTGGCAAAGTCAGCAGATAGAGGATTTATTGATCAGCTGACCTAGCAGTTGGGGGGAGGGGGGTTCCTAATGAGTTTGGCCCACCAAAAAAAAACCTCTGGCACTCTGCATGAATTTAAGCACACACATAACATTTGTACACATTTTAAGGGGTGTTTAGAGGAAAGCATTACTATGGAGCTGACAAAATACATTGCTAAGTGACTAGGCTATAGGTTTATGGGCCCTGAAGAGCGTGCTGGGGAAGTTAGTGAAGACAAATATGCATTAAGGACAAAAAAGGAACTTTAAAAGCTTCCAGCATGCATGAGGACAAAGGGGCACAGCATATCAATTATAGCATATTGCAATCATGGTAATTAGGGAATGAGGAAAGAAATATAATACATTAGCAAAAATTAAATACATAGAATGTGATGTTAAAGGAGAAAACTTACCTTAATATAGTCCTACAGCAGGACCTGTATGATGGCAGAACAGATCTCTGGAATAATGATTCCTAGAGCCTGGGGGGAGATGCCTGTTGAGAACTTTAGGTCCTGAAGACTTCTCCCTGTCGCCAAGTACTGCAACGTGGTGATGAGCCTCTGCTCCGGAATGATGGCTTGCCGCATGCAGGTATCCTGCCTGCTGATATAAGGGGACTGCGAAGCCAGCAGACGGTGAAAAGCGGGGTGCGTCATGCAGAGATAATTCCTGAAATCATCAGGATTATTCTCCCGGATCTCACAAAGCAAAGGCATGTGCGAGAATTGGTCACTCTGGAGCGACCAATTCTTGGTCCACGAACTCCTCCTCGTCCTGTTCATGGACTGGGCTTATGTCAAAGCTAAAAGCCCAACACCAAGCCCCTGCACAGCACAGTACATACACGAAACATGGCTTCAAAACGGTCGGCTGGTCAGAATGGACTAACAGAAAGCACCAGTGGTGGCCCATCCATAGGGGGCGCCTGGGCACCGCCCCCTCCCTCCCAGGCAGTAAAAAAAAAATAATAATATTTAAACATGTCCCTTTAAGAAAAATTTTTTAAAAAAAGGTCCTTATGTGTTTCCTGGCGCCAGGTGCCGGGGGCAGTGCAATTTCGGAAGCGCCACGTCTATGCAATCACGAGATTGCAGACGAGGCGCTTAATTTGCTGCAAAAAACATCGTCTGTGGCGCAGTCGATCGCGCCACAGATTCCGATGTGATCGGCTGGCCGTGTGGGTTTTACTTTCACTTTCTAGGACATGGGCAGTGCTCTCTGTTATCGCTCCGACGTCACCCAAAGGAATTGACGGCGGCACTCAGGTCCTCCGGCGAATGTGACAGTAGCATCAACAGGTAAAAACAGAAGTTCTCCATGCCTTCTCATAGTTACAATTCAGCGGCAGCATAGAATACTTGACTTTCGGCGGCCGGCGGCAGCACAACATTCAGCCCACCCCACCCCCCACTTATCAAATATATCTGGTTTTCGGTGGCCGGCGGCAGCAACCCCCTCCCCCTTGATGTCATAACAATCATTATTTGCAAAATTTAAAGCCTTTGAGAGTTGAAAATAGTAACCACATTGATAAAAATGAGGATTGTTATGACAAGTGGCACATGTATTATGGCTTAGTGAATAAAGTCGAATTTAGTGTATACTATTGGTCCCAAATTTTATGCAATTAGAGTGAACTGTTTATTTTTTTTTTAATGGCTATGGCTAAACAGTGTTTCTCTTAGGCATATTCTAGTGTTGTGTGTCCTACATTGTTCATTTAGTATACCAAACCGACAAATGTCAGGTGTATAGCAGAGAAGGAGTTGCAGGAAGGTAGTTAACATGGTGCCTACCTGCTTCCAGAACTCAAAGATCACAGGGCATCTCCAAATAAAATCTATAAAATCTATATGGGCAAATTGTGTCTGTGTTTGATAAGTGCTTTGTTTTATTGTTTAAATATACATTTGTTATAAAGAAAAGTAATAAAGAAATTGAAAATAAATAAATAAATAAATGGAGCCTGGTCACACATCTCTGGGGCAGCCGTGGAGCACACAGCAGAAGGGTCCTGTGCGTCTCTTGGCTCCATTTCAGGTCCAAATTCAGGCAAAAAATTTGAACCTAATTCAGACCTGAAACAGTAAACGGGGATGCACCAGACCCCCTGCTGTGCCCTGCCCCACACATAGTGTGAACCCAGCCCTAATGTATTGAATGCATCTCCTATTGAATATTTGAGGTATGCTTTTTTTGTTGCCATTTTACAGTTGCACACAATTTTAGGTCTTGACATGTTACCGTTTACTCGATTTAAAGTGATTTTAATGCACATTTTTAAAACATTAGAAACATGTTATACTTACCTGCTCTGTACAATGTTTTTTCACAGAGTATTTCTGCTCCTCCTCTTCTCGGGTCCTCTCGCTGGTGCTCCTGGCCCTTCCTTCCTGTTGAGTGCCCCCACAGCAAACAGATTGCTATGGAGGAACCCGAGCAGGCTTACTCCCAAGCTACTGCTCTATGTGTCCATTCACACACAGCTGTGGTTCACTCTCTGCCCTCCGCTCTTTCCTCATTGGCTCACTGGCTGTAACTGACAGTAGCGGGGGGACAATGGCTCCTGCTGCTGTCTAAGACAATGGGGAGGGAGAGACTCGGGACAATCGAGGCTCTCTTCCACATCGATAGATCGATATACGGCTCAGGTAGGTATTGAGGAAACTGGGGGCTGCTACTGCACACAGAATGCATGAAGCTAAACAAAAATGAGCATTTACAACCGCTTAAATCTTTTATATTTCACAGAAAATTTGAAGATTGTATTGTGTTTGTGTACAGTAAAATTAATTTAAATGCATTTGGGTACTGAAAATTTACATTTGATAAAAAGTTGCACTGATATTGTGTGACATAAACAATTGCAACTACCATAATTTCATTTTATGTGGTCTTTGGCTTCAGAAAAAAAATTATCATTTTTAGCATATGCATGAAAAAAGACTATTGGCTCTAACAGGTTTAAATTGGACCTTACAAGCAAAATACATGGTTGATTAAAACTTGCATAATCACACACTCTTAAAGTTGTTGTAAACCCTCACAGTTTTCACCTTAATGCATCTATGCATTAAGGTGAAAAACCTTTTGTGCTGTAGTAGCCCCCAGAGCCCCCCTTTTTCTTACCTGAGCCTGATCGTTCCAGAGATGAGGAAGAGCACAGCAGCTCCAGCCGCTGTCTCGGGTCCTCATTGGATACATTTATAGCAGCGGGAGCAGTTGCTACCCCAAAGCAACTTATCCCTACGTTGATGAGGACAGGGACCTCTTGCCGACAACCCTTGCTCGGTGGTTGTTGGGGTCTGTGGGTGGGGACTTATCGTGATCTGGAAGCCCCCTTTAGAAAGGGCCCCCCCCAGATCACAGCCCCCCACCCTAGGTGAATGAGTAGTAACCATTCCCCTAAATAAAAAAGTGTCAAAAATAAACACTCTACACGTTACAGGTTTTTTTTTGCAGTTTAAAGAAAGTTTATTGAAACTTAGATCATGACAATCATATAGCAATGGCAAAAAAGAAAGCAACAGTAAAGTTTCAGTAAGATGTATACCAACGATACGAGAGTTAGACCAAACCATGTGAGATTTTTAAAATCAAACATAAGGAGAACTGGTAAACTTCAGAAAGAAACAAGCAGAGACCATGTGGAAGAATGGTTTGGAATCGGTAATAAATTTGAACTTGAGGAGATCCATCTCCGACCTTCCTCCGGTCCGACCCCAAACAGGAACCTGCTGTGCGTGGGCGAACCCGGAGAGTGACCGAAGACCGGAGGGAGATGGCTAAGCCAATCCCCACACCAGGTTATCCAACCCCGAGGGAGGTAGGTCAAACAAAGTGGGTCTGCTGGTAGACATAGAGATATGACCAAGATGGTTTAAATTTGCCAGTATAGGGGTAGAGAGTCCTCCTTGGTCTCAATTGGGTCAGGCCCAAAAATAGAAATGTCCACTGGAGTAATACTTACTCCAGATCCTGCGTTAGATTGAAGCAACCTAACTCTGAGGCTAGTGAAAGAAGGAGAAGAAAGAGAGAGGGAGGGGGGAGAGAAGGGCAGGGAAGAAATCCGAGATGGAGGCATATTGGTAGGGGTGAGAATGTCAGGAACCTTCACGGAGGAGACAGAGGGCTGTAGGGCGATGTCAAATGGGAGGGTTTACCCCCTGGCTTCAATGTTAGAGTAGTAGAGATATTCCTATAAACTTGGCCCAGGGCTCGCAAATGAGTTAAAATTTTCTGAGGAGTCCAAGGTCACATTGGAAATTTTTTCCTGTGACATTATCCAGGAGATATTCTGTTTGGTCTGGCAGAAAGAGACCGAGGGGGATTTCCATGAGTGGGCATGTGTAATCTTAGCCCCCAGGAGGATGGAGTGAATTAGAGAGAATGTCAATTTAGGAACACCCGGAATTCGCTTGTTGAGAAGAGCAATGGTAGGGTCTTGTTTAACTGCATACCCAGTGGACTCGAATGAGACTAAAAATTTTATTCCAGTACACTCTGATTTTGGGACATTCCCAAAGTGTGTGAAGGATAGAGCCAACATGGCCACACCCTCTGAAACAGAGCAGAGAGGACTGGGGATAAAATTTGGTGAGCCGAGTGGGGACCAGGTACCATCGGGAGATGACTTTAAGGTCCGCTTCCACAAGAGAGTTATTAAGAATACCCCTGTAGGAGCGGGGAAAATTTGTGTTCCAGGTATCTAGGTCCCATTCAAATTGAAGGTCACGCTGCCACTGCAACATATAGTTTGCTTTTCCCAGAGGGTCAGCTAACGCTGAGTAGATAAGTTAAATTCCCTCCCTCAAGCCTGTGGCTGAAGAGCACCAGAGCTCATACTGAGTTACTGACAGTGGGGTGTCAGAGCTTTTCCACACACTGTGTAAAAAAATGTGAAAGCTGATTGTAGCGGAAAGTCTCTGAGGGTGGCATTTCCAATTTGGAGATGTAAGAAAGTATTGTCCTATTCTATAGAGGCCCTTATCGAGCCACTACTGAAAAGCCTTGATATTTAGACCCGGGGGGAATTGGCAGTTGTGGAAGATGTGGGCCAGAGGATGCCATGCAGAGATCAGGGAGTGTCTTTTATGTAGTGTATCGCATATCGCATAGGGCCATTGTATGAGACAGTGTTGGGGAAAGGATCGAGTGTCTTTCTTTTTGTGGTCTCCAAATTAGGAAGTACAGAGTGTGATTAGGAGTTGCCTGTCTTTCTATGTCTTCCAGTCTGGTTTTGGACCTTTGGAGCAAATGACCAAGAATTGGCAGAATTGGGCAGCTTGAAAATACCACCATAGATTAGGCAGTTCCAGACCCCCTTTTTTCCTTGATCTATACAGTACTGTCTTAGAGAGGCGATGTCCCTTTCCCTCCCAGATAAGCCATATAATTGCTGAAATTTGTCCAGGAGACGCTTTTTAACGGGTATGGGTAGGGAACGGAAGAGGTATAAGATCTTGGGAAGCAGGGTCATCTTGATCGCGTTTACTCTCCCCAACCCGGACATTTTATAAAGGGACCATTGCGCAAGATCTTCCGACAGCCTTTTGAGCAAAGGGGGTAATTGTGGTGGTGTAAAAGTTTGATTTTAGGGGTGAGGAATATGGCTAGGTACGGGACAGATGAGGTGCTCCAGATGAAGGGGAAGTGATTTTTGAGTCTGTCCACTAGAACTTGGGGGGAGGAGATGTTAAGGGCAGTGGATTTGGACATATTTACCTAAAGGCCTGATATTGAGCCAAATTTTTTGAGTTGGAGTATGTTGGGACTAGAGATAAGGGGGTAAGTGATGAACAGTAAAACGTTGTCAGCAAAGAGGGCGCATTTTTGGGTTTGTTGGCCACATTTTACTCCATGGATATCCGGATGTTGTCTGATAGCCAGAGCTAGTGTCTCTATTGCGATGGCGAATAGAATGGGGGAGAGAGGGCAGCCTTGCCTGGTACCTTTTAAGATTGGGAATTGGTCGGAGAGGTGGCTTTGCATTTTACGCTGTCCTTTTGGGGAGGAGTAAAGGGATGACAGGGTCCTTAGAAATTCTGGGCCAAATCCCCATTTTTGAAGAATGGTAAATTGGTATGGCCAAGTGACTGTGTCAAAGGCCTTTTGGAGGTCGATGGAAAGGACATATCCCGATTGGGAGGAGTTTCCATCCCATGAGGATTGCATAAGGGAAATTAAATCGACCATTCTCCTAATCTGGCCCATCCCTGTCTCCTGGGGATAAAGCCCACCTGGCCCTTATGGATGTACTTTTCAATAAATGAGGCCATCCTATTTGCTAGGATTTTGGTCATGATTTTCAAATCATTATTGATTAATGAGATTGGCCTATAGTTGCCCACTTCTCTGGGGTCTTTGCCTTGTTTGGGAATAACCAATATGTATACTAAGTTAGCCACTGGCTCCAGGGGGGAGCCCTCCCGGTGGGAGTTGAAGAGCTGGACCAGACGGGGAGAGAGGACCTCTGAGAATGCTTTATAATAATGTTCAAAGAACCCGTCAGGACCCCGGGGCTGAGTCTGATTTGAGATTTTTGATGACATCTTGGACTTCCTCAACCCGGAAGGGAGCATCCATAATGTTACGGTGAGAGTCTGAGAGCTCGAGAATAGTGATTTCCTCCAAAAAGGAGTTAATGGAGTCAGGGTTGCTCGGACTAGATGCAGAATAAAGTTTAGAGTAAAAGGCCTGAAAGGTATCCAGGATTTTATGGGGGTTCTGGGTTAACTTTCCTGACAGGGATTTGATCTTGGGTAAAGAAAAGGTCTTTATTTTGGGGGAGAGTTTAGCTGCTAGCTGCAGACCTTTTTCATCAGCTTGTAGGTAGAACCAACCACTAAGCTAGCTAAGGTGCTTATTTGCATTTAACGACAGGGCTAAATTCAGGGCGACACGGGCGGATTCCAATCTGGCAAGGGATTCAGGAGTGGGGTTATTCTTGTGGGATTTGCTAAGAGATTTAAACTCATTTTAGAGTCTCTCCACATCTACTTTCCTTTCCTGTTTGAGTTTGGACGCAAGTTGAATCATTTTTTCCCTTAAGACTGCTTTGTGGGCACCCCATAAAGAGCTTGGGGATACATCCCCAGTGTCATTAAGGAGTAAAAATTCCTGAATATCTTTTTCAAGCAGGGTACAATGGATTGGATTGGACAAGAGGGTTTTACTTAAGCACCATTGGGGGGGCCCGGGTGGAGAGAGGGAGATAGTTGTTCTCAGGGTCACCAGAGAGGCGTCCGACCAAGGCACTTCCAAGGAAATAACAGGTGCAAAAAGGAACACTTCTGATGCAAAGCCATAATTGGCGACAATAAAATAAGTAGAAAACAAACGTACATTCACTGGAGAGGGAGGGGCTCTCTGGAAGAGAAAGGGTGGAGGGAGGGAAGAGAGAGAGGAGTAGCTTTAAGCCGGACAATAGGGGTGAGGTAACTATAGAGACCATAACCTTGTGAGGAAAATACAAATAAGAAAAAGAAAAAAGAAAATACGTAAGGACAATAGTAGCAAATGTGAGGCATACTCCACCCTAGCCAGGGCGGGTAATTTTCTAGCAGGGTCGGGTGTCCCCGATAGCCATAGCCCGATAGGGGAGGCTAGTGGGACCCGACAAACCAAGGCAACGGAGCCTGTCAAAAATGACAACATTCAGGTTCAGGTAGGGCTAGCCACTACAAATATGAGTGGGTGAAACGGTCAGTACCGAATGCAAGAGAAGAGCAATAAGGGGTTCGCTCATCTTGGAGGGTGAGAGTCTCGGAGTCTTTTTGGTAGTTGTCTGTTTCATAGCGGGGTCAGAGGGCTGCCCGGGGGTGGACACTTGGTGGAGCTCGATTTGGTGAATCCGTAGGATTTGACTCTGAGATGAAACTGGAGGCGAAAAGGGAAGGACCAGCAGTACTTGATGGAATTCTGAGCAAGAATTTCAAGGAGGGGCTTGAGGGACCTCTGCTTCTGGATCGTGGTGGGGGAGATATCCACAAAGATATGGATTTTGTGACCTTGGAAAGAGAGGTTGTCCAGGTTGCGGGTTTTTCTCATAACGTCCTCTTTGACGCCGTAGAAATGGGGTTTGACAACTATGTCCCGCTGGAGGCCATCTTGGCGGGGGAGCTGCAGTGCTCTGTGTGTTCTATCGAGCTTGAGTCTATGACCCTGGATGTCTGGTATCAGTTCTTTAATAAAGAGTTTGACGGTGCTGGGTATGTCTGTGACTGATTCAGGTATCCCCCTAATACGGAAATTATATCTCCTGCTTCTGTTCTCCAAATCGTCTATTTTGGTGAGTGCAGAATCCAGTTGATATTGTAATGTTTGGATGCATGTGGAGTTTTGGGCTGTATGGGCTACAGTGTTGTCCACTACTTGCTCTATTCCGTCTATGCGGGCTCTGAGGCTCTGTAAATCAGCCTTAATGGTTGCTGTGATCTGCTTGGAGGTTTGAGCTAGGCCTGCTGCTAGCTTTTTCTGAGAAGCTCTGCAGCAGATGGTGCATGTCTGCAGTCTGAGCCAGCAGCATGGGGGAGGATTGCTGGAGGCCTGCCAGGCCCAGAGGGGAGTGCAGCGTGGGGGTATGGAGAAGGTCCCCTAATGTCCTGTTGTCACGTACCTGGTATGAGAGCCCAGAATGCAGGGAGCGGCTTCTCGTAAGCCTCTGGCTCGAGAACCCCTGAAGGTGGAAACAGGAATTCAAGAGTTCAGAGGGCACAAGAGCCTGGCTGGTGTAAGGCAGATCTGGACAGGCAGCAGCAAGAGATCCAAAGAGGTACTGGATGGAAGACACCCGGCAGGCAGGTAGAAACATGGACAACGGCAGGCACAGGTGGTAGACTGGAACAGCTGGTGGCAGACGGCAGATGGCAGCAGGCACTGGCTATCAGATCAGAACAACAGGTGGTAATCAGCTGGTGTCAGCAGGCAATCAGCAGAGTCGGGTACAAGCCGGGTCGGTAACAGGCGGGCAACAGCGGTACACAGGGAGAGACGGAAACGTAGTCAGGCAGGAGGTCGGTGGCAGGCAGCAAGCAAACGTAGTCAGGAACAGGCCGGGTAACAAGAATCAGAAGCAGCAGATAGCAGATAGCAGAATCACCGGACACGCTGTAGACTGGACAGCAAGGAGGAACAGAGGCAGAGTCCTTAAGTAGCCCTTAGGGCGCCAAAACGGTCGTACGGCGAGTCTGCGTGCCCCCGCGGGTAACCGTGCGCCCGTTCGTGACCCCGCGCACCCGCGTGCGCCCGTTCGCACCATCGCGCACCCGCGTGCGCCCGTTCGTACCAACATGCACCCGTGTGCGTCCGTTCACGTTAACGCGCACCCAAGGATATCGACAAGTTCTCAGCAAAGGAATCCTGTGGGCAGATCTCCCATGTGCAATCGGATCACCAGGACGGCCATGACATTGCCCCCCCCCCCCCAAGTGGCAGCCTCCGGATGCCCAACTGAGCCATCTTACCCGGATGGGACCTTTTAAAGGCAAGGATTAGTCTTCTCGCATGGATGTTGGATTCCGGTTCCCAGGAATTTTCCTCAGGCCCATATCCCTTCCATTTAACCAGAAATTGAGTCTGGTTACGTCTCTTCCTACAGTCTAAAATGGATTCAACCTCGTATTCGATTTCTCCATCGATAATCACGGGTTCCGGAGGGCTGGCATTTCGGTTGGCAAAAGAATCCAGAACTGCGGGCTTGAGTAGAGATACATGAAAAACTGGATGGATCCGAAATGATTCCGGAAGCTTCAGTTCGAAGGCCACGCTATTCAACTTCCTCACAATCGGAAAGGGACCCACAAATTTTGGTCCCAGTTTCTTGGACGGGCAGGCCAGCTTTAGGTTCAAGGTGGACAACCAAACCTGATCCCCGACCTTGAGATCAAGTTCCCCCCTTCTCTTCCTATCAAACACTTCCTTATTGTATTCCTGTGTTTTGGTCAAAGTCTCTTGCAGAAGTTTGTTGTTTGTCTTGAAGAAGTTGAGGTTCTCCTGCACAGCCGGTACCGGACATTCGGGGAGATTGTTAGATAGGAATAGTGGGTGAAAGCCGAAATTTGCAAAAAACGGGGATTGCTTGGTGGCAGAATAAACAGAGTGGTTGTATGCAAATTCAGCCAAGGGTAGAAGCGAAGCCCAGTCATTTTGAGAAAACGAAGAAAAGCAACGCAGATATTGCTCCAGTGTCTGATTCGTCCTTTCAGTCTGGCCATTGGTCTGGGGATGATAGGCCGAGGAGAAGCAGAGTTCAATTTTCAGGGCCCCGCAGAGCGCTCTCCAGAGCCTAGAGGTGAACTGCACCCCCCTATCTGATGTGATATTAGCGGGGATGCCGTGGAGCCTCACAATCTCCCTAATGAAAGTCTTGGCAGTCTCTGCGGCCAAAGGAGTGCCCTTCATGGGCAAAAAGTGAGCCATTTTGGAGAGCCTTTCCACCACCACGAAGATTGTGGAATAATCCTCTGAAGGCGGTAACTCGACGATAAAGTCCATGGAGATCATCCTCCATGGTCTATCGGGGACGGGTAATGGCTTCAGCAGACCCCAGGCTCTCGACTTACTGCCTTTGCTCCGAATGCAAGTGGTACATGCCTCCACATATTCCCTGCAATCTTTCTTCATCTGTGGCCACCAGAACGTACGTTGAAGCAACTCCATGGTCTTATGTACCCCAAAATGGCCAGCCAACAAATGGTCGTGACAGGAGCTCAGAACCAAGATTCGCACTTCCTGAGGAATAAAGATCTTATCCTTGTACCAAAGGAGATCATCTCTGGATAATAGTGGAGTGTCAGGTGGAAGGACAGTACCTATGGAGGCCTGCTTAATTTGAGACAGTAAGTCTCCCTGGATCAAAAGGAAGTTCCCTGCGGAGAGGATGGTATCCGGAGATGGAGGACTTTCTGGTTCACTATACATGTGGGACAGGGCGTCAGGTTTGGTGTTCTTAGATCCTAGACGGTAGGTAATATGGAACGAAAATCTAGAGAAGAAGAGCGCCCACCTGGCCTGTCGTGGTTTCAGTCTCTTAGCAGTCTTAAGATATTCTAAATTCTTATGGTCGGTATAAACCAGGATCGGGTGGGTGGCGCCCTCAAGAAGATAGCGCCATTCCTCGAGTGCCGCCTCAATTGCCAGTAGCTCACGATCACCAACGTCCTAATTCCTTTCCGCCTCAGATAGCTTGCGAGAGAAGAAGGCGACCGGGTGCAGAAGAGACTTAGGCCCCTGTCTCTGGGAAAGCACCACCCCGACCGCTATTTCTGAAGCATCCACCTCTAAGATATATGGCAGAGTTGAGTCGGGGTGCTTTAGGACTGAGGCTGATACAAACAAGTCTTTCAGGGTTTTAAAGGCCTCCTGCGCCTTGGAGGTCCATTGGAACTTTTGACCCTGTTTGGTCAGTCCGGTGATGGGGGAAATGATAGAGGAAAACCCCTTAATGAATTTCCTGTAGAAATTGTCGAATCCCACAAATCGTTGGACCCCCTTTTTGTCAGAAGGAGCAAGCCAGTCCTGGATAGCAGAAATTTTCTGAGGATCCATCTCAATCCCTTCCACTGAGATGATCAGACCGAGGAACTGGATGCTTCGTTGCTCGAAGACGCACTTTTCAGGCTTGGCATACAGACCGTGAAGACGGAGACGAGCTAAGACATTCTTTACATGTTCTCGGTGTTCAGCTAAAGTGGAGGAAAAAATCAGGATATCATCAAGATAGATTATTACAAACAGATCAAGGTAGTCTCTAAAAATGTCGTTTACAAAGTGTTGGAATGTGGCAGGGGCGTTGCACAAACCAAAAGGCATAATTAAATATTCAAAGTGCCCGAGACAAGTGCGGAAGGCAGTCTTCCATTCGTCACCCCTCCGAATACGGACGAGGTTGTAGGCCCCCCCGAAGATCCAACTTGGAGAATACTTCAGCTGATCCTAGTCTCTGAAATCGTTCGGGCACTAATGGCAAGGGGTAACGGTTTTTAATAGTGATCTTGTTAAGTGCCCGATAGTCCACACATGGGCGTAGGGAATGGTCTTTTTTTGCAACAAAGAAGATCCCTGCACCCGCCGGGGAGGTGGAAGGTCGGATGAATCCCTTCTCCAGGTTGTCGTCCAGATAGGATCTCAGGGTACCCAATTCTGTTTCAGATAAAGGAAAAATTCTTCCGAAAGGAATCTCTGCCCCAGGAAGCAATTCTATTGGACAGTCATATGGCCTATGTGGAGGTAAGGTTTCAGCGCCCTTCTTACTAAATACGTCCAAAAAGTCATGATAGTCCTTGGGTACAGCTTGTCGGACCTCAGCGTCCGTTTCCAAGCAGAGTAGGGAAGAAGAGTCTTTGTTGTCAACCAGAAAACAATGCTGAAGACAGTAGGCTGAAGGGAACTCAATTCTTCCTGTGGTCCAATTGATGCGTGGCTTGTGAGCCCTCAGCCAAGGCATGCCTAGTATGACAGGGAACAAAGGAGACTTGATGACATCTAGGCACAAAAGCTCCTGGTGAGCCCCAGCAATGATTGCGAACAGCGGAGAAGTCTCCTGAGTCACTGGTCCAGACTTAAGGGTCGAGCCATCGGCCAGATATACTGAAAGTCCTTTCACCCTAGACCGAAGAGGAATGTTGTTCTTTAGGGCAAAGGACAAATCCACAAAGCCACTACAAGCCCCGGAATCAATAATTGCGTTGGTTTGGATAGTCCTTCCTGGAAGCTGCAAAAGAATAGGAACAGCCAGATGAGAGGTGTTATTCGACAAAACGAGTGAGGAAGCAGGAGGGATGAAAAAGCACTTTTAGCAGGGCAAGTGCGAACAAAATGTCCCGGTTCTCCGCAGTAGAGACAAAGGTTGCCGGCCCGGCGACGTTGGCGTTCCTCAGGTGTCAGAGATGGTCGGAGCAACCCCAGCTGCATGGGTTCCGAAGAATCTGGTGCGGCAGTAGCAGGAGCAGGAGGGGCCGAATGGGTGGAGCTTGGCACGCGTGGCATCATCCAGACGGGACGAGAGGTTGTGGAAGAACGCTCCAGGCAACGTTCTCTTAAGCGTCTGTCTATTTGAACAGAAAGGTCTATGAGGGCTTCCAGAGTCTCAGGGGTACCCACTCGGGCCAGTTCGTCTTTCAAAGACTCTGAAAGGCCCATACGAAACTGGTATCGTAGAGCTGAGTTATTCCAGTCCGTGTCGGAGCTCCAGCGTCAAAACTCCGACACATAATCCTCCACAGGCCTGCGACCTTGTTGTAGAGCGTGTAAAGCTGCCTCTGCGGTAGCAGCAAGCTGAGGGTCCTCATACAACCGCGACATCACCAGGAAAAAGGCATTCAGGGTATCCAGAGATGGATCCTTCCATTCCAAGAGACGGTGGGCCCAGGCCGGGGGTTTGTCTGTCAACAGGGAAATGACGAATCCTACCTTGGTTGCCTCGAGAGAGAAAGTCCTTGGTTGCAAGGCAAAAAAGAGTTTGCAGGAATTACGAAAAGCTCTGAATTTATCCCGGTTGCCAGAGAATCGTTCCGGAGTAGGGACCCTAGGTTCGGGCGGCATCATCACCACCGAAGGTGGAGCAGAGGATCCGGAGACGGCTGGCGTAGTAGCAGATAGGGCCTGGACTTGTTCCTCCAGTCGGCCGTAACCTTCCTGCAGGTACTTCACCGCCTGGGTAAGACCAGCAAGGTGGCGGCAGAGCTCGTCCATAGGGGAGGCTCCTTGCGTGGGCTCGGACATGGCTGTCCAGTACTGTCACGTACCTGGTATTAGAGCCCAGAATGCAGGGAGCAGCTTCTCGTAAGCCTCTGGCTCGAGAACCCCTGAAGGTGGAAACAAGAATTCAAGAGTTCAGAGGGCACAAGAGCCTGGCTGGTGTAAGGCAGATCTGGACCGGCAGCAGCAAGAGATCCACAGAAGTACTGGATGGAAGACACCCGGCAGGCAGGTAGAAACGTGGACGATGGCAGGCACAGGTGGTAGACTGGAACAGCTGGTGGCAGACGGCAGATGGCAGCAGGCACTGGCTATCAGACCGGAACAACAGGTGTCAGTCAGCTGGTGTCAGCAGGCAATCAGCAGAGTCGGGTACAAGCCGGGTCGGTAACAGGTGGGCAACAGCGGTACACAGGGAGAGACGGAAACGTAGTCAGACAGGCAGGAGGTCAGTGGCAGGTAGCAAGCAAATGTAGTCAGGAACAGGCCGGGTAACAAGAATCAGAAGCAGCAGATAGCAGATAGCAGAATCACCGAACACGCTGTAGACTGGACAGCAAGGAGGAACAGAGGCAGAGTCCTTAAGTAGCCCTTAGGGCGCCAAAACGGTCGTACGGCGAGTCTGCGTGCCCCCGCGGGTAACCGTGCGCCCGTTCGTGACCCCGCGCACCCGCGTGCGCCCGTTTGCACCATCGCGCACCCGCGTGCGCCCGTTCATACCAACGTGCACCCAAGGATACCGACAAGTTCTCAGCAAAGGAATCCTGCGGGCAGATCTCCCATGTGCGATCGGATCACCGGGACGGCCATGACACCTGTCCAGCAGGGATTCAGGTGAGGCAGAGGAGAGCCCATGGGGAGAGCAAGTACTCATTGGAGTTGCCAGCAGGGAAGTCGGTTGCTGGTTTGGAGGAGGAGGGTCTGCTATTGAGTCCTGGTCTTCTATGCCACCTCGTGTGTGTGTGGCGTCCCCCATCTTGACTGATACAGGGGCCACCAGATTAAAGTCCAGCTCGCAGCTTACTTCCCTCTTATGGGGGCCGTGCGGCATATGAGGTGAAGCCTGGATCTTCCGGGAGGCTTGGGGGTCAGTTGCGGCAATGTCCCGCATGGTCTGAAGGCTCAGGGAGCCAAATGGGGCCGGAACGCAACGGAGCTCTCAGTTAGAGCGACTTTGCGGGAGTCCCGCGCATGCGCACCTCACGTTACAGGTTTTTATATTATTTTATTAAGGCATCTCCCTCTTCTGGCAATGTGTTCTCTTCTCTGTTTAGCCAAGATACCTAATAATTTGGGGTGTACACACCAAAAAGCTAGAGTGCAATTTACCAAATGGGGAAACTATTTGGATTGACCTGTGTGCCCCTAAGGAAAGACATTGGTAGAGTTTTACCCTCACTTCCTGTTTCTGGTTTATGTGACAGGAAGAGAAGGCAATTTTCAGAAAAGGGACACAAAGCCCAACATAAAAAATACAAGCAGGGGTTCTATGACTCACTTGGTTTCCCTCAAATGCTCACAATTAGAATAGGATTGTCTTGAGCTAGATTTTAGCTCAGTGCTCTAAATCAGTGATTCTCAACCCTGTCCTCAAGTACACACACACACACAAACACACACGCACACTCACACGCATGTGCATGCACACACACACACACACACACACACTCAAGGCAAGATAAAGAATGCTATCTGCAAGCTTTATATAACATTGGTTTGTGTGCTAATGAGGCAATTGAAAATACATGCACAGTACATGAAACACACCAAATTCAAGTTCACCCAATGTAGAGAAAGAACTTCAAAGTGAGATTTTACTCAGCCCCTCACAAGATGAAGCAAAAATACACTCTATTCTCTGGTCAGGCCATGCTCCTATTTCTATAGTGGTGGAAGAAGTGCATGCCTCAAGACCTGTCTATATATGGCGTAATAAAGTAAATATTTTTTCCTGGCTGCCGTTCAAAAAAGACCTAGAGGGGAAAATCCAGTTTTTCTCTACCAATATTACACCAGAGGTACCCTTTTCCGCGGCCTGGTGTGCACATAAAGTCTTTGTCAGAGGCCTATTGATGCAAATGGCAGCCAGGGAGAAAAGTTGTAAGTCCTGTGAAATGTATGCACTATTATTGAAAATTAAACAACTAGAATCTCTTCACAAAAATACTTTGGCAGAGGATAAATTACAAGAACTGACAAATTGTAGGAACCAATTTAAGGCTCTTCCGGAAGCCAGCCATGCGAACACCCTGAGGAGATTTAAAGCCTTGTACTATTCCCAGGGTAATAAAGCAGGTAAATTTCTAGCCAGCTACCTTAGACAAAGGCAACTCAAATCTAAATTGACCTAAATTACTGACCCTACAACCAGAACTAAGGTGTTTCATCCTGAACATATTGCTAAAGCATTCCGCACATATTACAAAGACCTCTATAACTTGTCTACAGACCCACTGACTCCTCAGCCATTGCAATCATTAATAGCTAAATTTCTAGACTCAAAAGTATCTAAAGAGGAACTTGCAACGTTGAATTCCCCTATTAGACAAGATGAAATTCTAGCGGTTATTAAATCTTTGCCTAATAATAAAGCACTGGGAGCCTATGGATTTTCCACTGAGTATTATAAGGCCTTCCAAGACACGCTAACACCACACTTAGACACATTATTTAATCAATCGACATCGGCCGCCTCATTCCCCCTCGAGATGCTTCAATGCCACGATAGTGATGCTAATGAAGCTGGGGAAAGCCCCAGATTGCCCGCAAAATGTCCACCCTATTTCATTACTAAACTCAGATCTTAAGATCTATGCAAAGATACTGGCAAACAGGCTAACAAAAATCATACCTAACCTAATTAAAGCAGACCAGGTGGGATTTGTCCAGGGTGGGCAGGCAGCTGCCGCTCCCGCTCCCGCTCCCACCGCATTCTTGACCTTATCTGCATTGCAGAATTAAGGAAAACACTGACAAGCTTTTTGGCCCTTGACACCGAAAAGGCTACATGCACGCTACCCTGGACAAGTTTTGGATTAATGGTTTTGCCTTATCTGCCATTTCCGCTTTATATTCTATTCCCTTAGCAAACATTTATACCTCCAATGCTCTGAACCCTTCCAAATCTCTAATGGCACCAGGCAAGGGTGCCCCCTGTCTCCCCCTAATTTCACCTTAATTATGGAACCCCTAGGTGAATCAATTAGAAATAAGCCCAAAATTACGGGCATTAGAATAGCAGGTCAGCACCATAAAATTGGACTCTTTGTGGACAACGTAGTCCTAACTCTTACCAACCCAGACTCTTCACTTAAAGCAGTCCACTCTGTCATCAATACTTTCAGCAATATCTCCTACTACAAACTTAATACCACCAAATCCACTATCTTGCCAATAAATATCCCTAGTCCACTTCTAGCCCACTTGGAAAAACAATTTCCCTATTGTATGGGCACGTGGTAAATTACCCTATTTAAGCACAGTCCTGACAGCCCCCACGGCCAACATATACAAAGCCAACTTTCATTCCCTCCTAGACACTATCTCTCAAGATACTCAACGTATAGCAAAATTTGAACTGAATTGGTTAGGATGTATAGCAGCGTTTATGATGCTGATTCTTTCCAAGATCCTATATCTCTTTAGGACACTCCCCATCACAATATCAGATAGTTTCTTCAAAAAAATTAACACTCTACTTAAACAATTCATTTGGCAAGGGAAAGTGACCCAAAATTATATTTTTGATGCTTTTGAAACAAAAAGAGGACGGGGGTGGGTCTCCCAATGCTAGAACACTATCATACTGCAGTACTAATGGAGCAACTCCATGCATGGTTTGATCAGACTTCTGATAAACATTGGGTTGAATTGGAAAAAGCCTTAACGACATCTTCAGACCTTTTGTCCTCTAGAACAGGCCTCCCAACACATATGCCCAACCTTTCAGCAATCTGGGCATCGGTACATGCCTGGAACTTGACCCACCATAGACAAACCAGCAAATGTTATATGCTCTATGTTAATGTCTCGACCCCAGTCTTAGAGTACATAATTCTGTCCCTAAAAGTGCTTCCTTGGCTGTCCCGTGGGATATCTTACATCAAAGACATAGACATAACACATCCGACACATAACCACTATGAAGCCCTCCAAGTCAGGCATCTACTCAAGGAAAGAGATATAAAATCTATTGCAGTGAATAGAGAGGTATGGCAGGAACTACAAGATAGGCCATATAGGAAAGGAGGCATCTCATGTTTCTATGCCCATTTACAATCTAAGGAAGAATGTACCAACACAGCTCATATGCTGACATGGAAGAAGGACTTGGAAACCTCGTTCTGTACCAAAGACCGGAAACAGGCCAGAGGAACAACCTTCAAGGCCTCAAAATGTGTCAACCACTGGGATAACTTCTTGAAAATGACAAATAGAAGTTATCCGGTTCCCTTTCCCCTTCCCAAAAATGTTCTCCTCTGCTGATTCCCAGTGTTGGAGAGGGTGCGGAGAGATAGGGAGCATATTTCGCATATTCTGGACATGCAACTGCTTACGTAGTTTCTGGAATGGAATTTTTTCCCTGTTAACTAGGATTACTGGTTTCTTCATTTCCCCACTCCTGGAGATGGCCCTTCTTCACCAAAAAATAGGTAATATTCCAAAAAAATTCTGCTTCCTAATTATTCAAATTCTTACCGCAGCCGCATGACCATAGCATCCCTCTGGAAATCCAACAAAGCCCCTAATGTGTCAGATACAATTAAGAAGGTAGAGAACACTGTTCAATTTAAAAAAATCATTGGCCTTTGGTCAGGAGTCTACCCAAAAAATGTATGATAACTGGAAGTGCTAACTCTGTGAATTCCCACTAAAGAACATCTAGTTTAGAGGATACGTGTAAGTGCAACCTTTATACACAGGAGCTCCTGGTATTGTATGGTGTCTAGGTTAGTCTGCGTTTGTTTCCTTTCTGTATGTTTTCCTTTTTCCTTTTTTTTTCACTTTAGTCTTTAAACTTACTACATTATGTATAATAATTCCTCAACTGTGCATTGTAGTATCATAGCGATCACACTATTGGTGATTACTATGTCTAAAATTACTGGACAACATTTGTTACTGATGATCTGCATCTGAAACGATGATTGTAATATGAAAACCAATTGAAAAGAAATCTCATTGCTAGCCTGGGACATACGCATTCATGGGGGTGTGACAATAAAAAGCTCACAAAAAAGCTGTTAGTAGCATTTTAGTAGCTTTTAGAAGCAGCTAGAATCCGTTAGGATCATATAGGAGCATTCAGCATATTTTTCTGCTGGAAAAACATTCCAAGAAACTCTACAAAAACATTTTTTTTTCTGCTCCTAGAAGCTGAAGCTCAAAAAATGCTAATAGCCAAAAGTAGTATGCATGGACATATAGGATACCACTATTTAGCTTCTAGGAGCAGAACAAAAATGCTAATGACAGCTTCTAGAATCTTAGTGTGCATGGAGCCTAAGAATCTGCTATTGATGGCTTGATACCAGGTACCACAGCATAGCTTCAGAGGTCTAGTGGCTTCCATGCCTTGATTGGTCAGGTCTGTTTTGAGGCAAAAAGGGCTATTTTGGCTGAAAAAAGGGGACCTACTTAATATCGGATGGGTGGTCATAACATTATGGCTGATCAGTGTATATGGGTAAGTATAAGTCCTTGTATTGTTCTGTATTGTTTTTGACCACATTTTGTACGAATTTATTGATACCCACATATTATAACAATTGACTGGTGTAGGCCACATATTTGCCCGAATGCAAGTTTTTGCTTGCTTAATGTGAAATCGGTGGTTTTGTTTAGAGAGCCATATTATTAAGATGCACCCCCTCCTTCCCTGGAATCACAGACTTCTAAAAGTTCACAGGTATGATGATGCAACTTGTCTCACAAGGAGATCTACCTATCATATCTACCATATCCACTCTCTGAGTTTTCACTTGCATTTGCCCTGAAACTAATAAAATAAGGACACATATCATAACCTGAAAAAAAAGAACTATGCAGAAATACTAATGTACAAGTGTAAACTGCTAGATAGTAAGCATGTTAGCAAAGTACATCCAGCTAAGTTAATGTGCAAATGGGAACTATAATATATCAGAGTGTTCAAATACTAAATTAAGGCTTATGCCATTGAAAACAAACCCCTGGGGACGACAGATCAATGATCTATTCATAGCTCTTTATAGAAAAAAGTAAACAGCAGATGTTCATTATGAATTAATCACATTTAAAAGGACTCCCTGGCGATTACAAACTTCATGAATAAAATGATGTACAGTGTGAATGATCGCCATCCCTGTGATAACTATCAAACAAAACAGATTGAACAGTTGACATTCTATCCATTCCGGTCAGCCATAATTATAACTCATCCTCTGTGTGTACATAATAATTCAGGTTTTCCTTCATTCCCCCCAGATTACACATGCCAAGGAGAAGATCCTTTTCACTGTAGATTTTATTTATGTGAACCCTTGAATTGGCATGTTTAAAGGGTTTAAAGTGTACCTGTTAACAAAGAAATGTGAACACTTCCACTGCTGACTTGTTCACAAAGATCTTGGGCTTAGCTGTCATCCTTATCCTTGATTTGCTAAGTCACTCACCTTGAATAAGCAATTGTTCCAGGTCCTTAAGACACAACACATTTAATAATTTTATTCTGTGAATATGGACTATTTTATGAACTTCTCCAATCTTTATTCTACTAATGGCCCGTGAGGACACTCATCATTGTAATAGGCCAATAATAAGGCACAGGAGCAGAAAGAGTCTGGGCTCTTGATCAGCGCAACTCTCTGAAATTTTCCACTGTAATATTTAACTGTACCAACTGTTATATTCTACTACCGATCTGCCATGTTTTATTGTGACTATCAGTTTGCTTTAAAGTGTATGTAAACCCTAATGCCCCGTACACACGGTCCGATTTTCCAACAGAAAATGTTCGATGGGAGCTTTTTGTGGGAAATTCCGACCATGCGTAGGCTCCATCGGACATTCTCCATCGGAAATTTCTAAAACACAAAATTTGAGATATGGATCTCACATCTTCCGACAACAAAATCCGTTGTTGGAAAATCCAATCGTGTGTACACAATACTGACGCACAAAGTTCCACGCATGCTTGGAATCAAGCAGAAGAGCCACACTGGCTATTGAACTTTTCTTGGCTCGTCGTATGTGTTGTACATCATCGCGTTCTTGACGTTCGCAATTTCCAACCAACTTTGTGTGACCATGTGTATTCAAAACAAGTTTGAGCCAACATCCATCTGAAAAAATCCATGGATTTTCTTGTCGGAATGTCCGATCAATGTCCGATCGTGTGTACGGGGCATAAGAATGAACTTCTTTTGAGTAATAAACAGTAAACTACTGCTCAAGGGAAGTCTGCCACTGTTTTCCTCTACACCATCACATGTTCAAGTGAAAGCCCAGTTCATTTAACTGTACATGGAAAACGCTAATAATCTGGATAGCTGCAGTCCAAAGAAACATTCAGCTTTATTAGAACAATAAAATAACTTGTACAGCACCCAGACACTGCACAAACAGACAAAAAGGTCAATGCGAGTCATAAGTAAGCACTGATGCGTTGACTTTGTCCTCTGTCCCCACAGTGTCTAGGTGCTGTACAAGTGATTTTATAGTTCTAATAGGCAAAATACAAAAGTGCCACGCTAACACAAAATAGTGACAAATACAATATATGAAAAAATAAAAAATAATCCTCACAGAAAAAGAAAGTACCATACTGTAAGTCACGTAAGTCACGACAGTCCAATGATGAAGCTTATAAATCAAGGGATGAAATCCAGTGTTCAACATACCAACAGACCAATATACACCTTTAATGTGAATATCAAAGGGAAAAGGTCAATCACCCAGGTGTGCCTCCAGCATATGATAAGGAGTATCTCCATCATTTCTTGGGAAGACATAGAAGCTACACGTAGGGCCATCAAATGTAACCTTAGAAAACATTGGGGAACGCAGGAATCCATCATACCCATACTGTAAGTGTGTCAGATGCAGATTCTTAGTAGCATTGTAACCCTTGAAAATGGCAAAGGTCTGGGTCACTTACTAGAAAGGTAAGTATTCTTCCTTTTCTGTTGCAGAAAACAAAAAATTATAGTGACAGAGATGCTTTAATGTTGTATTAGGCTTAATGTACACGGGAAGTTTTTACAACCTCTCCAGAACGATTTAACTTACAGATAGTCATGACAGTCCAATGATGAAGCTTATAAATCAAGGGATGAAATCCAGTGTTCAGCATACCAACAGTCCAATATACTCCTTTAATGTGAATATGAAAGGAAAGAGGTCAATCACCCAGGTGTGCCTCCACCGTATGATAAGGAGTGTCTTCCTACCAAAGAAATTGGACTCCAAATTACAAGAGTCATACACGCAATATGAGAAGATGTCCTCCTCATCAATGAGAACGCTCACATGGAAAAAAAATCGGAATATTTCCATAGTGTAAAACTGTATACAATATATTGATTTCTGATACTGGTATATGCTGCATATATGCTCTTTTTTAATTGACTCATTGTGAGCAGTTGGTACTTTTCACTTCTAATACATTTTATATACAATTTTAAACTATGGGAATATTTTGATTTATTTCCATATATGACCTGTAGGGGAAATACCTACCATTTCCCATATGAGCGTTATCATTGATAGGAAGGAACGGTGCTGAGAACTTCCACCTTAAGGGACATCTTTTCATATTGTGTTTATGACTTATAATTTAGAGTCCACTTTCTCTGGTGAGCAGACATTTCCTATGATATGGTGGAGGCACAGCTGGATGATTCAACTTTTTCATTTGATATTCACATTAAAGGTGTATTTTGTACTTATGTTCAACACCACATTTCTTTCATCCCTTTGGAGTGATTTATTATTGGACTGTGATCACTTATGGGACTCTTTTTTTTTCTTTGAGAATATTTATTTAGATTTTTCATATATTGTATTTTTAATTGTATTTTGCTTGATATTTACAATCACATCTGGTGTTGCCAGCCCGCTTATTGTTTTGATTCACCAGTGCAATAGCATTAAGGATTATATTATTGTAATAGAGTTGGATGTTTCTTTTGAAGTGCAACCGTCTAGATTTTTGGAGATTTCCAACGGACACTTCTTATTGGCTACTCTTTGGTCTGTTAAATATACCATTGAACATTTTTCTTATACAGCATATGTTCACTAAATGCAAAAAACACCTGTTCTCTTTGTAATGATTTCAGAGCGATCTTGTGTCTTATGTACACTTCCTGCGTTATCCTAAAGAGTCTATTTAGCCCTCTCAGTTCTTTCCTTGAACTACAACTGGATCAATTGTTAAAGGGATTTATTAGTGTCTATGTTGTAGTAAATGGGATAGGGGGAAGGTTTGAGTAATTAGATACAATAAAAAGGGCAGGGTTTAAGCCACTCAGCCCACAAACATGCTGTGTGTTGTTAGCCCACAACACGACTTAAGCCAGCCATAGACAGGAATTTTATTTTAAATGTGATTATTGCTATGTAGCCCCTAGCAGTAGTCATTGTGTTCTCCTGGTGGGGGTGGCAACACCCCTGCCCCCCTCCCACCGAAGGGCTCTAGGGGAGGGATTCCCTTATCAACACTGACTGTGTTGGTGGGGAAATCAAGCATTTTCTTTTTCCTGCAACCCGTGGTTGTGGGGAAAGACAATTGCTCCATTTATGGTTGGCTTTAGGAGATTCTCCTGATATAAATAAAAAACTAACTATAAAACATGGGGGGTTTGCATGTATTGCAGAGATGTACAGCACATTTTTTGCCCTGAAATACAATTCAAGTAGAAATTCTGAAATTCTTCACAAGAGCGAAGAAACAAGCATTATGCCATGTACACACAACCGGACTTTTCGACGGACTAGGTCCGATGGTCTTCCCGACTGACTTTTGGCGCAGGTCCGATGGACTTTCTGAACGAAATGGACTTGGCCACACACGACTGGACTAAGTCCGTTCGAAAGTCAGTTCATTTTGAACATGATGAGGTAAACGGGACTAAATAAGGAAGTTCAATAGCCAGTAGCCAATAGCTGCCCTTGCGTCATATTTAGTCCATCGGACTAGCACACAGATGAATGGTTTTCCCGATTTTTAGACCGTCGGACTTGAGTCCGTCGGATTGATTTGAAACATGTTTTGTTTCTAGGTCCGTCTGACTTTTGGGGAAAAAAAGTCCACTGGAGCCAACATACGATCAAATTGTCTGACAGATTCCAGTCCGCTGGACCAAGTCTGCCGAAAATTCCGATTGTGTGTATGTGGCATCAGAGGATAGGTCTAGTGACCATGGATCTTACTGCAAACATACTGTATATGAACAAATACATGCAAACCAAATTAACTGGCTTCAGAATTTGGTCAAGATCCATCGGACCAGCCAAAATATTTAAGAGTTGTAGGAGGAAACTAGACCACCAACAAAAAACCTACATGGGCAAACCCATAAATAATATGTTGACAGTCACAGAAAGAGAAGCAAACCTAGGAATCCAGCACAGCAAGACCAAATATTCCTATATTATAGTCTAAAACCATTATGGGAAAAAAAAGGTTTGCTTGTTTTCAAATTGTAGAACTCTTTGAATGAACTGCTTTTCATTACTAATGGAGACCATCTGCTTTTGTTCAAAATACCCATTGCTGCATTAGTGTTATTTCTAAACTGAAGTCAGGGGACCCTTGTTTAGAACACATTTAAGTAGGCTTTTCAGGCCTCTGTTGGTGGTTGAGATGGAAATGTGTTCATGCAGCTATTCAGGAAAACTGTAGTCAAAATCATTAATGTACCTTGATTTGAGATTATATAATAATAGAACAGTCTATAGAAAAGCCTGCCTTGCAGTGTGTGCTAATTTAATTGCATATTCTCTCCTTCTTACATGTGTCAAAGAATGAAGTGCAGAGCCAGAATATTAATTCCATGTCTATTCTGTGTATTGAAAAACAGTGATGAATTGTCCTGACCTTTTCAAACTGACTGCCATGGAAAGCAACGTGTTTTCACTGCATTTTCTGTTATAAATAATATTCTCCTTTACAGCAGCCTCTGTGTAGCAGATGAAGTTATCACCGATAAATCACGTCCATGTTTTCCAACAAATGTTTTCGGTGAGATGCAAATAATGTGTTATATTTGTGGTGTCATGGTGTCGTAATGGAGAGATGAACGGTAAACTGTGGAAGAGCATTGGAGAGAACGCTTCGCCTGCAATGGCATTTTCTTTTATAGATTTCTGGTGTGCCTAATTAAACACTTCCTCGTACTGGGTAATAATGGAGATGAAACATTTGAGCAACAACTTCATATCAATCTTTCAATGTCGAGCAGTCTCGTAATATATTCTGTATTCACTGCAGATCTCCCGTTGTCTGTCTTTTGGGATTGGTTTTCTCACACCCACACAACTGTTGCTGTTCAGTAATTATTTTAAGAAGGGAAATAATTTGATTTGTACAGAAAGAATAAAAAAAAAAAAATCAGCAACCCACTAAAATTTTAAGCTTTAAAACCCATACACTAAAATAAGATCAGATTGGATCATTGATTTAGGGGCACGCTGAAAGTACTCCATCATTTCTTGGGAAGACATAGAAGCCACACTTAGGGGCCATCAAATGTAACCTTAGAAAACATTGGGGAAAGCAAGAATCCATCATACCCATAAGTGTGACAGATGCAGATTCTTAGTAGCATTGTAACCCTTGAAAATGGCAAAGGTCTGAGTCACTTACCAGAAAGGTAAGTATTCTTCCTCTTATGTTGCAGAAAGAATTTAAACAAAAAATTATAGTGACAGAGATGCTTTATTGTGGTATTAGGCTTAATGTACTTGGGACATTTTTATAACCTCTCCTGAACGATTTAACTTGACAGATAGTAACCCACGTTTAAAACGTCCATTTTGCCGCATATAAATGTCATGTTTAGCCGCATTTGTGTTTAGAAGCGTTTGAAAAAAAAATGTTTTTCTTTATTTTTTTAAATAGCCAGAAATGAAAAATGCCTGTAAAAGAAATGCAGCTGGTGAGTTACCGCGTTTAGCTGCGGTTAGAAGCGTTTGGTGCTTGAAATGCCTCTAAACTCGTGGTTGCTTTTTCTCATGGTCTCTCGGATTCCATCAAGGATGAGATAGCAGCCCGAGATATACCCACTGACCTGGAGAGCTTGATCTCATTTGCCATCCTCATTGACTGCAGACTCAGAGAGACACTTTCTCTTAAGGAGCGCTTGCGGAAGCCTCCTGTATGTTTGCCTCCAAGCTTTGTAGTCCCACCCATGCCTCCCTCACCTCCCATGCCTCCCTCACCTCCCATGCCTCCTGGTACCGAGTTGGTCAGTGAAGATGAACCCATGCACCTTGGCTTCAGGCGTCTCTCTGCGGATGAGAGAGCCTTTAGGAGGAGGGAGAGATTGTGCCTTTATTGTGTCCAGGCGGGTCACTATTTGAAGTCTTGTGCTACCTGTCCAGGGAATGCCCGAACCTTGAGGTCCTGTCATGGACAGACCTTAGGTGGCGTTGTTTTGTCCCCAGTTATCCAGAAGGATAAGCCCCTGGTTTTGGTCACCCTTTCTTGGGCTGAGTCGTCTATCGAGATACAGGCTCTAATCGACTCTGGGGCTGCAGGCCTGGTCATTGATGCTGCATTTGTTTCGCAGCACTCTATTCCGCTGCAGCTGCGTGACACTCCACTTGCCATTGAGGCTCTTGATGGGAGACCTTTACAGCCTGCCCATGTGACTCATGAGACGTTTCCATTGTCCATGGTCATAGGGGCTCTTCACCATGAGATAATCCAATTCCAAGTTATTTTCTCACCCAGATTTCCGCTGGTTATTGTTTATCCTTGGTTGCAGAGGCACAACCCCTCTTTTGATTGGCTCCATGCTGAGGTTCTATCCTGGTCACCACAATGCAGTGAGACATGCTTCCTGAAGGTATCCAAGGTCCTTTGCACCTCTTCACTCCCCTCCCTGCCAGAGGAGTACCGTGATTTTAGCAATGTCTTTGATAAAGGTCAAGCCGGTAGTTTGTCTCCACACCGGTCTTATGATTGCGCAATTGACCTTCAACCTGGTGCCATACCTCCTCGTGGCCGGGTTTATCCTTTGTTGGTCTTGGTGGATAAGGCCATGGAGGAGTATGTTGCTGACGCACTTTCTCGAGGTTTCATCTGCAAATCCTCGTCTCCTGCTGGTGCTGGTTTCTTCTGTGTGAAAAAGAAGAGCGGTGAACTGAGACCTTGTATAGATTATAGGGGTCTCAATTGTGTCACGATTAAAAATGCCTACCCGATTCCATTGATTACAGAGTTATTTGACCGCCTCAAGGGAGCAACGGTTTTCACGAAGCTTGACTTGAGAGGGGCATACAATCTCATGCGCATTAAGGAGGGCGACGAGTGGAAAACTGCATTTAATACCAGAACAGGCCATTATGAATACCTGGTAATGCCTTTTGGCCTTCGTAACGCCCCGTCAGTTTTCCAGAAATGTATTAACGATGTATTCCGAAATTTGTTGCAGTTGTGTGTGGTGGTTTATCTCGATGATATCCTCATATTTTCCAAGTCCCTGGAGAGCCACCACACAGATGTCTGTCGTGTGCTTCAGAAACTAAGAGAGAACAATCTCTATTGTAAACTGGAGAAGTGCAAGTTCCATCATGAACAGGTTACATTCCTGGGCTATATCATTTCCACTGCTGGTTTTTTGATGGACCAGAGAAACTTTCGACAGTCCTACAGTGGCCTCGACCCATGGGTTTACGTCCTCTGCAGTGTTTCCTGGGCTTTGCCAACTACTATCGGAAGTTTATTCGTAACTTCTGGTCTCTGGTCATGCCCATGACTGATATGACCAGAAAGGACGGTAACCCACAGAGTTGGTCTCCGGAGTCCATTAAGGCCTTTGAGACTCTCAAGGCTGCCTTTGTTTCTGCTCCTGTGTTGGCACATCCTGATCCTGCATTGACTTTTATCCTAGAAGTTGATGCTTCTGAGACTGGAGTTGGTGCCCTTCTGTCTCAACGTCCTAACTCTGAGAGCGCTATGCATCCGTGTGGCTACTTTTCCAAGAAATTGTCAGCCTGCTGAGTGCAATTATGAGATTGGTGATAGAGAGCTGTTGGCGGTCATTTTAGCCCTGAAAGAATACCTCCTTGAAGGTACCACTGTGCCTGTTCTTATTCTTACTGACCATAAGAATCTTACATTCTTGTCTGAGGCTAAGCGACTCTCTCACAGAAGGGCGCAATGGGCTCTTTCCTTGTCGAGCTTAAATTACATTGTCTAATTCTTACCCGGTACTAAGAATGTAAAGGCTGATGCCTTGTCACGACAATTTTCCTCCACTTCCAAGTCGGGGTCGGTTCCGGTTCCTATGATTCCTCCTGATCGTATCTTGGCTACGGTTCGCACCAGTCTTGCTTCTCCTTTGGGTGACCAAATTCTTGCTGCTCAGGTCCATGCTCCTCCTGATAAACCTTGTGACTGCTGCTTTGTCCCAGAGAGTCTCCATACTGCTGTGCTCCAGACTTACCATTCTCCCAAGGCAGCTGGCCATCTTGGGAAGAATCAACTCATTTGGGCCATTTCCCAACAATTCTGGTGGCCTAGTCTACGGGCTGATGTTACTGCCTTCGTAGCTGCTTGTCCCGTGTGTGCTCAGAGTAAGACTCCACAACACCTTCCAGTGGGCCTGCTACAACTCATACCCAATGGAGAGAGGCCCTGGACTCACCTGTCTATGGATTTCATTGTGGAGTTGCCCAACTCCCAAGGCAACACTGTTATCCTTATGGTGGTTGACTGGTTCTCAAAGATGTGTCATTGTATTCCACTTAAGAAGTTGCCCACCTCTAAGGAACTGGCTTCCATTTTTGCTCAGGAGATCTTTTTGCTTACATGGGCTACCCAAGGTGATTGTCTCAGACAGGGTCAGTCAGTTTGTCTCCCGGTTCTGGCGAGCCTTTTGTGCACAGTTGGGAATCCAGCTTGCGTTCTCTTCTGCGTATCACCCGCAGTCTAATGGGGCCTCAGAATGAGCCAATCAGTCCTTGGAGCAATTCCTACGTTGCTATATTTCTGACCATCATAACAACTGGTCTGACCTAATACCTTGGGCAGAGCTTGCTCACAACAGTGCCTTGAATTCTGCCTCCCAATTGTCTCCATTTATGGCAAATTATGGTTTCCAACCTTACATGTTGCCTGACTCGTTTGTTCCACAGAATATTCCTGTGTTAGAGGAGTATCGCTGTGGTTTTCGTTCCACTTGGGTACAGGTCCAGGAGGCTTCGCGTCATGCTAATGATAGGTACAGACTCCATGCTGACCGCAGACGCCTGCCTGCACCTTCCTACCAGGTTGGGGACAAGGTCTGACTGTCATCTCGCAACCTCCAGCTTCGTGTTCCCTCACTGAAGTTTGCACCTCGGTTTATTGGGCCTCTCCGTATTTTCGCAGGATTAACCCAGTGGCTTACACATTGGATCTTCCTCCTAGTATGCGCATCTCAAATGTGTTTCATGTCTCCCTATTAAAATTGTTGGTCTGTAACCGATTTACCACCTCGGTGCCACGTCCTCACCCTATTCAGGTTGAGAACCATGGGGAGTATGAAGTACAATCCATTGTTGACTCCCGTAGGTTCCGTGGGCGCATACAGTACCTGGTGCACGGTCCGGAGTAACGCTCCTGGGTTTCATCCTCTGACGTACATGCCCCTGTCCTCCTCCGCGAGTTCCATAGACAGTTTCCCCTCAAGCTCGGTGGCCCTCCGAGGGAGAGGGGTCATTGAGGAGGGGGTACTGTCAGGGCTGGCTTAGCTCTTCCTTCTCTGGGCTGGCTGCTCAGCCAGCTCTCTTCTCTCTCCACAGTTACCAGCTGTTCCTGATGATGCTCGTCTGACCTGCCTACTTAAAGCCTTCCAGCTCACTTCACCTCTGCCTTTGCATTGGTCACATCACTAGAAACCATCTCCTGCGGTTTGTTTTAAGATTGGCTTGCTGACAACCCTTCTGGCTCCTTATTCTGCTTGCTGTTGCTCTACTTGGATCCCTGACTTCTGGCCTGGCTGACTACCCTATCTGGTTACTGGACTCTGGCTATGCTTGACTACGCTTTTTCTATTTACTTTTTCATTTTTATTAATAAACAAGTGTGATTTATTGTACTTCTGTCTCAGTCTGATTCATGGTTTCTGACACTAATCTTATGTCGAAAGTGAAGAGGTTACTCACAATGAGAACATTTTCGTACGACAGAATACAACGTCCGAAGTGACATAATGTGTTGAATAGTTTTGTGTGTATTCTATGTGTTTCTGAGCATGCGTAGTCTTGCTTTTAGTATTTTTTTCATACGAAAACTTACTAATGAAACAAAAATAGGAAGTTGAGTTCACATCCGACAAAAATGTTATAGTCTGCACGTCCAGGTTTTGTCTAACGAAAAAGCGAAATCGGCTGTCGAAAGCACCATACTAACGATGCGAAAATCAGCAGACAGCTCATCGTACAAAATTTCCCATCCAATTTTTGTATCTCCCTTTCTGTCAATTTAACCCATTGGGTTGATTTACTAAAGGCAGATAGATTGTTCACTTGGCAAGGGAAGTTGCACTTTGCACGAAAATTATCCTGAGAGTTTAGGGAATGTGGTGAAATTTCACTTTGCAAAGATTAACCACTGATGTTCAAGGAAAGAAAAAGCATTTTTGCTTGCACATGATTGGATGATGGAAGTTAGCAGAACTTCACCTCATTCAATCTAAAATCCCTTGCAAAGTGAATAGTATTCTTGCATGGATTGCAATAAAAAATCAAAAAGGGTTTGTCCTTCTCCAGATGTATCCAAATTAAAAAAAAAACAGGTTTGGCTGAAAATTCACTTTAAATGTTACTTAAAGTAGAACTATAAGAAAAACTTTTTCTTTTTTCATTTTGGATAGAACACGGGACAGTTATAATAACCCCTATTAGATTTTTTTTTGCCATCTGTGTCCCATTGCTGAGATTTCCGTTCACTTAGGCCGCGTACACACGGGCGGACTGTTCGCCCAACATTGTCCGTCAAACAGTTTCGGCAAACAGTCCGCTCAAAATTAGCATGGACGGACATGGCCACACACGACGAACGAACAGTTTGCTGAAACCGTGCGCGATGACGTGAACGGCACGTACGACGGGACGAAAAATACGACGTCCTATACACTGCATTATAACTTTCGGCGTGTAAATCCTTTCTGAGCATGCGCGGAACTTAGTTTGACGAACAAGCCTACACACGGGCGGACTGTTCGCTCAAACAAGGTTTCAGCGGACAGTTTTACGGAATTTCCGAAAAACCTTGTTCGTCAAACTGTCCGCTGAAACTGTCCGCTGAAAGCCCACACACGAGCGGACTGTCCGCCCAAACACTGTTCAGCAGGCAAAGTTGGGCGAACAGTCCGCGCGTGTGTACGCGGCCTTACTGTCCCATAGCCAAACAGGAAGTGATAGGAAATCCCTAAAAAATAAGGGAATTTCTTGGGGATGCCCAGGTCACCAGAAATAGTATCCTCATTGGAAAATGTCCCCTCTATTAATTTTCTGGGGACAACTCACAATTTGCAATTTTCTTTTACTTTCATTTAATGATAATGGTAAACAAGACAGATAGAGAGGGTGAATCGTCTTAAAGGGGTTGTAAAACCAGAAGGTTTTTATCTTAATGCATTTTATGCATTAAGTTAAAAAGCCTTCTGTGTGAAGCAGCCGCCCTAGCACCCCCTAATACTTATCTGAACCCCATCTCTCTCCAGCGATGTCCATGAGTCCCTCGGCCATCAGAGACTCTCCCTCCTGATTGGCTGAGACACAGCAGTGGCACCATTGGCTTCCACAGATGTCAATCAAAGTCTGTTAACCAATTAGGAGAGAGAGGAGAGGGGCTGAATGGCAGCTCAGTGTCTGAAAGGGGCTGAATGGCAGCTCGGCTCAGGTGCCCACCCATGGCGAGCTGCTTGCTGTGGGGGCACTCAACAGGAGGAAGGGGTTAGGAGCAGTGAAGAGGGACCCGAGAAGAGGAGAACCACTGAAATAGAGCAGGTAAGTAAGTATAACATGTTTGTTGTTTAAATAAAAACAAAAAACAAGACTTTACAATCACTTTAACGGGGGCACAGACAGCAATAAAAACTGACAAGCGTTCTAATCCCTCTGCACTCGATCCAAAACTAAAAATAAAATGTTGCCTTTAGTTACACTTTAAAGCTTGATGAAGCGGGGCTAATGCCTCTCTCAAAAGAGGATTTGGTTCAACATAGGATCTCTGCAGTATTTGTGGAGCTGGCCCGGTTATGGTCCGTGCAAGCATGAAGATTGTTAAATACATATTATTGATAGTTCTTTGTATTCTACATTAAGTTTACTGGAACTTTTAATTCTGTTTTACAACATCTTGCCTTGAAACATTACGCTTGCCTGTAATGGTGCACAAAACAGTATGAAATTTAAAACCCATACAGTTTAATGTGTTTTCTGCTTTCGTTTTTTTTCTAAGCATAACTTTTGATCTAATTGAAGAATAAAAGGAACATTCTTTCTAGTCTGTTGGTTACTCGTCCTTAATTAAAAAATGGATGGTTGATTTCTCATTATTTATCTTTCTAAGCCAACTCTAAACATCTATTTATACGCACGGGAAACAGAGTCAATTATACGGAGCAGACGGATAAAGTAAGAACAGAAAGCCACCACTTAATCCCCCAAGCAGAGCATAGCTTTTTAAAGACTAGTGAAATGGAGTTTGATGAAAGTAGAAAATGCACAACAATGCATTGTAATCCTTTGTCATGCCGGTTCTGGTTGTCTTTCATTCTTGTACTATATGTTTTAATGGTTTTACAGATCTCTTTCTTGGTAATTGTCTGAAACCTTGATTTTATAAAATCAGTCAGAAAACATTCACTTTTCCCTTTATAGTCTTGTGTCTGTGGTTTATGGTAAACAGCTCGTCCAAAACACATATTTTTAGCCATAAACTATTATGAGCTTCATTGCTTATGGCCCGTTGTGAAGGTGAATGAATAGGGTTAATTTAGCAAACATTATTGAGAATGTAGTTACTTTTTTAGCTGTGGGAAAAACACATGGAAAACGAGCGCAACTATTTTTAAATACATTAATCGTGAATAAATAAATCAGAAAAAATACATGGAATCAACATAGAGGAGATTGTGGGTCCAGACATCACACAGAATAAAATAATAAAGTATCAAATTTATTTAAACAATATGCAACCAATAAATGTGGAAGAAGAACACACTGATCCCCAGCCCATAAAATAAGAACATTGTTGAAATAGAGCTAAGCCTGCCATGTTCAACCTACTCTATTTTTCTAAAATGGTTGATCAAAAAAAAAACACAAGGAATCCTGCAGGGGGTATGATGGCATATCAGACAGGGAAGGAAACATGAGATAGATGACAACAGCTCATCTATGTTATCCCCTACAAAAATGTAATAATGTGTCAGGTATTAGTAATGCAAAGTTCAGGGTCAGTACAGTATCTCACAAAAATGAGTACACCCCTCACATTTTTGTAAATATTTTATTATATCTTTTCATGTGACAACACTGAAGAATTGAAACATTGCTACAATGTAAAGTAGTGAGCTTGTATAACAGTGTAAATTTGCTGTCCCCTCAAAATAACTCAACACACAGCCATTCATGTCTAAACTTCTGGCAACAAAAGTGAGTACACCCCTAAGTTAAAATTTCCAAATTGGGCCCAATTAACCATTTTCCCTCCCCGGTGTAATGTGACTTGTTATTACAAAGTCTCAGGTGTGAATGGGGAGCAGGTGTGTTAAATTTGGTGTTATCGCTCTCACTTTCTCATGCTGGTCACTGGAAGTTCAACATGCTCTACATAAAGATGGCCTAGGTTATAAGAAGATTGCCAAGACCCTGAAACTGAGCTGCAGTTTGGTGGCCAAGACTATACAGTGGTTTAACATGACAGGTTCCACTCAGAACAGGCCTCACCATGGTTGACTAAAGAAGTTGAGTGCACGTGCTCAGCGTCATATCCAGAGGTTGTCTTTGGGAAATAGACGTACAGTATGAGTGCTGCCAGCATTGCTGCAGAGATTGAAGGGGTGCAGGGTCAGTCTGCTCTGACCATACATCGTGCATTGCATCACATTAGTCTGCATGGCTGTCGTCCAAGAAGGAAGCCACGTCTAAAGATGATGCACAAGAAAGCCTGCAAACAGTTTTCTGATGACAAGCAGACTGAGGACATGGATTACTGGAACTATGTCCTGTGGTTTCATGAGACCAGGATAAACTCATTTGGTTCAGATGGTGTCAAGCATGTGTTGCGGCAACCAGGTGAGGAGTCCAAAGACAAGTGTGTCTTGCCTACAGTCAAGCATGGTGGTGGGAGTATCATAGTCTGGGATTGCATGAGTTCTGCCAGCACTGGGGAGCTACAGTTCATTGAGGGAAACATGAATGCCAACATGCACTGTGACCTCCTGAAGCAGAGCATGATCCCCTCCCTTCGAAGAATGGGCCGCAGGGCAGTATTCCAACATGATAACGACCCCAAATATACCTCCAAGACAACCACTGCCTTGCTAAAGAAGCTGAGGGTAAATGTGATGGACTGGCCAAGCATGTCTCTAGACCTAAACACTATTGGGCATCTGTGGGGCATCCTCAAATGGAAGGTGGTGGTGCACAAAGTCTCTAACATCCATCAGCTCCGTGATGTCATCATGGAGGAGTGGAAGAGGACTCCAGTGGCAGCCTGTGATGCTCTGGTGAACTCCATGCCCAAGAAGGTTAAGGTAGTGCTGGAAAATAATGGTGGTCACACTAAATATTGTCACTTTGGGCCCAATTTGGACATTTTCACTTGTTGCCAATGGTTTAGGCATTAATGGCTGTGTGTTGTGTTATTTTGAGGGTAAAGAAAATGTACACTGTTATACAAGCTGTACACTCACTACTTTACATTGTAGCAAAGTGTCATTTCTTTAGTACTGTCACATGAAATAATATAATAAAATATTTACAAAAATGCGAGGGGTGTACTCACTTTTGTGAGATACTGTATATACTCAGAGTAGTACCTTCATAATCTGCTCCACCAGTTTTCAAACACTTTCCTCCTTTATGTAAATATGTACATTTTGACTTTTTTTGTCAAAAATCATCAGATGAGCATCTTCATCTTTTGCCACTCCACCTAGCCACTTATGTATGTAGATAGCAGTGACACATGACTAAAAGTACAGCAATGTGGACTGTGATTGACAGCAGAATGGCAGCACCCAGTAAAGGAATAACTGGGCCTCTTGACACAGACCAGGACACAGGTTTCATTCACTGATTTTGCACTTGTGAGCAGTGATGAATTTGAGCCCAAACCTACCTGGGATGTTATGCAAATATAAAAATGCCTTGATAGGTAGATAACATTCTAGAGGAGTGGGCATTCCTAGTCAGGCTGCACTTGCATGCAGACTGCTTTTGGTAGGCCTCTATCTGAGCCTCCATAATCGAAAGAACTGGAATTCAGTGAATAAAAGGGGATGTCCTCCAGCCTGAAAATCAAACATGCTGTATCTGACTCTATCTTTACTACAAGAGAAAAGCATGTACAACTGCACAAGACTAAAGGTAAGGTCTGGAGTTTAGCTTTAAAGTGATTCTAAAGTCTGAAGGTTTTATCTCAATGAATTCCTTCTGTGTGCATCAGCCCCCCTTAAACTTACCTGAACCCCATCTCAATCCAGCGATGTTGACCGAGAGTCTCAGTTGTTCAGGATTCTCCCTCCTCATTAGCTGAGACAGCAGTGGGGCATCATTGGCTCCCGCTGCTGTTAATAAAAGCCAGTGAGCAAATAGAAAGAAGGGGTGGGCCAAACCCACGGCTCTGTGTCTGAATGGACACACAGTCCAGAAGTCCGGCTTGGGTGCCCTCATAGCAAGCTGCTTGCTGTGGGAGCACTTGGCAAAAGGGATGGGCCAGGACTGCCAGCAGGGGACCAGAGAAGATGAGAATCTGGGTTGCTCTGTGCAAAACCACTGCATAGAGCAGGTAAGCACAGCATGTTTGTTATTTTGAAAAGAAAAAAACAACACTTTAATATCACTTTAACCACTTCCCACCTGCCGTATGCAGAATGACAGCCGGAAAGGGGTTCAGTTATCCTGACTGGGCATCATATGACATCCAGCAGAATAACAAGCTAGCGTGCACCTTCAGTGACACGCAGAGCAGCGATTGGTGGTGTGGTGTGTCACATCTCCAATCTTTGTAAAGAGTCTCTCATGTAGGCTCTTTACCACATAATTAGCGGTGTCCAATCACAGCTGATCACAGTGTAAATAGAAAGAGCTGTTTATTGGCTACTCGCACTGACAGACGCGAGTAGAGGAGAGCTGATAGGCTTCTCTCCTGACAGGGAGGTCTGCGCGAAATTATTATTGCAGCCCCCTGAGGATGCCCACCCAGCACCACTAGCTATGCCAATCAATGCCCAATAGAGATGGCACTCAGTGCACATCAGTGATGCCTGCCAGTACCTCCTGATCAGTGCTGCCTAACAGTGCCATCTATCAGTGCCACCCATCGGTGCCCATCAGTGCCCACCAATGCCACCTATCAGTGCCCAGTGCCACCTATCAGTGCCCATCAGTGCCACCTATGAGTGCCCATCAGTGCCACCTATCAGTGCCCATCAGTGCTGTAAATCATTTCCACCTATCAGTGCCCATCAGTACCACCCCATCAGTACTGCCTCATCAGTGCCCATCAGTGCAGCCTCATCAGTAACAATCAGTGAGGGAGAAAACTTATTTACAAGGTTTTGTAACACAAAGAAATTTTTTTTTCATAAATTTCTGTATTTTTAATTTTTTTTTTGCAAAAAATAAAAACCCCAGAGGTCATCAAATACCACCAAAATAAAGCTCTATTTGTGGGGAAAAAGTTATACACAATTTTCAATCAAAGTGCGACAGTGCTGAAAGCTGAAAAGTGGTCTGGGCAGGAAGTGGAGAAAGTGCTCTGTATTGAAGTGGTTAACTTTCAGAGCTGTCACACTTTTAATGACAATTGCGCAGTCATGCAACACTGTACCCAAATTCATTTTTTATCATTTTCTTCTACAAATAGAGATTTCTTTTGGTGATATTTAATCACTGCCGGGTTTTTTATTTGTTTTGCAAAAACCAACAATTAAAAAAAAAAAAAATTCTTAGTTTCTGTAAGAAAATTTTGTAAATAAGTAATTTTTCTCTTTCACTGATTTGCACTGATAAGCTGCACTGATGGGCACTGATGGGGTGGCACTGATGAGGAGGCACCAATATGCAGCACTGATGGGCACTGATAAACAGCACTGATAAGCACTGACAGGTGGCACGTATGCCAATGATGGGTGGCACTGATGGGCACTGATGCGCACTGAAAGGCGGCACTGATTGGCATAACTGATGGGCACAGATTGGCCTCACTAATGGGTACAGACTAGTGTAACTAATGAGCACAGACAGGTGTCATGGATGGGCACAGAGTGGCATCACTATTGAGCACTGTTGAGGCTGCATTGAAATCAGGGCACTGATGATCTGTGCCCTGATTCATTTTACACGTCTTCCCTGTGAGAAGATTCCACTGATTGGCTCTGCTCACCTCACACTCTGTCAGTGCGAGGTGAGGGGAGCCGATAAATGGCACTTCCGTGTTCACATGTGATCGGCTGTGACTGGATACAGCCGATCACATGGGTAAAGAGCCGCGGCTGCATCTCTTTGCCAAGACTGGGGTCGCTCTGTGTCCCAGGAACACAGTGAGCCCATGATCGACGGCTGCGCGCCCCTGCGGACGTGCAATTGCGGCTAACTTGCTCCGTCATATGATGTCATCCCAGAATAAGAGCTCCACTGCTCCGCCATCATTTTACTATACAGCAGGCAGGAAGAGGTTAAGCAATCTAAAAATATACACACCTGTTTATGATTGTTGGTTCTCAAGCCTTAGGCCGCATACACACGGGCGGACTGTTCGCCCAACTTTGTTCGTCAAACAATCCGACAAACAGTCCGCTCAAAATTTGCATGAACGGACTTGACCACACACGATGAACGAACAGTCCGCTGAAAGCGTGCGCGATGACGTGAACGGCACGTACGACGGGACGAGAAATACGACGTCCAATACACTGCAATGCAACCTTCGCCGTGTAAATCCTTTCTGAGCATGCGCAAAACTTAGTTTGTCGAACAAGCCTACACACGAGCGGACTGTCCGCTGAAACCAGGTTTCAGCGGACTGTCTTACGGAAATTCCGAAAAACTTTGTTCGTCAGACTGTCCGCTGAAACTGTCCGCTGAAGCCCACACACGAGCGGACTGTCCGCTGAAACACTGTTCAGCGGACAAAGTTGGGCGAACAGTCCGCCCGTGTGTACGCGGCCTTACTCATTCAGGTTTGCCAATCTCAACCTTCTGGAACAAGATTCTGGAACATTTTCTCTTGGAGTCCTGAAGCCATCACAGTGAAATCTAATGCAGGGGTGTTAGTGTCTTGCTTATCAGATACTAAGGTATAATTAGTCCACAGGGAACAATAAATGGTTATCTAAAATAGGAACTACAGCACAGATTCATTAGGATCTTTCCAGATGGACATATTTGAAGAGATTTGTGTTACTGTTTTATGTCTGAGCTCTAATCCTCTATGGGTAAACCTCATTTTAGTAACCATTTGAGAAAGGGATTATATTAGTGTAAGGTGTCTTGTAATTGTATTATTTTCTTTAAAACGTTCTTTTAATTAGTGTCCAGCATAAATTTTTTTTTCAGAAGAAAAGTACAGTACGGTAAAAAGCTAAATGTGTTTTTTTAAAGTGTAATATATTGTCTGTATCAGAACGCAATGCTCCAAAGGGCTCATTAGTGCTAATATTAGAGATGAACATATAGAGCTTTATTTCCAGAATATTCAGACACTAAGGGCTCAATTACATTAGACACTTTAGTAATTGCATGAATTAATATTGGTGCATTTGAATGCATTTGTAATATTTGGGGGTGTATTTTTTAAGACCCCATTCATCTGATTTGAATTACAAAGGACATTGGTGGTTGAAAACTGTCTAGGATTGTCCTGTGTTAAGCTCAGCATTCTAGATAGTAACTGTAAATGTCTAATGTAAAAATTGATTCGTACCCATATAACCCTGTTTTTTTAACGACCCTCTCCTGCCAGTTTATATCCACTTTATCATCATAGCACCTGGATCTAGGAGACTTTCCTAATTTCTCTAAAGTACAGCTACTCCACTCAGGCCGCGTACACACGCGGGGACTGTTCGCTCAACTTTGTCCGCTGAACAGTGTTTCAGCGGACAGTCCGCTCGTGTGTGGGCTTCAGCGGACAGTTTCAGCGGACAGTTTGACAAACAAAGTTTTTCGGAAATCCCGAAAAACTGTCCGCTGAAACTTGGTTTGAGCAGACAGTCCGCTCGTGTGTAGGCTTGTTCATCAAACAAAGTTCCGCGCATGCTCAGAAAGAATTTATACGCCGAAGGTTGCATTGCAGTGTATAGGACGTCATTTTCTAGTCCCGTCGTACGTGCCGTTCACGTCATCGCGCACGGTTTCAGCGGACTGTTCGTTCGTCGTGTGTGGCCATGTCCGTCCATGCTAATTTTGAGCGGACTGTCCGCTGAAACTGTTTGACGAACAAAGTTGAGCGAACAGTCCCCGTGTGTGTACGCGGCCTTAGAAGGGCTTTGGGCTTTGAAAGTGCAAACGCCTTCTAAAGCCCCATACACACTATCCGATTTTCTGCTGATTTTTTCCTTCAGATTTACCAAAACCATATAATATGAGGTCAAATCTTAGGAGATTCAATGTGTATGCAATCAGGCAGGCCCTTCTACTACATGGTTTTGGTAAATCTGAAGACAAAATCAGCAGAAAATCTGATAGTGTGTATGTGGCTTTAGAACCCCCTGTCCCCAGGCAGTTCATCTACTTCAATCCTTGTTATAACGTTTGCCAAGTCAGTAGGCATTTTCTCAAACACTTTTATGAGAAAGTGCAATACCCAAATCACAGGCTCCTGTATCTTCTTCTGAATGTTTCTGGATGGGGTTGAACTTTTATAGCACACATCTTCCATCTATCTATCTATCTATTTATATATATATATATATATATATATATATATATATATATCTATCTATATATATATATATATATATATATATGGCTTTTTTTCAGCGGGAACACGGGGAACGCAGTTCCGGCACCTCCAGCACTGAATGTATATAATGGCATGAGGTGTAGGGTGTGATGGAGGGTCTATTGATGTTGGCTGCTGGGGGAGCTATTGTCACTAGTGGGGATCTGATTTTGGGTGAGGATCTATTTTAGCTGATGGGGAATCTATTGTTGATGGGGGGTCTTATGTTGCTGGAAGGGATCTACTGTTGAGGGAAAGGTGTATTTTTACTGGCTGCTGGGAGATCTTTTGTTGCTGGATTCTGGATGCGCTTCAGCATGCACGTTTTTGATGCATTCTGGTGCATTTTTCCCCCCTTTTTTTTTCTTCACCTTAAAAAAAGACATGTGCATCCCACTGCACATGTCTTAGGTGTGCTTTTTATGCATTTCACCAGGTTCCAGTACAGTTCAGTGCAGAAAAAATGCTGCATGTTCTACTTTTGTTTCTGGAACGCAATAGAACTGACTGCACTGGTGTGAACTATGCCATTGGAAACGCATACTATCCATGCGTTTTTTGATGCAGAAAAAGAAAACACACTGGACTACATGTGGTGTAACGGGCCACTCCTGAACACAGCATTTTGAAAGAGGCCTGGCAAAATGTCCAAACACAAATGTTTTAAAGCAGGACTTGGGAAACACATCCCTACACCCACTTTAACTTCTATCTGCTTAATCCCTCCATTCCTTATAGGCTAGAATTATTCATTTTTTCTATTGGTTAACCTAAAATACCAGTTGTGAAATAATGAATAAGATCAAAAAAAAGATCTTACCAGTGGCGGGCGGTGCTCAAATTTTTTTTTTGGGGGGGGAGGGGCGCAAATAAATGGAACAATTCTGAAAAAAAAAACATCAATTGCAGCCTCACTGTGCCATCAAATGCAACCACTGCACCAAACGCAGCCACTGTGCCATCAAACGCTGCCACTGTGCCATCAAACGCTGCCACTGTGCCCATCAAACGCCCATCAAATGCTGCCACTGTGCCCATCAAATGCAGCCACTGTGCCCATCAAACACAGCCACTTTGCCCATCAAACGCTGCCACTGTGCCCATCAATCGCAACTACTGTGCCCATCAAACGCAGCCACTTTGCCCATCAAACGCTGCCACTGTGCCCCAAATGCTGCCACTGTGCCCCAAATATTGCCACTGTGCCCATTAAATGCTGCCACTGTGTCCCAAATGTTGCCACTGTGTTCCAAGTGCTGCCACTGTGCCCAACATGTTGCCACTCTGCCCCTTGCCCGCCCACCATCTGCCCAGCACTTACCTTGTCTTGGGTGGGCAGCGGATGATGGTGGCAGGTGGCGAGGGGCGAGTGGTGTCTGGTATCCTCCATTTCTTTCCCGAGCCCGATGTCTTCTCCTGCTCGCTCCTCCTCTGCTATGATAGGACACATGATAGGCATTCAATCACAGCACCTGTCATTTCAGCCAATCAGGTCACAGGTAACACAGACCCGGCAACCTGATTGGCTGAGAGGCGGTTCAATGTTAGCAAAGCGCCCACTTCTCACATTTTGGGGTGCCTATTAGAGCCTATGCATTGCATGAATATATCTATGGTGATTAGAGCAGTGCAGGATTAGGGGGGGTGGCGCTCCTACGCCCTTTATGGACGCACTGCTACTGGATCTTACAACAACCTCTTTGTACAGATAATGTGAAATGGTATAGCATGAGGAATGGCGTGGGTCTTTTTGAAGAACAACTGTACATTTACCCTAAAATCCCATCCTCCAAAACCTCCTGGTACCTGCACTAACAGCCCCTATCCCAGCTTCTTACCCCTGTAGCAGAACCACATCCTGCTGCACCTCAGTCCAAAGTTCTCTTTGACACTGGCTGTGCCTTCACATGAGTGCTCATGTATGGGGTTGTTCGGGGAAGCAGCTCCAGGGTCCGAGATGGCCCCATAGAGGTTAATGAAATCGGCTATCTATCTATGTAGAATAAAACCTAAGACAGACTCATTTTCACATTATTAAGGCTGTAAAATCTTAATTAAACTAATTTCAGATGTATTGGAATAATTGCTTTAAATAACTGGCTATGTCATATTACCTATTACCTAGAATAATTATTTCTAATAACTTGGTGTGCTATGTTAATTGCATTTTAGTGCATATTAGGTATATTTCCAATATTACCTTTTAAAAAAAGAACACATAAAATTGCCATGGACAGCAATTACCTGCTTTCCATGCCCTGGGAGAGCAGCTAATGTATAGTCCAATATTCAACATGGTGTATATATAAATAATTTGCAGAGCTACAGCATTCATTCTGTGAAAATGCAAGTACATTTTGTTCTGTGTGAATGGGGGCTAGGCGATTTTGTTTCCAGTTTGAATGATATTCATTCCTACAGTATAGCGTTAATCAGGAGATTACCACAGTATGTCCACTAGATGGTGCTGATGATCATAGAAAATAAATACAGTACTTTTTTACTATGATCGTCATCTAGTGGCCTTAATGGCCCTGTATTTTCCCAAACCACATTTTTTTTTAAGAATGAATAACATTTGACCTGGAGAGAAAATGTCTTAGGAACATTTAATTTGACCCCATTTGCAAAAAAATGAATTTTCAGAAGATGACAAGTTTTGTGAACATTAACCTTTTAAATCAGAAGCCTCCTTGCAGATCAGACCCCCTAAATTCATGTCAAAGATTCCCCCTTCACATCATAAGCCCCCCTTCACATCAGAGTCCCCCCCTCCCCATACACATACAATTCCACCCTTGCACTTCAGAAGCCCTCCCTTCAGAGCAGAACCCCCCTTTCACATCAGAAGCCCCTCTCAACATCAGAGTCCCTCCTTTCACATCATTGTGTTGTATTATAAAGTTTTTACTGTGCAAGTATATGGGCAAATTCTGAGCCTCCATCTAAGAAGGCACTACAAAATATGATACACAATTGATAACTAATTGATTGACTAATATTTTATTTTTTTACAAAAGTAGTTTTATTGGAAATAATATAGGGGAACAGTACAGTATATGTCACTTATAAGGTACTTTGATACAGAACAAGTAGCATATAGTCAGGGGCGGACTGACAACTCATGGAGCCCCGGGCAATAGAAGATTATGGGGCCCCCAGTCAATCAGAGATTACGGGGCCACACAGTATACACAAACACACATACACAGTGTACAATCACACAGTATACACAGACATGTTTCTCTTGGCTGAGAAGGTACTGGAGAGGTGGGGTAGCTATAATCTCGGGATTTTTAGACCAAAAGGATGTCATTAAGGAACATTTCAGAGACAGATGTAAAAACAAAACCACATTTTTACATACTGTCCCTGGTTTTACTGAGGCTGGCAACCCTAATGGGGCCCCCTAGTGGCATGGCAGTGCCCGAGCGGCCCAATGGTCAGTCCGGCCTTGCATATAGTACATAGCAGGATGTATTAACCAAGCATGTTGAATATAACATTGTAAACAACTATTGCCGCATACACACGGTCGGATTTTCAGATGGAAAATGTTCGATGGGAGCTTTTTGTCGGAAATTCTGATCATGTGTAGGCTTCATTGGACATTTTCCATCAGAATTTATGACACACAAAATTTGAGATCTGGATCTCAAATTTTCCGACAACAAAATCCATTGTCGGAAATTCCGATCATGTGTACACAATTTCCGAAGCACAAAGTTCCACTTTGTATCATGCATAAGAGCCACACTGGCTATTGAACTTCAATTTTCTCGGCTTGTCGTACGCCACCACGTTCTTGACGTTCGGAATTTCCGACAACATCATGTGACCGTGTGTATGCATAATAATTGTTGGAATTTCCAACAAAAAGCTCCCATCGAACATTTTCTGTCGGAAAATCCGACTGTGTGTACGCGGCATTATTATAGGATTTTTTTTTTACGTCTATGGGCTATAAATATATATTTTTTTTAAGCTTGCTTAATTTACCCAATCTATTTATATATTTGTACTAAATTCCATATATTAATATAACATATATATATATATATATATATATATATTTATTTTTTTGCATGCTTTTTATGACTTTATGAATTTTTTGCCACTTGGTGGTTTATTGTTTATAATAGAAGATAGTACACTTGGGTCGGCCAACAGTATTAAGGCTAGTTTTTATTTTTATTTTTATGTTTATATTTTTTACCACTGAATTTCTAAAACTATTTTATCACAGTTAAGTAAATAGGCCTCTGTCATCAGAGGCATTTTTTTGGGTGGGGTTCCCAAATATATACACACACCCTGTTTGGCTCATTTAAATATTTCTGGCTTGGCAATTTAAAAAAACCATCACAGAGGGTCTAACACAAACAACACATTTTTCCTATAAGGTATACTTTTGGAAAAAACATAAAAGGCATTGTTTAGGAGAAGTAAAGAGGTTTATTTATATTTTTAAAGGGTCACACATAATACAGTTCACCAACACCTGACAGAGGATCTAACACAACACTTTGGTTTAAAGCACCCGAAAAAAATATTTTTTATAATTTTCTATTGTTTATATTTTAATCTAATTTAAGGACGTTATATCCTGATAGCAGAATTTGGTCAGTACACTTTTTTCTTTAATCTACTAGAGGGCAGCGCCATCTCTACTTTTTCTTCTTTCTTCACATTAGTATAGGATTCTTTTAAAATATAGTCAAAATACAAAAAAAATAAACTACAGGGATGAGAACTAACATTTTTAAAGACTTTTCCAGAAAATTATTTTTAACACACAATGCTTAATTTTATCAACTCTTGGAGGCTCTTGACGCTAACTAGCGACTGTCAAGCAAATAAGGATAGTTAAAAAAAAAAATAACCATGATGTATTTAGACACAATTTATGATATGTTTATGTAACAAGCAGAGTAACAGCCAAATTAGTGAGACACATCAATGGGCACTCTTCTATTTTGGAATCATTACTTCGGCACTTTCCTGTTAATGAAAGATATAACCTTTGATATTTAGCAGACCAGATGTTAATTGATTATAAGATACACTCAGCGGCTTGCATACCACTTGACTGTAACTTGGCACAGTGAAGACAATCCGGCTTTGCTTTCTACAAGCAATTACAGCTCAAGATACTCGGTGTTGTTGCTAGGTTGCATATTTGGTTGTTACGCTGCTTTTTTTGCTTTCTAATGTTGATTATGATTATAGGAAACATTTGTCATTATCACAAACACGGCTTCCTTTTATAGAGGTTTTAATGAGTCCTAGATGTGGCACAAGACGGGACTTTTTTCTTTCTTCACATATGATTTAGGAAAAAAATAAGAGGAAGGTAATGAAAAATGCATTTAATTGGCCTAAATATTACTTTGGCTGTTATCTGGTCTTGTTTGGCTTATGCAATGAAAAATCTAAGTGTGCCAATGTATGGTTGCTAGATATGAAATGTTATGTTATCAAAAAGATTATAACATGTAGGGAACTGTAGATGTCAGAGGCTTCTAATAACAATACAAATTATCCTTACCTCCTAAAGCTCCCATGCAGAGGAAACCAACCCATGGGACTGTGACTAATAGGCACAGCAGACTTTGATGAAAAACAGAAACAGGATATTATATGTCAATAATTAACAATATAACTAGACAGTGGCAACAGCTTTAACAGGGGATAAGGCCTTTGAAGACATATAGCATTAAAAGACATCTGCTGCTCCACACCACCTTGGGGACAGTAAAACAGATCTTTACTCTACAAACAAACTTTTTCTCTATACATCACCTCCCCAACCTCACATTCAAATAAGAAGCTTTTCTTTTGGTTGGCTTTGGTGTTGCCCTGCCACCATTCCGACCTAGGCCAGAATGACATATCCTGCTCCTTCAGCCCCATGGGGAACCCCCATTAACAGATCGGTGTGTGGGAGGTGCTGCATGAACCTGTAAGAAGCAGCTGGGTCAAGAAGACCAAGATAGCAGGGCAAAATGCCGGCACATATGCCTTAATAGTGGATCGCCGCAGGACAACACTGGATCAGTGTTCATTTTGCCAGAAAATTTTAATTTAGTTTTAGTCTAATGCCTCATACACACGATCGGACATTCCGCCAACAAAACCCGTGGAATTTTGTCTGAAGGGTGTTGGCTCAAACTTGTCTTGCATACCCATGGCCACACAAATGTTGGCCAACAATTATAAACGTAATGACGTACTACGTGTTTTTTCAGCTCTTTAGTGCCACCCTTTGGGCTCCTTCTGCTAATTTTGTGTTAGTAGACGTTTGGTCAGTGTTGATGCACGCTTTTCTTTTCACGTTTTTCATTTAGCGCTTTTCAGTTTGCTCTTTTCATATCATGCTTTTCAGTTTTTTTCTGAACGGCCGTTCATCAATAAGACATGTTGCGGAATCGGAGGATATAACGTGTTATTTATTATTGGCCTTGGAGTTATTGCTTTGACATATATATTTTGGTTGATTAATGATTTGATTTGGTATATTTTCTATATTTTTGGATGCATAGAATGCACTTTTTGGTTAAGTTCCATTGGCAGATAGCATGTAAAAAAAAAAAAAATATATATATCTATATATATATATATATATATATATATATATATATCTATATATATATATAGATATATATATATTTTAATGCACAATAAAAAAAAGTGTGTATAATTAATACTTGGCTATGTGTTTTACTTCAAATGACAGTGTGGGAGTAGGCAGTTACATTTTAAAAAATACAATGTAAAACTGACACGGGACACCAACATAGTTGTATCTTTGATCTTATAAACTACGGGATAATGGTGTTGTGGTAACTTGCACAAAAAAAAAAAAAAGATTATATTATTCTTGATATCACTAGAAAAAAAGCCTTTGAACATATGTTTGCAATAACTCCATCAGTATCACCAGCAAAGCAGCTTCGATATTATTCCAGTGAAGAAGAAGAGAATTGTGTGCTGCATTTGGAGATTTCATAATTTACCACGTCACAAATGTTAATTCTCCATTACGAACACTAGTTTACAAGACCGACCACTTCTGGCTCGTCCTTGCTTCCGAGCATGCGTGTTTGTACTTTGGACTTGTGTACACATGCTTGGAAAATCCGACAAAACACATTTGTTGGCGGAAAATGTGAAAACATGCTAGCCAACATTTGTTGGAGGAAAGACTTTTGATTTTTCATGTTCATGTCCCATAGACTTTAATAGGGTTCGCATGTTGGCTAGAACTTTTTGCCTGAAACGGGGGGGGGGGGGGGTGTTCGGCCCATCCCTAATAAGGAGGGATCAGATGAATTGATTAATTGCAAATTCCCTTTTAGCCAAAAAAACTAACTTAATCCTATGAAAAAAAAAACATTTAAACTGTATTTGTAAAGAAGGCTTCAGGGCACCTAATGCCGCGTACACGCGGTCGCACTGTTTGACGTACTTAGTCCGTTGAAACACATTTCAGCGGACTTTTTCAGCGTGCAGTCCGGAGTACTAAGAATTTCGGTTTTTCCAAAAATCTGTCCGTCGTACTTTGGTTTCAGCGGACAATACGGTCGTCAGTATGCTAGTCCGACGGACTAAGAATGGCGCATGCCCAGAAAGGATTTACAGGGCTTTGCTGTGTCTTGGACTTCCTATTTCTAGTCCCGTCGTACGTGCTGTACGTCATCGCGCAAGCTTTCGTCGGACTGTTTGTGTATCCATGTGTGGTCAAGTCCGTTCAGTGGAAAGTACGCCGGATTGTCCGTCGGATTGTATGACGGACTAAGTACGTCAAACAGTTCGACCGTGTGTACGCGGCATAAGAAAGTCCAGCAAGCGCCAGGACCATCTCCTACAGTTGATTAATCTGTGGGATCGGGCCACCACCAATACAGAGCTTGCTCAGGAATGGCAGGAGGCAGGTGTGAGTACATCTCACACGCACAGTGAGGAGAAAACTTTTGGAGGATGACCTGGTGTCAAGAAGGGCAGCAAAGAGGCCACTTCTCTCCAGTAAAAAACATCAGGGATTGACTGATATTCTGCAAAAGGTACAGGGTCAGGGATTGGATTGCTGAGGACTGGGGTAAAGTCACTTTCTCTGATGAATGCCCTTTCTGTTTGTTTGGGGTAGCCGGAAAAAAAACTTGTCTGGAGAAGAGAAGGTAAGTGCTATCATCAGTCCCATGTCATGCCAACAGTAAAGCATCTTGAGACCATTCACGTGTGGGGTTGCTTTTCAGCCAAGGGAGTGAGCTCACTCACAATTTTGTGTAAGAACACAGACCTGAATAAAGAATGGTACAAAAACATCCTCGGAGAGCAAATTCTCCCAAGAACAGTTGGTGATGAACAATGCCTTTTCCAGCATGATGGAGCACCGCGCCATCAGTGTTAATTTTGACGTCTAATTTCAGTTTTGTTTAAGTTATAATCTTTTGACTAAAATGCCATTTTAATTTTAGTCATATTTTAGTCATCTGAATTGTTTTATTTGTAATTGTATTTTAGTCAATTCAAATAGAATTAATTTAGTCTACTAAAATATTTTACTCGCTGAAATTAACACTGCATTCGATCTGCTTGACAAGTGAGTGTATATTTTGAGTTTTTTCCATCATAAACGATAAGGAGGATGGGGGGGTGTATATGTGTGTTAAGTTGTTCTTTAAAGTAAAATTTTCCAAAAAGATATATGAGGCTGTCAATGCTGATCTTCTTCTGAAAATAGATGTGTTGACCTAACTATACAATAAGGATCAAGATTTGAAACCCTAAAAGCGTCTTGTCATTGGTTTTATAGTAAGGCAGAGATGGGGGGGGATCAAGGTCTTAATGCATGGGTTCATATAAGTCAGCCTAATATCCTGTCTCTAATTAGTTGTGGGGTAAGCAGTTCCAGTATGTCTAAGCAGTTATTCCATAATTTTGTAAATTTGCCAGGGCATCCTGTATACTGGTACATTAAATGTTCCTGAATCAGGACATCATGGACTGTTTTTATCCATAAAGGGGGAGCTGAAGAGATCCACTTCTGGGTTATCAGATTCCATGCTAAAAATAGCAAATGAAGGACCGCTATATAAAGTATATAGGAGGAATAAAGATTTACTCATCCAGCCCAGCCAATATGCAGATCTTAGGGTTCAGTGGGTTCAGTGGCAATGAAGCCATTAATACCCTATTTACAGTTGCAAAAAAAAGTATGCAAACCCTTTTGATCTGATCTTCATCTAAGTCACAACAATAGACAATCACAGTCTGCTTAAACGAACAACACACAAATAATTAAATGTTACCATTTTTTTTATTGAACACACCATGTAAACATTCACAGTGCAGTTGGAAAAAGTATGTGAACCTTGGATTTAATAACTGGTTGAATCTCCTTTGGCAACAATAACTTCATCCAAATGTTTCCTGTAGTTGCAGATCAGACGTTCACAACGGTCAGGAGTAATTCTTGGCCATTCCACTTTACAGAACTGTTTCAGTTCAGCAATATTCTTGGGATGTCTGGTGTGAATCGCTTTCTTGAGGTCATGCCACAGCATCTGAATCGAGTTGAGGTCAGGACTCTGACTGGGCCACTCCAGAAGGCGTATTTCCTTCTGTTTAAGCCATTCTGTTGTTGATTTACTTCTATGTTTTTTTTGGACAGCAGTGGCTTCCTCTGTGGTATCCTCCCATGAAATCCATTTTTGTTTAGTGTTTCACATATCGTACATTCGCTAACAGGGATGTTAGCATATGCCAGAGACTTTTGTAAGTCTTTGGCTGACACTCTAGAATTCTTCTTCACCTCATTGAGCAGTCTGCGCTGTGCTCTTGCAGTCATCTTTACATGACGCCCACTCCTAGGGAGAGTAGCAGCAGTGCTGAACTTTCTCCATTTATAGACAATTTGTCTTACCAGGGACTGATGAACAGCAAGGCTTTTGGAGATAATTTTATAACCTTTTATAACCAGCTTTATGCAAGTCAACAGTTCTTAATTTACTTCTTAATCGTAGGTCTTCTGAGAGCTCTTTTGTGCGAGGCATCATTCACATCAGGCAATGCTTTTTGTGAAAAGCAAACCCAGAACTGGTGTGTGTTTTTTATAGGGCAGGGCAGCTGTAAACAACACCTCGAATCTCATCTCATTGATTGGACTCCAGTTGGCTGACACCTCACTCCAATTAGCTCTTGGAGATCTCATTAGTCTAGGGGTTCATATACTTTTTCCACCCGCACTGTGAATGTTTACATGGTTTGTTCAATAAAAACATGGTAACATTTAATTCTGTGTGTGTTATTAGTTTAAGCAGACTGGGATTGTCTATTTTTGTGACTTAGATGAAGATCAGATCACATTTTATGACCAATTTGTGCAGAAATCCATATAATTTCAAAAGGCTTCACATACTTTTTTTTGCAACTGTATGGTTTCTAAGACAAGGATCCAATACCTGGTTATTATAGGGTATCTCCACATCATATGTATCAGTGCACCATTATCAACTTTACAGTGTGAGCATAACTCTTCTCTGACAGTCAAAACGTTTCTGAGGAGTATAATATGTTTTGTGTAAAATAAGAAGTTGTGTAAGTTTCTGTGTGGCAGAGAGGGACACATAATTAACCACTTGCCAACCGCCCACCATCAAACAGTATGAAGCTCCTGCGCGAATTGCCGTAGCTGTACGGCAGGCGCTTTAAGGAGTATAAGGGGCGTAGAAGCCAATGTGCGTGGCCAGCACCCTCGATGGCTGTCAGGTACCCGTAATCTCTCCTGAGAGAGACAGAACAGAGATCTGTCAATGTTAACAGACAGATCTCCATTCTGTCAGGGGAGTAATCAGGACTAGTACTTAGGAGCAGCGATTGGTCTCCTCCCCCAGTCAGTCCCCTCCCCCCACAGTTGGAAACACACTGAGGGAACACACTTAACCCCTTGATCGCTCCTAGTGTTAACCCCTTCCCTGCCAGTGGCATTTATACAGTAATCAATGGCTATTTTAGCTCTGATCGCTGTATAAATACATGGGTCACAAAATAGTGTCAAAAGTGTCCAATCTGTCTACCGCAATGTTGCAGTCCCCATAAAAATCACAGATCACAGCCATTACTAGTAAAAAAAAATTAAAAATTTAATAAAAATGTCCTAAATCTATTCCCTATTTTGTAGACGCCATACATTTTGCACAAACCAATCAATATACGCTTATTGCAATTTTTTTACCAAAATATGTAGAATACACTAAACTGAGGAAGAAATTTTTATATATATATATTTGGGAATATTTATCATAGCAAAAAGTAAAAAAATATAGTTTTTTAAAAAAATTGACACTCTTATTTATAGCGCAAAAAATAAAAACTGCAGAGGTGATCAAATACCACCAAAAGAAATCTCTATTTGTGGGAAAAAAGGACATCAATTTTCTTTAGATACAATGACACACGACAGCACAATTGTCAGTTAAAGCAATGCAGTGCCGTGTTGCAAAAAATGGCCTGGTCAGAAAGTAGGTAAAACCTTCCGGGCTGAGGTAGTTAAGCATAGCCACCCACTTTTCATCATTAATATGACCTTGATCCATTTGCCACTATATTCCCTTTCAAGGACACAGATTTTGATGATATGATACAATTTCTGTATCAATGATCCGTATCGTGTGACCAATGCATTTAAACTATATGGCCAAACATATGGAGACACTCCTCCAAATGACTGAGTTTAGGTGTTTAAAGTGAAGGTTACTGTTAATGCTGCAACATAAAAGACATTTTAGACAATTTGTGCTCTTTCAACCTTTGGCAACGGTTTTGAGAAAAAGCTTTTATTGGTCCAGCTGACTGTGCCCATGTGCACAAAGTCAGAACCCTTAAGGCATGGTTTGATGATCCTGGTGAAGAGGAACTCAACTGGGCTTCATAGAGCCCTGATCTCAACTCTTCTGAACAGCCTTTAGAGTGAATTATGCCGCGTATACATGATCAGACTTTTTGACAGCAAAGGTCAGACGGAACAAATCTGTCGGACAATTCAATCGTGTGTGGGCTCCATCTGATCTTTGCTGTCCAAAAATCTGACAGACCCGCTATCGCTTTCTCTATCAAATCTCTTACTACGTCTCCTGGAACCAACCACCTCCCTACACATCTTTGAGCGTAGAAAACGGCAAAGTAAATGATCCTCTGCCTACCCCAATCCTGACACAGCGATTGCCTTACCCCAATTTGTACTGCACCCACACCACTGTCCCCAGGAAAACAGCAAGGCAGCCCTTGCAACCTTTAGGCAAGCAACTGCTCCCACCCTACATCCAAAGGTTAACTTAACACCCTACACAAAGTTTCATGGTTACTTCTCTGTGCTCGATACCCCGTTGTACTTTACCCAATGAATTCTGAAGCTATAAACCCTGCATTGTTCGACAAGTAGAGGCCTAAATGGACTCATATGCAATGATTTCTGTGTTGTATTATTAGGTAACAACTGTTCTTCTCTGTATTGTATCAGTTGAATGTTTCACTACCATACATTCTGTATTGTAATGCTTCAATATACTTCAATAAACTTTGTTGGAAAAAAAGAAATAAAAATCTGACGGACTTTAGAAAAACAAAATGTTTCAAATGTTTCCGCCGGACCTCCGCTGGACTCAGTTCCTATGGAGAAATATGCTCGTCTGCATGCTAGTCCAACAGATGAAAAACTACGCCAGGGCAGCAATTGGCTACTGGCTATAATCTTAATTATTTTAGTCCAGTCATACGTCATCACGTTCAAATCCGTCAGACTTCCCTGTGATTGTGTGTGGCCAAGTCCATTCATTCGGAAAGTCCGTCGGAACTCCGCCGAAAGTCAGTCGGGAAAACCGTTGGACCTAGTCTGCCGGAAAGGCCAGTCGTGTGTATGCGGCATTAGAATTAGAAGTCCTCTCATCCAACATCATTACTTTGGAAACGTTACCTGACTTCGGAAGTTGGGATGTCCAAAAGGCTCATATACTTTAAGTGTGATGGTCAGCTGTTCACAAATCTTTAGCCATATACTGTACTTGTTCTGGATTAGAGATGTAAAGCACTAAATCCAGTGTGTCAGCATGACAGCCAGGCAGTAAACATTTGCTCAAGGAGACGTCAGTGGTGGCAACCTACATTTTTTTTCTCAGGAAAAGGTTTCCTTTAAACTGGAAGTTTCAGTAAAGTAAACTTTCAATGACTTTGCAAGTCAGCATGACTGCGTTCCTGACATATCAAAACATGCAGCTACAGTATAATTTTTTTTTGTAAAAAAAAAAAAAATCGATACCAATAAAATGCACCTGTGCCGGGGCGCATGCGCGAGGCTCGACATGGCAGACGTTCTTCCATAGAGCTCCGCACTCCCCGCTGCTTTAACGGATCGTTTATACCAACCTGTTTTGCTCTGCTATCCACGGGATCGCCTAATAAAGCTACGCTGTGCCTCACGGTATGGTACTCACGGGTCCCAAGGGCAAGAACAAGCCGAAACCCATCAAAGAAGCTCTGGCCCGGGCCTCCTCCAAAATGGCGGCGAAGGCCCTGGCGAAACACCACATTGCATCTCCAGCCTCGGACAGCGGTGATGAAGAGGACACTGATACTAATATCTGCGGCTCCCCACCTCTACCCTCCACAGGTATGTCGCAAACTGCCTTCCTAAGTCACATGGAGTCTATGCTCCAGAAAGCCCTTAAGACTACCTCTGAACAGATCACTGACAGGCTTTCACGGGAAATTTGTGAAATAGGTCAGCGTACTGCTGACCTGGAAACAAGGGTAGATGATGTGGAACTCACCCTCCGAGAGCACTCGCAGGATCTCTCCATGCTCAGGGAGGAGAATGTCACCCTATTATCTCGTTTAGAGGATGCTGAAAACAGATCTCGTAGATCCAATTTACGCCTACGTGGCATCCCCAAATCTATTGAGGACATTCAGTCGTTCACCGCTGCTCTGTTCCAGGAGCTGTCGCCCTCTCTCTCTATAGAACGTCTAGAGTTCGACAGGATCCACCGAGCCCTCACACGCCGCCAACCAGGGACATCATCATAAAGCTACACTTTTTCCGCATGAAGGAACAACTGATCAATGCGGCCCGCAAGAAGGAGGAACTTATCTTCCAAACCCACAAATACCAACTCTTCTCTGATTTGGCTCCCCTGACCATCGCTAAACGGCGCGCCATGAAACCCCAGCTCCAGATCCTGATGCAACATCAACTTAAATACACTTGGAGATTCCCCTTTGCCCTGCAATTTACCCACCTGGGTCAGCAACACTCATGCTCATCTCCGGAATCCTTACAACGGCTCCTGGAAGCACTTCACCTGACCCCGTCGGCCCAACACCAGGAGACCGCGCTGCCCTGCACACCAGCCCGAGCAGCTGCCCATCCGTACTCGGCTACGCCTAAACGCAACGTCCCCAATCCAGCCTCCGTTCGTAAGGGGACTCCGCAGCGACGATACGAAGACACCGTCCTCAGTCCGAAGGTCCGCACTCCACGCTGATTTGACCGCAGATGCCTTCTTTCTCTTCCTCCTGGTGCTCTCGGAGTGCCCCCACTGTGTCCCTGTGTTACGGGACTCCACAGTTGCCTTGCAACGGAGGTTTCTTCTCTCCGACTTCCTCAGGCTTTTTGTTATCCTACATGCCCTTGCATTTTTGTTTTTATTTTTTGTTTCCTTCTCATTCTCTCATTTTTGATTTCTTTTTTCATAATTCATTTTTGAACCTTTATTTTTTATGTTTAAATTTTTAATTTACATCTTTTATCTTTTACTTTTTATTGTCTCCTCACTGCTTTGATACGGCGGTGTTGGGTCCCAGCAATCCCTGTTGTACTGTAAGCAGCCGGACCATATTCAGTTATCTCCTGGAATACACGTGCTCCACACGGAGCTGCTGATAGGGGCCAGTTTTGTATGTGTATTCTTCTATTGGTTTTGTCTCTTTATGCGATGTGTGCATTGGGGGGGGGCGGGAGAGGTGGGGGGACGGGTTTGTTTCCGCCCCCCCCCCTCTCTTTGCTTCGGTCCGCCCTTCCTCCTCAATAGTTCTTACTCTTTTTATTATGTTCGCATTGCATCTTCCTTTATTGCCCAAATGCCAGTTCAGTCCTTTATGGCCTACAGTGGTGTGAAAAAGTGTTTGCCCCCTTCCTCATTTCCTGTTCCTTTGCATGTTTGTCACACTTAAGTGTTTCGGAACATCAAACCAATTTAAACAATAGTCAAGGACAACACAAGTAAACACAAAATGCAATTTGTAAATGAAGGTGTTTATTATTAAAGGTGAAAAAAAATCCAAACCATCATGGCCCTGTGTGAAAAAGTGATTGCCCCCTAAACCTAATAACTGGTTGGGCCCCCCTTAGCAGCAACAACTGCAACCAAGCGTTTGCGATAACGTGCAATGAGGCTTTTACAGCGTCCTGGAGGAATTTTGGCCCACTCATCTTTGCAGAATTGTCCTAATTCAGTTACATTAGAGGGTTTTCGAGCATGAACGGCCTTTTTAAGGTCATACCACAACATCTCAATAGGATTCAGGTCAGGACTTTGGCTAGGCCACTCCAAAGTCTTCATTTTGTTTTTATTCAGCCATTCGGTGGTGGACTTGCTGGTGTGTTTAGGATCATTGTCCTGCTGCAGAACCCAAGTTCGTTTCAGCTTGAGTACACGAACAGATGGTCGGACATTCTCCTTCAGGATCTCTTGGTAGACAGCAGAATTCATAGTTCCTTTCATCACGGCAAGTCTTCCAGGTCCTGAAGCAGCAAAACAGCCCCAGACCATCACACTACCACCACCATATTTTACTGTTGGTATAATGTTCTTTTTATGAAATGCAGTGTTCCTTCTACGCCAGATATACTTGGACACACACCTTCCAAAGAGTTCCACTTTTGTCTCATTGGTCCACAGAATGTTGTCCCAAAAGTCTTGGGGATCATCAAGATGTGTTGTGGAGAAATTGAGACGAGCTTTGATGTTCTTTTTGCTCAGCAGTGGTTTTCTCCTTGGAACTCTGCCATGCAGGCCATTTTTGCCCAGTCTTTTCCTGATGGTGGAGGCATGAACGCTGACCTTAACTGAGGCAAGTGAGGCCTGCAGTTCCTTGGACATTGTTGTGGGGTCTTTTGTGACCTCTTGGATGAGTAGTCGCTGCGCTCTTGGGGTAATTTTGGGCGGCCGGCCACTCCTGGGAAGGTTCACCACTGTTCCATGTCTTCGCCATTTGTGGATAATGGCTCTCACTGTGGTTCGCTGGATTCCCAAAGCTTTGGAAATGGCTTTATAACCCTTTCCAGACTGATAGATCTCAATTACTTTCTTTCTCAATTGTTCCTGAATCTCTTTGGGTCTCGGCATGATGTGTAGCTTTTAAGGATCTTCTGGTGGACCTTACTGTGTCAAGCAGCTCCTATTTAAGTGATGCCTTGATTGTGAACAGGTGTGGCAATAATCAGGCCTGGGTGTGGCTAGAGAAATTGAACTCAGGTGTGGACAACCACAGTTATAGTATGTTTTAACAAGGGGGGCAATCACTTTTTCACACAGGGCCATGATGGTTTGGATTTTTTTTCACCTTTAATAATAAACACCTTCATTTACAAATTGCATTTTGTGTTTACTTGTGTTGTCCTTGACTATTGTTTAAATTGGTTTGATGTTCCGAAACACTTAAGTGTGACAAACATGCAAAGGAACAGGAAATGAGGAAGGGGGCAAACACTTTTTCACACCACTGTATGCTGTTTACCCCTTCATGTAGGTTTTCTGGGCTGCTGTACTCCCCTCTCCCCCTTTTTTCCCTTCCCCCTATCCCCTCCCTCTTTGCCCCTACCCCCTAGCCAATTTCCTCTTCTTCCCCGTTTTTGTTTGCCTTTTCCCTTTTCTTTTTTCTCACCTTCTATCATTTCCATCTTTGCTTCAGCTCCCCCTCCTTCCTACCCTTCCCCGTTCCCCTTCCCCTCCCACCTTTCCTACTACCCCTGCTTCAGCCCAGGGGTCAATTATGTTAAGCCCATTCACGGGGGCTCTATACCATCTCGGTACTGTTTATGCTTTCATGCTAAGCTTACTTCTGTTGTCACTAATCTTGGTGTAAAAATGGATTCCCAACTCACTTTTGAAGCTCATATAAATCAAGTATGCAAGACTTCTTTCTACCACCTTCGTAATATCTCTAAACTTCGTCCTATCCTTTCTTTTTCCGATGCTGAAAGATTGATTCATGCCTTTGTCTCCTCCAGGCTGGATTATTGCAACGCACTTCTCATTGGGATTCCGAGAAAGAGCATGCAGAGGTTGCAATACGTTCAAAACTCTGCAGCGAGGATCCTAATGAGAGTGCGGAAGCATGAGCATATCACTCCAATTTTAAAATCTCTTCATTGGCTGCCGGTCTCTACAAGGATTGAGTATAAGGTCTCTCTTCTTGTGCATCAATGCATACATGGACAAGCTCCACCTTATCTTAAGGAACTTCTTAGATTGCAAAATCTACCGCGTTCTCTTCGCTCAACTAATTTGAATTGTTTAGAGGTTCCAAAAACGAGGTTGAAAACCATGGGAGATAGGGCCTTTTGTGCTGCTGCCCCACGTCTGTGGAATGCTTTGCCTGATAGTCTGAGGGTTTCTCAGTCTACTGAAAATTTTAAAAAGGGGTTGAAGACTTTTCTTTTTAGCAAATGTTTTGTAAATTAAGCGGTTTGTTTGTTTTTATTGTAATTATGTAGCACTTTGAGGTCTTTTGATGGAAAGTGCATTATAAATAAAATTTATTATTATTTATATTATTACTTAGCCTGGTGTTCTCAGGATTATTGTTATGTTTCACATGTTAGATCCTTTAGCAGCGGGGAGTTGTCACTGCTCCCCCGCCCTAAGGTGCTCTCTCTCTTAGGCCGTTTCTGGTTGGCCGCAGAGCGGGTGCGCTATTTAGTTGGGCAACATAAGACGCGCTCTCCATTTCTCAACTTCAATGAGGTGCCCTCTGCTTGTTTCACCATACTCTCTTTCCCTCTATCTTACTTTCTTTTCCTATCTTTTCTTTCTCTCTCTCTCCCCACTCTCCTTCTCTGGTCAGGTGGTCCCTTTGCCCTTCTATCCACTTATTAATGACCCCCCAGGTACACTCGGATGGCCCCCCTAAACATACTCTCCCTTAATGTTAAGGGACTTAACTCTCCGAATAAGAGGGTTAAGGCCTTCCGTACCTTTGCTTCCCTGAAGGCGGATGTTGTCGCCCTCCAGGAGACCCATTTTTCTGCCCGTAAGACCCCTAAATGTTTTGGCTCTCGTTACCCTTTAGTTCATACTGCTTCTGCTGAATCTAAACACAGGGGTGTCCTACTGGCCTTCCACCAATCCTTACCCTTCACTGTTACTTCAGAAATTAAAGATCCTGCTGGCCGTTATCTTATCCTAACAGGCTTACTACAAGAGGTGGAAACTACCTTTGTCTCCTACTATGCCCCTAATGTTAATCCAATCCCTTTTTTCTCCCATCTTCTGAGGGTGATTAAGTCCCATGTTAAGGGTACCTTAATTATGTGCGGTGACTCTAATTTGATACTTCACCCGCATCTTGACAGATCACCCTACTCCCCAGGTCATTACTCCCCTTCATCACAATTACGTAGCCTCCTACAACAACACTCCTTGCTGGACACTTGGAGGGAGTGTAACCCGCTGAAGAAAAACTACACTTACTATTCCTATCCGCACAACTCTTTCTCCAGAATTGACCATATCCTTGTCCCAATCGCCTCCTCTCCACTCTTGCTGCATTCCATTATACACCCCATTACATGGTCGGACCACTGTGCTGTGATTACCATGCTCTCTTCACTAATACCCCGCCCTGACGCCAAAACTTGGTGCATGAATGAAGCCCTCCTAACAAATCAGTCCTATTGCCTAGACATCCAATTGGCACTTAACGACTATCTTTCACATAACTCGGTACCTGATGTTTCGTCGACCCTCCTCTGGGAAGCCCACAAGCCTGTGGTTAGGGGTACTTGTATTTCTGTTGCTACCCACCTTAAGCGGGAGAAGAAAAACAGACTCCGACAGCTGGAGTCTGACTTTCAACACCTGTTCTTACAATTTCAGGCATCCCCCTCTAATATCAATAAACAATTACTAGAGAAAACCAGACTGGAACTTGACCTTCTTTTGGCTGAATCTGCGGAAAAATCTATCCGCCGGTCTGGCCACAAGATATACACCAAGGCCAACAAACCAGATACTTTTTTGGCACTCCGCCTCAGACGACCAGACCATAACTACACTCCAGTTAAGCTTCGACTGGCTAATGGTAACCACACCAGTAACCCTGTTAAAGTCCTTTCTGAATTTCGTAAGCATCTAGCTGTTTATATAAAGGACAGGGATCCTTTCCCTCCCGGGAGGCGGAAACATTATTTCGGGACTTACCCATACCTAAGTTGCCTGACGCCAGTCGAGAGTCTATCGACAAACCAATTTTGGTCGATGAGGTACTCGGAGCTATTAAAACACTCAAACCCCACAAGCGCCCTGGTCCAGATGGCCTTCCCGGCTTATACTATAAAAAGTTCGCAATCACTCTGGCCCCACTCCTTGCCAACTCTTTTAACGCCTTACTAAAACAACAATCCCTCGGTCGTGACTCTTTGACTGCCATCATTGCTATGATACCCAAACCCAACACCCATCACACCATATGTTCCAATTATAGGCCCATTTCCCTTTTAAATGTGGATGTGAAAATCCTAGCTAAAGTCCTTGCTCTGCGGCTAAACCCGATAATAGGTCACTTGATCCACAAAGACCAGGTGGGCTTCATCCCCAGGCGTCAAGCCAGTGATAACATACGCCGAATCGTCCTTCTACAGCACATAGCCAAAACCCGCAAGATTCCCACGCATCTCCTATCGCTCGACATCAAGAAAGCCTTTGACACAGTCTCCTGGCCCTATCTTCACTATATTTTAGGACGTTGGGGCTTTGGCCCCAACTTTCTACATTGGATTAACTCATTATATACTCACCCACAAGCTTTCATAAAATACTCCGGTTTTAGTTGCGAATACTTCCCCATCCATAGGGGAACGAGGCAGGGTTGTCCCTTATCCCCTCTATTATTTGCCCTAGTAATCGAACCCCTTGCCGCCCTCATTAGATCGAACCCTAACATACATGGTCTAGACATAGCCTCCACGTCCCACAAACTTTGTCTCTTTGCCGACGATGCCTTACTATTCGTCACTTCCCCACACATTTCCCTGCCCAATCTTCTACAACTCCTTTCCCAGTTTGCTAAGATTTCAGGTCTGGAAGTTAATCAAGCGAAATCCAAAGCCCTTACTGTGTCCCTTCCCATGACCGACCTTCAACTCATACAGACGAACTTCCCTTTCCAATGGTCCACCGCCTCGATCCCTTACTTAGGAATTAAATTAACCAGTGACCCCATCCAATTGTTCCATTCTAACTATACCCCAATGCTGAAATACCTGTCCTCCCTACTTACTACTTGGCTGCCCCTCCACGTGTCCTGGCTTGGTCGCATAGCAGCTGTAAAAATGTCCCTATTACCTAAACTGCTTTACTTGTACAGGGTCCTCCCGGTCACCGTTCCGCCCTACTTCCATAGAGTGATTCAGAGCAGGGTTTATAAATATATCTGGGGTTCTAAGATCCCACGCATCTCCAGATCTACCCTGCTCCGTAGTAAACTTAATGGGGGCCTGGGAGTCCCTAATTTTCATCAGTATTACCATGCTGCTCAACTTGCACAACTCACTCTCTATCACGCAAGGACTGAGATTCCCCTATGGGTCATCCTTGAGGCAATAGATGTCCATCCAGTCTCTATCTCTAATCTCCTGTGGCTCCCTGCTCATGCCCGAGGTCCCTTATCTAACCCTTTGACCCAGCACTCCCTTAAAATCTGGGACAAACTGAGTAAACCGTTTCAATTACTCTCCCCACATTCACCTTTACTTTCCTTATTTGGCCAACCGCTCTTTTACCCTGCCTTTACCCAGCCTGCCTCTTTCCAGACGTGGTCTCGGGCCGGTCTGGAACGTATTCGCGATTTCATCTCCAATGGCACTCTCAAACCCTTCCCAGTCCTTCAGTCACAGTTGAACATCCCCCCACGGGAACACTTCCGATATATTCAAATCACCCATTTTATTCGTACGCTCTTGGGCTCTCACAGAGTCTCGAATAAGCTATCTATGTTTGAGAACATATGTGACTCTGATCCACATGCCCCAGGTATCATCTCCAATCTTTACGCTCATCTCACATCCCTTCCTTCCTCACTTCCATCGTAGGCTTCGGCCTGGTCTACGGACCTGTCCCTCAATTTGGATGCAGGCGATTGGGCAGAGATATGGGCAACCACTAAAATAACATCACAGAATGTGATCGCGCTGGAGGCCAGCTATAAGGTTCTCATGAGATGGTACCCCGTCCCGACCAGGATCGCTAGATACACCCCAGCCTACTCCCTGAACTGCTTTCGTGGTTGTGATTCCAGGGGTACACACCTCCACATATGGTGGACATGCCCGGTAGTAGCACACTTTTGGGGACTCATATTTCAAATGGCCTCTCTCCTGTTCAACACTAACCTCATTCCTGACCCGGCCCTTGCCTTACTTAATCTCCCTCCTCCCACTTTGTCTAGGGCGCAATTGCGTCTCCTTACTCAACTTACCACGGCCGCCAAGCAGACCATAGCGAAGGCTTGGAGGACACCACTGTTGCATATTGCGGAAGTCAAATGTAGGATAACCCAAGCCATGATCCACAGTAAAATTGAAGCTACAATTTTGGACAAAATTCCCCAACACCTCAAAATTTGGCGCCCTTGGGCAGATCACTACCTCCCCCACGACTTTGATAAACACCTCCTGGAGCCTTGATTCTGTGATGTTCTGCTTTTTTAATATTTAATTTTTTCTTTTAGGACCAGGGGATTGGGCTGTTCTCAGCCCCCTAGGCACCCGTGGACCACCTGGCCGGAACTAGCTCCCCTTTTCTTTTACCCCACCTTCTTTCTCCATCTTTTCCTTCACTCCACTCTCCCCTTTCTCTTTCCGCTCCTCTTTCCCCCTTTCCTTATCTCACTTCTATTTCTTACCCTTCTTTTCCCATTCCTTAAAATTTGTTGATGATGTAGCACTTATTTCTTCTTACATCTCCGTTACTGTTGCCCAGCTTGCTCGGCCAGAGTCTCTCCTCTCATTGGCTGACCCAATAATTTCTGAGCCTATAATCTAGTGACATTTATATGCGATTCTATTGTATGCCAAAATGCAAATCACTCTGTGTGCACTAGTGCACATTTCCTCTATTCTCCTTTATCTCCTTCTGCAACAGCTCTGCTACCAATGTCTGTTCCTTGCAAACGATTGTAACAGTGACTATACCATTTGTACTTTTTGCTTGTTGTCAATAAAATTATTTTAACAGAAAATGCACCTGTGCCCACCAAAAGCTGGAGTATCCCTGGAAAAAGGAGTATATTGCTGCTTACATTTTTCAGTACCGAATTGCTATTAGGGGGGATTCACGCTGGGCGCTTTCCCTTACTAACTGACTAAATTTGTCCAGTCAGGTGCGGGGGAGTTCAAAGTCATAAAACGGTGAACAGTCAATAGGTTTATACATATTCAGTTTATTGACTTTGCCAATAGCCTTTGCACTGCTGCTAATATTATAAAGGGAAACTGTGCTTTGCTCCATTAACTTCCACAGATGTGCCCTCTCTTCAATTACTTTGTTTAGCTGCCTGGGGTAAAGAGGCAAAGTTCTTTGTAAGCTCAGATTTCCACTTTGGATCCTATTCATGGCTCAGGACTCTCTCGCTGACCCAATGTAAAAGTACTGTCACTTGGAAAGAAAGGGAGTAAGACAGTGAGGACGTCAATGGAAGAAAAATATGCTTTGCGCATGTGGCCACTATTAAAGTGAACCTTTCAACATATTTTGCATGAGAGTATATAAAAAATGTAAAGGTATACTTCAATTTTTTCAGTTTTATAGTTTTTGAAGTGGATATTGCGGTACTGCCCTGCCCACCCCACTCCCATTTGTCTGTAATCTGTTGATCCTGGAACACATCTGCTGATAATTCTGGAACATCTCTGCTGATGATGCTGAAATACCATGGGGTTGAGTTACTAAAACTGGAGGGTTCAAAATCTGGTGCAGCTCTGCAGAGAAACCAATCAGCTTCCAAGCTTTTGTCAAAGTTTAATTGAACAAGCTGAAGTTAGAAGCTGATTGGCTGCCATGCACAGCTGCACCAGATTTTGCACTCTCCAGTTTTAGTAAATCAACCCCCATGCTTGCTGCCTCTAGCACAAGAAAATCTGTCAAACAATTTCATTACCCAGATGCTTGTCATATCCACCAGATTCATACCTGCCTCTGAATTTTGAATGTGATTGCTGATTCAGGAAGAAGACATCGATTTCAGAAAGTACTCTTTTGCTGACCTGTAGGGATGAGCCGAACACCCCCGGTTCGGTTCGCACCAGAACTTTCGAACGGACCCCAAATTCGAACGAACTTTATAACCCCATTGAAGTCTATGGGACTCGAACGTTCGAAATTAAAAGTGCTAATTTTAACGGCTAATATGCAAGATACTGTCCTAAAAAGGGTTTGGGGACCTGGCTCCTGCCCCAGGGGACATGGGTCAATGCCTAAAATGTTTTTAAAAATGGCCGTTTTGGCGGGAGCACTGATTTTAATGACGATTAAAGTGAAAAAAAAAGTAAAATATTCCTTTAAATATGGTGCCTGGGGGGTGTCTGTAGTATGCCTGTGAAGTGCCACGTGTTTCCCGTGTTTAGAACAGTCCCTGCACAAAATGACATTAAACGGAAATAACACCATTTAAAACTGCTTGCGGTTTTAATGTTATATCTGGTTCCTGCAATATGGTTGAAAATCATTGAGAAAAATGGCATGGGTAGCCCTCCCTGCCCATTACCAGCCTATTTGGGTCCTGTACGCATATTAAGGGGAACCCTGTACCCATATTAAAAAAAGGAAATGCGTTTGGCCCCCAGGCCCTATATACTCAGAACAGCAGTATACAGGCGGTGCAAACAAGACAGGGACCGTGTAGGTTTGTTGTGTTAAGTTGAATCTGTATGTAATTTTCAACTGGTACATTTTTAAAGTGTAGCCCCAGTCAAAAAAACTATTTTTAAGCTTTTTGGAAAACATAGGGAAGGGTTATCACCCCTGTATAATTTGTTTTGTCGTCCATCTTTTTTCATCTCACTTGCTGTTGTCTCCTTCCGTTTGCAAGTAGGAGATGTTTGTAAATTGGATGTTTAAAAGTAGGGGCCTGCCCTATATGCTCTGCAGAAATGGCGGAACAAGGTGTTGGTTTTGCCACAACATTGTAAGCCCTCAAAGTGACTCTTGGTGGGCGCTGGAGCGCCCTGCTGTGAACGATTATATCAAGAATTGTAATTACATGCCATTGTTGAACAGTGGTAGAAAAATTGACCTTTGGTGGTTGTGGTGCTGGTGCCACAACACTATAAGTCCTCACCGTTACTCTGGGTGGGCACAGGAAGGGGCCCTCCTGTGAAATATTATATCAAGAATTGTAATTACATGTCCCTGTTAAACAGGGGCAGAAAAATTTGGCCTTAGGCACTGCTGCTGGTGCCACCACACTGCAACCTCTCCCATATACTCTAGTTTTATTGCAGGAATTAGCCCTGCTACAAAGCATTGCATCAAAAATTGTACTTAAACGCCCCTGTTAAACAGGGGCAGAAAAATTGGGCCTTAGGCACTGGTGCTGGTGCCACCGCACTGCAACCTCTGCCATATACTCTAGTTTTATTGCAGGAATTAGCCCTGCTGCAAAGCATTGCATCAAAAATTGTAATTAAACGCCCCTGTTAAACAGGGGCAGAAAAATTGGGCCTTAGGCACTGGTGCTGGTGCCACCACACTGCAACCTCTGCCATATACTCTAGTTTTATTGCAGGAATTAGCCCTGCTGCAAAGCATTGCATCAAAAATTGTAATTAAACGCCCCTGTTAAACAGGGGCAGAAAAATTGGGCCTTAGGCACTGGTGCTGGTGCCACCACACTGCAACCTCTCCCATATACTCTACCTTTATTGCAGGAATTAGCCCTGCTGCAAAGCATTGCATCAAAAATTGTACTTAAACGCCCCTGTTAAACAGGGGCAGAAAAATTGGGCTGATGGCATCAACCAGAACCAGAAATGTTCTTTAGCTTCAGGTGCTTGGTAGCTGTGGGTGATCCAAGACTGATTCATCTTGATGAAGGTCAGTCGATCAACTGATTTGGTGGACAGGCGCACCCTGTGATCGGTAACAAAGCCACCAGCAGCACTGAAGGTGCGTTACGAAAGAACGCTGGATGCAGGACAGGCCAGTAGCTCAATTGCATACTGTGCAAGCTCTGGCCAGTGATCCATTCTCAAGACCCAGTAAGCCAGAGGGTTTTCGGTGGGAAAGGTGTCCAAGTCTGACCTTGCCCCTAGGTATTCCTGCACCATGTAAATCAGACGCTGGCGATGGGTGCTGGAACCGATCATACCTTGGGGCTGCGGACTAAAAAATTGTCTGAAAGCATCAGTCAGACGGCCACCTTCTCCACCGCTCCTTCTGACCGATGCCTCAGCAACACGTTGTCCAGGACCAGGAGTTTGTAACCTCCCAGTCTCTGGGAACGCATTGCACAGACCTTTCTGCAAGGCCTCCCGGAGATGTCTCATCCTCTGCTCCCTCTGCGATGGCAAGATAAGGTCGGCAACCTTACCCTTGTACCGTGGATCAAGGAGAGTGGCCAGCCAGTAATGGTCCCTCTCCTTGATCCGAAGAATACGAGGATCCTTCCGCAGGCTTTGCAGGATCAGGGAGGCCATGCAGCGTAGGTTAGCTGAGGCATTCGGTCCGGAGTCCTCTGGGTCACTAAAGACAACATGATCCGCAGCTACCTCCTCCCAGCCACGTACAAGTCCACGTGTTTCTTGGGACTGTAAATCATCCCTACAAGACTGCTGCTGCTGCTGCTGCTGCTGCTGCTGCTGCTGATGCTGAGTGCCAGCCTCCACCTCCATGCTGACACAATCATCCTCCTCCTCCTCTTCCTCCTCCTCATCCTCTTCCTGTGTGATGGGTGGCACAGCAGGAACACTGTCTGGATAAAGGGGGCCTTGAGAGGCAAGGAAGTCCTCCTCTTCCTGCCTCTGTTCTGCCTCAAGTGCCCTGTCCATTATTCCATGCAGCGTATGCTCCAAGAGGTGGACAAGAGGTACAGTGTCACTGATGCATGCACTGTCACTGCTCACCATCCTTGTGGCCTCCTCAAACAGTGACAGGACAGTGCATGCATCCCTGATCATGCCCCACTGGCGTGGTGAGAAAAAACCAAGCTCCCCTGACCCTGTCCTGGTGCCATAGTCGCACAGGTACTCATTGATGGCCCTCTGCTGCGTGTGCAGCCGCTGCAGCATGGCCCACGTTGAGTTCCATCTGGTGGGCATGTCACATATAAGGCGGTTCTTGGGCAGGTTCAACTCCTTTTGGAGCTCAGCCAGCCGAGCACGGGCATTAAATGATCGGCGGAAATGCACACAGACTTTCCTGGCCTGCTTCAGGACATCCTGTAAGCCGGGGTACCTGCCCAAGAACCGCTGCACCACCAGGTTAAGGACATGAGCTACACAGGGCACATGGGTCAGTTGTCCCTGTCGGAGGGCGGAGAGGAGGTTGGTGCCATTGTCACAAACCACCATTCCTGGCTTAAGCTGGCGTGGCGTCAACCACCTCTCGGCCTGCCCCTGCAGAGCTGACAAAACATCCACCCCAGTGTGGCTCCTGTCCCCCAAACAAACCAGCGCAAGCACGGCATGGCATCGCTTTGCCTGCGTACTTGCGTAGCCCCTGGAACGCCTACGAAGCACCGCTGGTTCTGAGGACAGAGCACTGAAAGAGGCCATGGAGGAAGAAGAAGAGGAGGGGGTGGAGGAGAGAGGTGTGTCACAACCATTAGTAGCATTTTGGAGGCGTGGTGGCGGAACAACCTCCAACACTACTGCACCTTGTCCTGCATCCTTCCCAGCTGCCAGAAGAGTGACCCAATGGGCCGTGAAAGACAGGTAACGTCCCTGTCCATGCCTGCTGGACCATGAGTCAGCGGTAATATGCACCTTACGGCTGACCGCCCTGTCCAGCGAGGCAAGGACATTGCCTTCCACATGCCGGTAGAGAGCCGGAATCGCCTTGGCGTTTGGGGACCTGCCAATGAGGAACCGCACATTGTACAAACTCATGGAAGGGGGCCGAGTCTACCAACTGAAAAGGCAGCAGTTGAAGTGCTAGCAATTTAGCCAAGCTAGCATTCAACCGCTGGGCATGTGAATGGCTGGGAGTGAACTTCTTTCGCCGGTCCAGCAGCTGGGGCAGGGACATTTGCCTGCTATAATCGGACGTGGGTGTACCGCTAGCAGAGTTCCCGGAAGCACTTGGCTGTGACACACCTAATTCTACTCCTTCATTCCTCTCAGAGCAGGTTTCAGAGAGGACTGAAGGTCTAGTGGGGTTGGAGATGCCAGCTGATGAGGAGCAAGGAGAGGTCCGCTTTGTTCTTTGGTGTGGGTCTTTGAGGTACACTTGCCAACGAGCTGCATGGCAGGTCAACATATGTCTGGTCAAGCATGTGGTGCCCAAGCGGCTGATGTTTTGGCCACGCGAGATACGCTTGAGACATATGTTGCAAATAGTAGCGGTGCGATCTGATGCACTCGTCTCAAAAAAGGCCCACACCAAAGAACTTTTAGAATAACGCGCAGAGGCAGCGCCCTGCACAGGCGGAGCTCTGCGGTGTGATTCAGTCGGTGTGCTGCCCCTAAGCTGGCCCCCGGAGGGCATCCTGCCTCGTTGGACATGTGCCTCCTCCTCCTCCTCCTCTCTCCTTCCAGGCACCCACGTGGAGTCAGTGCCCTCATCATCCCCTCCCTCTTCATCGCTGTAGCAAACCTGGCAGTATGCTGCAGCTTGTGGAACATGACTGCCAGATTGCTGTCCTTCTTGAGCATCCCCTCTCTCTGCGCTCACGCTACTGCCTTCCTCTAGCTGAGTGTCATCATCAGAGCCCACAAAACACTGGGCATCCTCTGGAGCATGTACCCAACACTGTGCTCAAAGAGTTCAGGAGACTCCTCAGGAGGACGTGGTGGGTCTAGGGAAGGAGTCACTGATGATGACATTGAGAGGAGGGAAGACGATGCGTTGGCAGCTGCTTTGCTAGTACCCTGAGACTGGGTGAGAGAGGATGAGGAGGATGAAGAGGGCTTGGTCATCCACTCTACCAAGTCGTTGGCATGTTGCGGTTCAACATGTCCAGCTGCCGAAAAGAAGGACAAGCGTGTCCCATGGCCACGTGCTGATGACAATGCACCGCGTCCACGACCAGCACTGTTGTCTCTAGACACAGAGCCTGCTTGCCCTCTTTTATCGGCTCGCGCCTGTCTGCCTCTCCTTGCTGGCCTTCCAGACATGGTAATGGCCTGAAGGGAGTTGGGTAAAACAGCAGTGTAATGGAGTCACACAACACCCACTAAGCCCTGCAGATGGCTCTATTAGAGAACAGCAATAAACGGTAGATACAGGTATATATTGTGCTGGAGTCACACAACACCCACTAACTCCTGCAGATGCCTTTATTATAGAACACCAGAGATAAAGGGGTATACTGTAATTGAGTCACACAACACCCACTAAGCCCTGCAGATGGCTCTATTAGAGAACAGCAATAAAGGGTAGATACAGGTGTATATTGTGCTGGAAGCACAAAAAACCCACTAACTCCTGCAGATGCCTTTTTTATAGAACACCAGAGATAAAGGGGTATATACAGATGTATACTGTGCTGTGCTGGAGGCACACACAACTTCCAATAACTCCTGCAGATGGCAAATGGGCTCAAATAGATAAGAGCTATGTAGGTGGATATAGCGGTGTGTACTGGGTACAGAGCACGCAGACAGCACGCACAAGCTCCTAACACTACTGACTGCAAGCTCTATTATAAAAGATAGATCATTAGCTATATAGGTGAGGTGAATATAGCGGTGTATACTGCGGTCAGGGCACACAGACAACAACCACTACACAACAGCAAGATCGAAAATCGGCCGAAAACGATCGGTGTGTACTGTGTTGAAGGTACACAGAACACCCACTAACTGCTTCAGACGCCAACACACTACACTAGGCCGCCGCGCTGGCGGCCTTATATAGTGTGGGGCGTGTACTAAACAGCCTGAGCTATGATTGGCCACAGGCATCCTGCCTGTGACCAATCATGGCTCTCCTCGCTGCTGGCGCTGTGATTGGCCAAGCATGCGGGGTCACAGTGCATGCTTGGCCAATCATGAGCCAGCAATGCACTGCGATGACGCAGTGCATTGTGGGCCGTGAGCGCCACACGAATTTGGCGCGAACGGCCCATAACGTTCGGAATTCGCCGAACGGGCGAACAGCCGATGTTCGAGTCGAACGTATGTTCGACTCGAACACGAAGCTCATACCTACTGGGGAGTGTAGGAGCATTTTAGTAAGTGTTTCCATTTTAGTATCATGGGGGATTTGAATGTTGGGCAGGTTTCAGTGAGGAGTTTGTAGAAAAATCAAATTCCTTGTTGGTGGGGTGAAGTAAGGTTCAAAAATGTCAGTATGTGCCATGGCAGTACGTTTTCTGACCATTGTATCTTAGAGAAAATTTATTGCGTTTTAAGATATTTGAAGAAGTCTTTATGGTCTATGTGAAAGGTGGTTTGAAGAGTGTGGAATGATTTGAGAGTGGAACCCTGGTAAAGGATTCCGATGTTGGGGATGCCTATGACTGTCCATTCAGAGACATTGATGTCAGGGGTGAGGATGTAGAAGCCTGCCAGTGGTATATGCTGAAGCAGGCATAGTGGGATACCCTTAGAGGTTTGTATGGTGGCTTTCCATATTTGGATGGTGACATTAATAATGTCAAGGAATGAGTGGGTCTCATGGTGTTGCAGGAAGAGGGCACACGGGATCAGTTTGGGGTGGGAGGTGAGTGCCACATGCTCTATTTGTAACCATTTGGTTCGTTGAGCGGTGTTCCACCAGTTTTTGGCCTGGTCAAGTATACTCGCTTTATAGTAGGCTGCCACCAGCAGTAACTGGTTTGCAGGGAGTGGTGCTTTTAAGTCGAGAACGTTTGCCGCCCCATATGAATGTGGTAAGTATGGTTTGCAATTGCATTATTTGTTGTTTGAGAAAGGGTGTGTCCGGAATACATATAGGATATGGGGTAGGAGGAACATTTTATCAAGGGCAATTCTGCCTGCCCAGGAGGCAGTCGTGTGTTTGAGGTCTTGTACGGTTTTTTGGAGTTTGGTTGTGAGATTACTATGGTTGAGAGAACGTAAGTGTGATGAGAGTGTGGTCAGTTGTATGCCCAGATATGTAAGGGTGGAGCTAGGCGCCCACAAGAAGAACGTGCAGTTGGCTTGTTGATCCAGTCCTATGCCTAGCATGCTGGATTTGGAAAAGTTGATTTTATAGAGAGAGACTTTGCTGAATAATTCCAGGGTGTTGTGTAGTGCGGGGAGTGAGGCGACGGGGTCAGTTAGGGAGATGATAACATCATCCGCATACAGGACAATTTTGTGTGTTTCTTGTGCTATTGTTACACCTGAGATTAGCCAGTTGTCTCTAATTGATTGGGCTAGGGGTTCCATGACAAGGGAAAATATCAGGGGTGAAAGTGGGCATCCCTAATGTGTCCCATTGGAGATACGGAAAGGGTCTGAGAGTAGCCCGGAGGTCATTACTCTGGTCCTGGGGGAGGAGTAGAAGGCGAGTTTTGCCTGTAGGATGGCCCCAGTAAAGCCAAATTTTCTGAGGACCACAATTAGGTAGGACCAATCCACTCTGTCAAACGCCTTCTCTGCATCAAGGGATATGAGCAGAGAATGCGTTTGATGATGTTCCACCCATTATATCAGGTCAATGAACCTGCGAGTGCTGTCCGAGGCCTGCTTGCCAGCCACAAAAACCACCTGATTAATATGAATTAGTTGTGGTATGATATCAGATTGTCGATTGGCCAGGAGTTTGGCAAATAGCTTGGTGTCAGGGTTTAGTAGGGAAATGGGTCTGTAGTTGGCAGGCCGGTCAGTTGGTTTAACCGTTTTCGGGATAGTGGCAATGGTAGCTTGGAGGGATTCTGGTGGAATGAAGCCTGTGTTTGCAAGAATTGAAAGAGTGGCATAATTAGGGGGTAAGGAGTTCAGAGAACATTTTATAATATTCATTATTAAACCCGTTAGGGCCTGGAGCTTTATGCAGTGGTAGGGCGTTGAGGCTGCTGCAACTTCTGATGGGGAGAACGGGGAGGAAAGTTGGAGAAGTTGTTCCTGTGAGAGTGTAGGAAGGTGGAGGTTGGTGGGGAAATCATCAAAATCAGAGGAGGAGGGTGGTAAGGCAGAGCTAGTGTTGGTGAGATTATATAATTTGGAGTAATAAGAACTAAATTGGTCCGCAATTTCTTTAGGGTTAGTATGTTTTGTACCATGGTGGTCAGTAAGAAACGGGATTTTAGATTGTGTTATTTTGCATTTGAGTTGTTTAGCTAGGTATGCCCCAGGTTTGTTGTGATGTGTATAGGATTGTAGACGGAGGAGTTTGAGATGGTAGTCAAAATTTGTGTGGAGGTGGTCACTGAGGGCTTATCTAGCTGTTTGCAGTTCAGAGGTGAGCAGAGGAGAGGGTTGGGGTTTATTAGCTCATTCGAGAGTACGTATTTGATCTAAGGCCGCGTACACACGGGCGGACTGTTCGCCCAACTTTGTTCGTCAAACAGTTTGAGCGGACAGTCCGCTCAAAATTAGCATGGACGGACTTGACCACACACAACGAACGAACAGTCCGCTAAAACTTGCGCGATGACGTGAACGGCACGTACGACGGGACGAAAAATACGACGTCTAATACACTGCAATGCAACCTTCGCCGTGTAAATCCTTTCTGAGCATGCGCGGAACTTAGTTTGACGAACAAGCCTACACACGGGCGGACTGTCCGCTCAAACCAAGTTTCAGCGGACAGTTTTACGGAAATTCCGAAAAACTTTGTTCGTCAGACTGTCCGCTGAAACTGTCCGCTGAAGCTCACACACGAGCGGACTGTCCGCCGAAACACTGTTCAGCGGACAAAGTTGGGCGAACAGTCCGCCCGTGTGTACGCGGCCTTAGAGTTTGTGATGGAATTATATTTTTCTTCTCGTGGGTGCCCATCTTGATTAGGAGGCCTCTAATGTAGGCCTTGTGGGCATTCCATAGTACGGTGGGGTTATCCACTGATCCTTCATTTGTTTGAAATATTGTTGCAGCTTGGATAGAATCTGTTTTTTCTAACGCTGGCGTGCAATAATAGAGGTGTTAAGCCTCCAAATGGTATTGTTTGTGTTTGTGAGTGCTGGAAACAGCCTCATTGAAATGGGCGTGTGGTCAGACCATGTAATAAGTCAAATTTTAGTATCCTGAACCAGTTGCAGGGTATGTTTGTCAGTCAAAAAGAGATCTATCCGAGAATATGTCTGTTGCGTGTGGGAGAAAAAGGTGTAATCCCTTTTGGTGTCATGATGGCACCTCCAGGGATCATAAAGTGGAGCAGGGAAGTGAGAGAGGTGGAGCATTTGCGGGCAGGATTAGAGGTGTCTAGCGAGGCATCAACAATTTGGTTGAAGTCACCACAGATGATCAAGGGTCCTTGTTTAAAGGGTTCCAGCTTCTTAAACAATAATTTGTAGCGGTGTTGATTGGTATTGGGGGAGTAGATGTTAGCAATGGTGATGATTTGGTTATTGATAGTGGCATTCAAGATTATGAATCTGCCATCAGGGTCTATGTCAGTGTGGATTGGTTGGAATGAGACCGTGCAGCGCACAGTAAGCATAAAACCTGATATTTTTCTTAGCAGTGTTGACAAAGTAGCAGTGAGGGTATTGTTTGTGGGAACAGGAGGGGAGTTTCTTGGATGCTAAATGGGTTTCTTGTACACATAATATGTCAGAGGTGTGTGCTAAAGCTTCTTTCCACAGTAAACTTCTTTTGTAAGGGGAGTTTAGGCCCCTTGCATTAATGGATGTGAAGGTGATTGACATATCGGGAGGTGAATATCCAGTGGGGGTGTAGGGGGAGTATGTGGGTTGCACCCTGTTAGTGGGTATGTATGGGGGTGGCTATGAGAGGGTAGACCAGTAAGGAAGAGTCACAGTAGTCAAATTTAGTTAATAATGACAATCAAATATACATATATTGCAGTAGATAAAACCTGTGAGAAATGATGGAAAATTATGAACTTAGTATAACACAAAAAAAGAGAGAAAAGGAAGAAAAAAAAAAGAAGATGCAGCAAAGTGTCTTTCAAGGGCTTGGCACTTTCCTTTCTCTGGGGGAAAAGAGTAGTGGTATGCTCATCAGGGACAGAAATTAGGTGAGGTAGTGCAGGTTCACTGTCTCAGAAATTTTCCAAGGGGCACTTGCTGAATTAAAGTAGACATAGGTAGTCTTTACCTGCGGGTGGAAGTAGGAGTATGGCGCCTGGGACCTGAAGTAGATGATGATGATGGGGGCCGCTGAGGCAGTGGTTCAGGTGGTAGTGCTGCGATTAGGCCCCATTTGAGCATTCGATTGATGCCATCTTTGGGAGTGAAAATGGTGGTACTCTGATTCTGATGCATGACTACCAGCTTGGTAGGAAAGCCCCACTTGTATGGGATGTTGTTTTTCCTGAGGGTTCCTGAGGTGGTCTGTGAGAATTCTCTCCATTTTTGAGCAGTGGCAGCCGAGATGTTAACGTATAGGAACAGAGAGGAGTAAGGATCAGGAAGCCGAGAGGTGGATCTTTTCTTTCACTTGGAAAAAATTGATGTGTGCGAGGACATCAGATGCAGGGAGGTGGTTGGGTCGATGTGCTCGGTCAATGATCATGTTAGTTTGGCGCAGTTGAGGTATAAGCATGAGTAAAAGTTGTTGTATGTAGGAGATCAGTTCTGGGGGTTTAACCAACTCGGGTACACCTCTAAATTTAATGTTATTCCTCCTCGAACGATCTTCTAAAGCCATGACTTTGGATGGCAGATATTGAATTTCCTCAGTATGGTGATTATGGGCATCCGCCATTTCGTTATAAGCCGTAGTATGCTCAGTGAGATGTTTTTCAATATCATCTGTGCGGTTTTATACTTGATCTATTCTAGAATGGAGTATGGAGATCGATGATCTTAATTTGTTACAGATGTCATGTTGTAGTGATAACAGCATGAGCTTAAGTGTATGCTCAGAGACTGGCTGGTTAGAGGCAGGCAGTGCGGCTAGTGAGTCAGAGTGTGGCAGTTCAGGGCCTGCAGTGGCTGGAGTGTCCCAGTGCTGATTTTTAAGCAGAGGAGCTTTGGTGGGTGAGAGGGATGGAGATTGTGCAGCTCTCTTACCTCTGTCCGTGGGTGAGGGCTGAGAGGAGTCTTCTGCTGGAGTTGAGCTGTCCATCTCATCAGGGATGTGTTCCAGAGAGCTCCCGGGCTCAGTCAGTGAGATGTGCGGCATTGTGCCGGCACCATCCTGGGCCGTCAGCATGTCAGCTCTCCTGAAATAATCGGTGAGGCGGCACAACTGATGGAGGCTGGTTTGTCTGCTCCTGGACATACCGATCGGGTGCCTGATAGTTCCGCTCCCCTACGGTGAGGCAGAGAGGGGGGATGAGTTTGTTTTTCGTGCAGGGTGTTGCTGTTTGTCCCTTGGCTGAGCGGAGCTGAGGGATCAAGCGGCCATCTCAGTCCGCGGCTAGCCACGCCCCTTATAACAGCAGTATTATTGTACACTTGCGGATCAATTTGTGTATCTCACTTTGTGCACTTGTATTCTATTTAAATATTTTCATTAACTTGTGGTTTGAGCCCAAATAGTAAGTGACTATGGTGGGCACTCGGTGGGGGAGGGAGCCAAGAGTCAGAGTGGGGGGCCTGAGAAGAGAGAAGATTAGGGCTGCTCTGTGTAAAATTATTGCACAGAGCAAGTATGTTTTTTAAGTTTTTTTTAATGTTTATTATTATTTTTTTGTTATTATTATTCATTTATTTTTACTTAGTTTTTATTATTATTATGCTGTTAATGTTATTATTATTATTATTATTATTAATAATATTTTTTTTATTACAAAAAAAAAAAGAGTTTACGGTTATTTTAAGGTTTAGAGTTCTCTAAAAGCAGCACAGAAATGTATTGATCAACATTCAAACATTTTATTATAGATCAGTAAACATGAGTACTTTAAATGCCATATAGTATCTTATTCAACTGGAAAGCATTGGCATTCATGTGAAAAATGCATATTCAAAGTGCACTCGCCTTGACAGAGCAAAGAGTTAATGAAATGAAGACAGACTTGATGGAGATATATAGGTTAGTGAGTCCTGACATTAGCGGAGAGATTTCTCTATGCCATTAGATGCCAGTGTTGTTCCACTCTCCTCAGTCTTAATCAATTTCATTACAATAAATATCAGAGCAGGGGTTCAGCATCGACTGCAAGGGTAAAGCACTGGTAAGAAGGAAGAAAGGCAATTAATGAACTCCAAAAGCAGGCAGTTAAATAAGCTCCCAAATAATCTCATAATAGCCGATAGAAATATTATGAATCACTCATTGTTGGATGCTGGCTGAATGTGAATCAAGCATTATTTTCTGCATCTGATTTCCAAAGATATATGTGATTATAAATGTACAAAGGCTGAAATATAAGCATTAGGAGCATTTGATGTTTGGATTTTACACATCCAGCACTATGAATACTTGTATAAACAGCTTTGAAACGTATCCCCATGGTATTCAAGACATGGGAATGTATGTAACATGCATTGTGATGTTTTAAAATAAACGTGACCTGACTTAAAGTGATACTAAAGGATCGTTTTTGTTTTTTTTTAAACACCAAACATGTCATACTTTAACTTACTTCCACTGTGCGGTTCGTTTTTCACAGAGTGGTCCCAAACATCAATTTCCGGGTTCCCTTGGCAGCTCTTGCGGCTCCTCCCTGCATTGGATAACCCCCTAGGAGAAGCACTGTCCTGAGGGGTTACCTTGCGGGCGTGCTCCCGAGTCCAGCATTCGGTGTCCATAGAGGCTGAATGCAGGACTTGGCCCTGCCCCCCAGCGCACATGTCATTGGATTTGATTGACAGCAGCGCAGCCATTGGCTCCCGCTGCTATCAATCTATCCAATCAAGAGCTGGCAACACGTTGAGGGAGGGACAGCGGGGATGAGCCAACAGAAATTCGGGGCTCAGGTAAGTAAAACGGGGGAGCTAGTGGGCCGGTGACTGCAAGGTCATGAGCCTTTACAACCCCTTTAATATATTTCTAATGTAACAACAATACTACTGCAGGAGTTGTAAAGGCTGAAGGTTTTTTTATCTTAATGTATTCTGCGGCGACATTTTGCGGGCGGATTGAAACCTCCTTTTGGCCACTAGCGGGGCCACTAATAGCGCTGCTAAAACGACCCTAGGCAGCACAGTGTGAATGGACCCTTATGCCGCGTAAACACGAACAAACAATCCGGCGTAAAAGTCCAGCAGACTCGAGTCCCCCCGACAGAAGACCGGGCCACTGCCAGTAAAAGAGCTGGAAGAAGGAGCTGAGGCCCGGCAAGAAGTACCGAAGAGGGGGACAAGACCCCCGAAGTCAGAAGAAGAGCCCCAGGTGGCGGCGAAGAAGAAAGCCGGGCTCCTTCGCTAGTAAAAGAGCTAGCAGAAGATACCGGAGGAGTCCGGTGAGAAGACCCCCCAAGACGGAAGAAGACCCCCGGAGCTGTGCAATAAACTATTTTTAACCCTTGTGGGTTGTGTTTTATTAAATTTTTTTTCACAGGTGAATGGGTAGAGGTACATTGTACCCCATACTCCTTCACATAGAGTGGGGGGCGGTATCCGGGGGCCCCTTATTAAAGGGGGCTCCCGGATTCCGATAAGCCCCCTGCCCGCAGACCCCGACAACCAACGGCCAGGGTTGTCGGGAAGAGGCCCTTGTCCTCATCAACATGGGGACAAGGTGCTTTGGGGTAGGGGGCCACGCGCCCCCCTTCCCCAAAGCACCCCCCCATGTTGAGGGCACACGCTCTGCTGTGGCTCAGGAGGGGGGGACGCTCGCTCATCCCCACCCCCTTTCCTGACCGGCCCGGTTGCATGCTCGGATAAGGGTCTGATATGGACCTGGCGGGGACCCCCATGACGTTTTTTCGGCATAGGGCTTCCCCTTTAAGTCCATACCAGGTGACTGGGCCAGCGACATGTCAATCTCGCTGCTGAAGGCGGTGACATTGACTTCCTTCTCTAGTCCCGGCTACCTGGAGCCGCACTCAAAATGAACAGACTTTCCTCCGTGTGTGGGAAAGTCCGATCATTTCAAATAGTCCACCGGAAAAGTCCAGTGTGTAGGCAGGTCCGCTCGTTCGGACAGTCCGTCTGACTTTACGGCGGTTTGTCCGCCAGACTAAGGCCCCTTTCACACGGGGCGGATCAGTAAAGATCCGCCCCGTGATGATCCGCTCGCTCAGCGGGGATCGCTCCGTTGTCCCCGCTGAGCCGGCTGCGGACAGGGCGGTCTCCGCACACTGTGCGGGGACCGCCCTGTCAGCTCTCCGCTCTCCTCTATGGGGATCGGACGAGCACGGACCGTGTGTCCGTGTTCATCCGATCCGCTCTGCAGACGGACAGAAAAATAGGATTTTCCTCCGTCTGCAGAATCGGACATTTGCGGAGGCGGACAATAGCGGGTGTCTGCGGATGCTCATCCGCAGACACCCGCTATCCCATAGGGATGAATGGATGTCCGTATTTCATCCGCAAACGGATGGATGAAATACGGACATATCATCCGCATGTGTGAAAGGGGCCTAAGTCCGCCGGATAGTCTGATCGTGTGTACACGGCATTAGGACTATATTCACACCAGCCTCTCAAGAGTTTGTTTATAGCTTTTTTTACATACCATACTTGACCTTGGTATGGCACTATTCAGGAAATGCTTTGTTTTTTTTTCTATACTCACACAAGTAAATACAAACAAAAAAAAACATACATACAAAAAATGGAACAGATTTGATGGACCACTTGGTCTTTTTTCTGCTGTCTATGTTTCTACAGAAAGTTATCAGCTCACAAGGTTTCAGGCAAATCCAGCAGGTATGTTTTGCACTTATAGAGTAGAAAATAACAAAACACTTTTAATGCCATATTTAGCAGTCTAAAAGGGAGCATATCATTGAAGTTCATTGTTGGGGTTTACATACACTCTGAAGAAATAGCAGTTTGTTTTACCATGTCCTTTCCAGACTGATTCTTGGTTGATAAGGTCCCTGAATGATATGCAAATCTCAGTGTTTTGATGTTTGCAGTGATATATTTTTTTTATATAAAACGCTATTTTATTCACCTTTATGCACTGCAGTGAGTAGTGATTGATGGTGCAGCTCTTCAACCCACAGCACTGAAAAAAGTAAAACATGTCCTATTGCACACCCTCATAAGGCAGTAAACACTAAACATATAGAACACAAGGAAACGTGCCTTGTGTGTGTGGTGGTGGGCTATGTAAGGCAAGGCTGCCCAGAGCACACATTATGATGTGAACAGGCCCTTAAATGAACACTATGGGGATTATTTATGAAAGGCAAATCCACTTTGCACTTTCGAGTGCAGTCACGTAGATCTGAGGGGGACATACAAGGAAAATAAAGAAACAGCATTTTTGCTTGCACATGATTGGATCATAAAATCAGCAGAGCTTTCCCATCATTTCAGATCTGCCCCTGAGATCTACAGTGATTGCACTTACAAGTGCACTTTCAGGTGTACTTGTAGTGCAGAGTGTATTTCCCTTCAGTAAATCAACCCCATATATTACCAAAACTATTGGGACGCCTGCCTTTACATGCACATAAACTTTATGGCATCTCAGTCTTAGGTCTCGTACACATAGGGGTTGATTTACTAAAGGCAAATAGACTGTGCACTTTGTAAAATGCAGTTGCCCTCTGCAAGTGCAATTTCTCTAGAGCTTAGTAAATGAGGTAAGACTTTACTTTGCAAAGAGTACCCAATCACATGCAAGGAAAATAAAATAAAAGCATTTTTGCTTGCACATGATTGGATGATGAAAGTCAGCAGAGAGTCTGCTCATTTACTAAGCTCTGGAGAAACTGCACATGCAGAGTGCAATTGCACTTTGCAAAGTGCACAGTCATTTTGCCCTTAGTAAATCAAACCCATAGTCTTATTGTTGGATGACTAGAGCGTCTGATTTTTGTCAAAAGTGCGTGTGCAGGATTTTGTCTAGAATACTAACTATCCTCAAATTGTCGTTTGACAAAAACAAAAGTAGTGACGTACTATGACAGTATAAAGAGGAAGTTCATTTCCCAAGGGCCACCCTTTGGGCCCCTTCTGCTAATTTTGTGTTAGTAGAAGTACGGTGAGCGTTGATTCGCTATTTTCAGATCGTACAAAACAAATTCCTTTTAAAATACGTTTGGCATAACTACACGCAAAGCAGCTTCATTATTTTTCCATCAAAGATGGCCTTAGACCTCGTACACACGGTATGAAAATCAGAAAGGAGAATTCGTAAGACAAGCTGTCTTTGGATTATCTGATCATTATTACGGTGCTTTCGACAGTCGATTAGACTTTTTCATCAGACAAAAGCTGGATGTGCAGGCTATAAATTTTTTGTCGGATGTGAACTCAACGTCTGATTTTTGGATGGTCAGCACAGATATTGTCACACAAAAGTTGAAAGTACAAACACGCATGCTCTGAATCAAGGAACGACTGGGAAGAGTTTGGTCTTGTAAACTACTATTCGTAATCTAGAATTAACTTTCGTGACGCGACAATTGATGAAATGTCAAAATTCTCATCTTCTTTAATGGGATAATATTGAAGCTGCTTTGCTGGTGATACTGATATAGTTATGCCAAACATATTTTAAAAGGCATTTATTTTGTACGATCTGAAAATCGCAAATCAATGGTCACCAAACTTCTACTAGACAAAATCCTGCACACGCCCTTTTGACAAAAATCAGATGCTTGGTCGTATAACAATCCAACTGTGTGCACGAGGCCTTAGACCTCATACACACTATTAGACAAGGAATTTATATATAGTGTGAAAGGACTCGTAGGACTATAAATTCATTGTCCTCCTCTTGTCATGTAAACTGGAGATTTTGGTTGAAAAACTTTATTGATGCCTTTCCACCTTTGATGGCTTTTATAAATGACATTATTCCAATTAAATCCATATCAGAAACTTTTTGGCAACCTGAGTAAGATCCATTGTGGATTTCTATTTATTTTGTAACACTTTCTTGACGTGCTATTAAATTACTATATGTATTTGAGACTGTACTTTTTACTACCCAATATGAAATCGTATCCATATCTTTTTATTGTTTTTAGCTTTCCACACAGTGTACCTAAACTCCCGAGGAAGCTCAAATGAGTGAAACATGTTGAGTGGTATACGCTGAGTGGTATCTCTTGCTTCAATTATTTTTTTTTGTCCTCTACAGAACTTGATGTGGATAATTTTATTCTGTTATGTTTTTTGCATTTCATTGTATTTATGGAAATATGTTGAATATCTATCTATTTTGTTTAACACCATACAAGTCCCAGGGTTTGTTTACCCAGCTGTCCTTTTTTTGTTTTCAATAAACAGTGACGTGGTGTTTAGTTTGATGTCCCCATCCTCATTACTGTTTTTATTATTCTACACAATTATTTTAGTGTGCAGAAAAAAAATAACACAAATTAAATTAGAGATCCTATCTGCCATCCAAATACAAAGAACTTAACTAAAAAGTGCATTCCGGGGGGCGTGGCTTGGACGGGACCCGAGATGGCTGCTTGAAAGGAGAGCTCCCGCACCAAGGAGAAGAAAAGCGGCTTCCCCAGAGGGCATACGCTAGCAGCAACCATGGGCAGGTCGAATAGAAGCACCTCGACCCCCCGCAACACGAAGGAACCCGTTAAAGACCCCGGGGCACATCTCTGTAACAACATCCCGGAGATGTTTCGCTCCCGCCCGGCAGGCCAGCACGTGGAGACACAGGCCTCACAGGCCTCCCAAGACGCGCAGGCCGCATCCCCAGCCTCGCGTAGATACGCCGCGGACCGCTCACCGGAACGTCCCGCAGCCCTGAGTCTCTCAGACCTCCAGCGAGACTTACAGAATGTGGCCCTGGATATTAAACACACCCTGACATCCGCCATTGCTGAGTTGAAAACAGATATCCACGCCATGAATCATCGCCTGGCAGTGGTAGAGGATACCTCCCAGCTACAAGCAGCAGCGATCAGGCAAGTACAGAGGTCTTATGACTTACAACTGCCCCACATATTTGAGCTCCATCGTCAAGTGGAGGACTTAGACAACAGGGGTCGCAGGCATAACCTTAGACTGAGAGGGGTCCCTGAAGGGATTGATGCAGCCGCCTTGCCACAGACAGTATGCGCCATCTTTAATGATCTGCTGGACCGGCCGGCCGATTCCCCTATAGAAATGGAACGTATCCACCGCGCGCTCAGACCCCCCCCCAGAGACTCTGAACCCCCTAGAGACATTATCTGTTGCATTGTCAACTTTCCACTTAAGGAGGAAATCCTTAGGAAGGCGAGAGAACGAGGTCGCATTCTGTTCAATGGGTCAGAAGTTAAACTCTTTCAAGACCTCTCACAAATAACTCTACAGAACAGACGCACTCTTCGCCCCCTTCTGGACATATTGCGCACGCGCAACATCCAGTATAGATGGAAGTTCCCATTCTGCCTCTCTGCTACCTGCAGAGGACGCACTGCATTGCTCAGGACCCCGGAAGACTTGCCCTCATTCTGTGAACAAATGGACATACCACTGGTAGACATACCGGACTGGTGTGCCTTTTACTTCCCTACTGAGCCATGGAAGTCAGTGGTTCTTAATGCATCACCTAAGAGTCAAAGACCAAGCTCCAGGCGTCGAAGACTGGATCCCACCTCCCCTGGCGACCGCCAATCCAGAAGAGACCTCTCCTCACGCAGTGCACACCTTGCCGATACCCCAAGAAGGGACCGCCAAGATGCATAAAGCTACTCTGCCACCTTCTTTAGTTCTCCCGCTCACCAACTAAGGACGACGACAATCTTCATTGGCTCCAGCCCAACAGAGCACCAGCTCTTGGAGCTGCCCCCTCCCTTCCATTCCTGTCCCCCCCCCCCTAATTTTTTATTTTTTTTTCCCTTCCCCCCCCCCCCTTTTTTTTTTTTGTTTGTTTTTGTTTTTTCTGTTCCTTTTCTCCAGACTCTTTCAGATACGGACAGCAGAGGGGTTTCAACGCCTTCCAAGATCTCCATGCGGAGATGAATCTTCTGCGATCTTCACTTTGGATTTCCCTACCTACCTGGACCCAGTATCTTGTTCCCGGAACTCGGTTGTAGCTGATTCTCCTAGGCCTTTCGCTGAGGCCGTCCTCTCTACGTGGCTCCAGGTACTGCCCATACTCCCGCATCCACCCAACACGGGCCAGTGACTTTGTTGCTTCCCCCCCCTTTTTTTCTTTTTTCCCCCTTTTTTTTTTTTTTTTTTTTTTTTTTTTTTAAGATCCTGTAGTGCATTGAGATTTTACCGCATCCCGCTCTGCTTTCAGGATTATCCTTATGTTGACGCTGGTATGTTGAGACCCCCTTCATTTGCTTACCCCCCCCCCTCCCCCTCCCCCCCTCCCTGTCCCCCTCCCCCTCCCCCCCTCCCTATCCCCTTCCCCCCTCCCTATCCCCTTCCCCCCTCTCCCTATCCCCTCCCCCCCCTCCCGATCCCACTCCCTCCCTCCCCTCCCCCCACCCCCTCCCTCCCTCCCCTCCCTCCCCCTCCCTCCCCCCCCCTCCCTTCCTCCCCTCCTCCCCCTCCCCACGTCCCCCCCCCTCCTCCCCCCTCCTGCTAGGTTTGGGGTACGTGTTTGTTCTCCTATGTACAGTCGCTCACAAATGTTATTGTTATGTTTACTTCACGTTTCATCTCCCCCTTCATGTTTTTTGGGGATTTGCATCGGCTGTGTACCATGTTATAGATGCCTCTTTATGTTTGTTCCCACTTTGATCTAGTATCTTGCCTCTGGAAACCCCCCCTTTTTAGGAACTCCCGTGTTCCCATTAATGTTCTGTACACAAAATAGTTTTTCTCAGCTCCCTCATGCCCAGTGGGCTTTGCTCCCTCGCCCTTGTATTCCCTGTTTGTTACTCTCCTCTGCTCAAGCCATTATACTGGGCACTAACCGTAAGAGATGTCTCGCATCCTGCCCTCCTGAGCAAGCTCCCAATCACTGCTCGTGCCTAGGTTTCGCCCTGCACTACACACACACTCCTCTGTTACGTTACCTTACTATCCTCGTTCTCCTTGGTGCCACTCCATTGGTCTATTTCCAGGCTTACTGACCCCACACAGCTGGTCCTACGACCTGAGCTGACAGTCCGGCTTTCCCCCTCTAGGTGGCTAGGCAAGCCTACGTCCGCCTCCGGTGTAACTTCTATCAGGGATCTGCCTTGATTCCTGCCTACTTCTCCCCCCTTTCGGCTGTTACCTCCCCCCCTTCTCTACCCTCTGACTGTTCTGTCTCCTCTCTTCTTTCTTCCCTTCTCTCCCCCCTACCTGTTTCCCTTTCCCTCTCCTCCTCTCCTCTACTAGGGTCGCTCCTCTCCCAGCCCCCCCACTGGCGTGTCGCCCAGCGGATCCCTGCTAAATACGACACTTTTGTCACATAATTACTGCTTTTTGCGCCCCTGCTGTTCGGATCTCTCCATTAACTACAATGCAGGGGGATTCGAATACGCAGAAGCGCCTCTCCTTAAAATGCCTCTCCCTCAATGTGAAAGGCTTAAACCTCCCAGAAAAGAGATCGCAAGTCCTTTCAGCCCTCTCCAAACATAAAGCTCACTTCCTCATGCTACAGGAAACACATTTCCGCACCGACGCAATCCCTAAGCTGACGAATCATATTTACAAACGTGCGCTTCACTCCACTAATCCAACCTCCAAAACGAAAGGGGTCTCTATCCTTATTTCTAAGTTTGCTGACTTCCAACTGACTGACTCTTTGTATGACCAAGAAGGTAGATATATCTTTATTAAGGGCATGTACGCTTCCAAACCTGTTACAGTGGCCAACATCTATTGCCCGAATGAACACCAAGTGTCCTTCTTTAGAAAAACATGTGACCTTCTTTCCTCATTCAAGGAGGGAATTCTGATCCTAGGAGGTGACTTTAATGTCCCTCTCAACCCGACCCTGGACTCCTCTACGGGCACGTCTGCACTCCCCTACCGCGCCTTACGACAGATTAAGATTCAACTGCAAAGTCTGACTCTCCATGACACATGGCGCACACTGTTCCCGACTGACAAAGACTACACCTTTTATTCCCATCCGCACCAGAAATATTCGAGAATAGACTTCTTTTTCCTCTCCCAATCTGACCTCTCTTTCCTTTCCTCTGCCTCGATAGAGCCGATGTTTCTCTCCGATCACCATCCCATTACCATGACCCTTACTTTTCCTGAATCTAGACCAGTAACCAAAACCTGGCGGATGGACCCCTCTCTTTTAAAAGACCCGGTAAACGTTCAAAACTTAGAGACCAGGATTCGCCTGTACTTTCAGGAGAACATTTCCCCTGATGTCTCACCTATCTCAATTTGGGAAGCGCATAAGTGCGTTTTGAGAGGTGAGCTCATCTCTATGACCGCAAAGTCCAAAAGACAACACCAAGAAAGGATCTCGTCCCTTATTAACACAATCCAGAGACTTGAAACGACACATAAACAATCGTCCTCGCATGCCACCTTACAAGAACTCCTGTCCGCACGATCCTCCTTATTAGATGAATTAGGTTAGCGCACTAGACGTAGATATGTCCTCCAACAAAAAGTGTTCTATGAACACGGCAACAAAAGTGGGAGGCTGCTGGCCCGTACGATTCAAACGACCAAAGCTCCGTCCTTGATTCACACCCTTCGCGACGGCCAGGGTTCACTCCTTTCCAAAAATGAAGACATAGCGGCCCACTTTGAGAATTTCTACTCTGCACTCTATAATCTACCGGACCCTAACACAGGACCCCCTGACGCACCTGACCGTTTAACGCGCATTAAAGAATTCCTGGCCCAATATAGTCCCCAATCAATCACCCCAGAGCAGGCCGCGGCCTTGGATCATCCACTCTCCCCTGAGGAATTGTCCCTCGCTATAAAGCAAATGAAAGCAGGCAAAAGCCCGGGCCCTGATGGCTTTCCCCTTGCTTATTACAAGAGCTTCGCCGAGACTCTCTCCCCCCGGCTCCTGACAACCCTGAATTCCCTTACAGATCCTTCCACCTCTGCAGGGGATATGCTGGCAGCCCACATAGCCGTTATCCCTAAGGAGGGGAAGGACCCATCCCAGGTCTCCAATTACAGGCCTATTTCTCTACTGAACGTAGATATTAAACTCTATGCCAAGATGATCGCGAATAGACTTTCACCACTTGTCCCTGGCCTCGTCTCCCCTGATCAGGTTGGGTTTGTCCCGGGGAGGGAGGCCAGGGACAACACTATTCGAACGCTAAACATTCAACACTGGCTTTCCACGAATAGGTCAGAGGGATTTTTGCTTTCACTTGACGCGGAGAAGGCGTTTGACAGGGTGGCCTGGGACTATATGCGGGAGGTGTTGAGGACCATTGGCCTCCCCTCCCGTATGCTTGCCTATATTAACGCCCTATACACGAACCCTTCTGCAAGGGTGAGGGCCAATGGCCTCCTGTCAGGCGCCTTCTCCATACGTAACGGTACCCGGCAGGGCTGCCCTCTCTCCCCCCTAATATTTGTCCTTACGTTAGAACCCTTCCTTAACAGGATACGAACCAATACAGACGTCCAAGGGGTCGTTATTAATCGCACAGAATACAAAATCGCCGCGTTTGCAGACGACATTCTGCTGTCTCTGCAATCGCCCCGGACATCTTTACCTAACCTGTTGAAGGACATTAAGGATTTTGGTTATATATCCAATTTTAAAATCAACTACTCCAAATCCCACGCCCTCAACATTTCTTTACCCCCTCGGGAGGTTTCCCATTGCCAAGCATCCTTCCCCTTTCACTGGAAGAGAGATGCTATAACTTATCTTGGCATTCAAATAACCAAGGACCTAACTGAACTCTATGCCCATAATTTCCTGACGATCCTAGCAAAAATCCAAACGGACTTGAAGAACTGGTCCAACCTTAACGTATCCTGGTTTGGCCGTTCTGCGCTAATTAAAATGGTAATTCTCCCGCGCATTTTGTACCTTCTCCAGACGATCCCAATCCATATCCCTCCATCCTTCTTCTTGACTTACAAGAAGCTATGCTCCACTTTTATCTGGAAAGGGAATGCTCCACGCATTAAATATTCTCGCCTGACTTGTCCTAAAACTAATGGCGGCATAGCCCTTCCTGATCTTTATAATTATTACTTAGCGTGCCATCTAACAAGACTGTTGGATTGGAAATTCCACAAGATGGGTAAGCTTTGGGTGAACTTAGAAGGCTCCTTTTCGTCTTCCCCCTTACACACCCTCCCTTGGATCATACAGCCACATTGGCCCGTCTCCGTCAAGACGCACCCGCTCATCCACGCATCCCTGCTAGCTTTCAAGAAAGCGGTAACCTCCCACCAGATCTCCTCGTACCTAGGCCCTTTGACACCTCTGAGGGGAAACCCGGATTTTTTGCCCGGGGAATCGGCAACGTTCCTTTCAAGAGAATGGCCACATGCCGATATCCTAGCACAACAATTTTTCCACAGAGGACGACTTCAATCCTATGACGCCCTTAAAGCCATGTCTCGCACGGGGGACTTTCCTTTCTGGACTTACAGACAATTGGTGCATTTTTTCACTTCCAAGCCCCACTCAGAAGACTGGACAAGACGACTTACCCCATTCGAATCCCTGCACGCCCAGGCCATGCCACAAAGACACCTCATATCCCTACTTTATTCTATCCTACAGGACAAAACGGGATCCCCACAGACGGAATCCTCCAAAGCATCATGGGGTAGAGACCTAAATTTACAGTTTACAGAGGAAGACTGGAGTGCCATCTCCACGTACGCACATAAAGGATCAATGAATGTTGCTATTCAAGAGAACGGCTATAAAATATTAACAAAATGGTACAGGACCCCCTCCCGACTTCATAAATTCTCTCCCTCAGTCCCAAATGTCTGTTGGAGATGTAACCAGGGCGAAGGCTCTATGCTCCACATATGGTGGGATTGCGCTAAGCTCCAGCCATTTTGGAAGGAGGTACATTCCATAATAGCACATGTCACCACTTACACACTAGATTTCACTGCTGGGCAGTACCTCCTTCACCACACCTCTCTTTCCAGAAGGGCATACCACAAGTCCTTGGCCATGCATATGGTCAATGCAGCAAGACTTTGCATCCCTGCGCTTTGGCGCTCCTCCCAGATTCCTACTGTAAGAGACTGGTTGACAAAAGTTGCTAAAATTGAAGAGATTGAAGAGCTAATTTCTATTTCTCATGATCGCACGCAGAAATTTTCCGCCACCTGGGCATGCTGGACGCACTTTAAGTCCACGGACAGATACAAGTCGTATTTTCCATATTAATCACCCAAGATGATTTCTGGTGTTCGCTGTGTGGTGGGCTGGGGTTGGGGAGAGGAGCGACCTTCCCCCCCCTACCCCCTCAATCCCCCCTCTGTTCCTTCTCCATCCCCCCCTAGCCCTACTTCGGCCCCTTCTGGCCCTTCCTTCCCTTCCGTACCCACCCCCCTAATTTCATCCTTCCTTTATTCCTTTCTTTCGCCCCTCATACATAGACCATATCCCATTGGCACACTACCTAACATGGAGGTTCCCCACCTCTGTATACCAAAGATATTAGGAGGCTTTCTATGTCTTTTATTTCTTAATACTCCTAGAGGCGGGCCCCCTGATCCTAGTCGGTCCTTGGAAGGGCCCGATGGGGGAGGGGTTCTCCTGTTCAATGTTTCCTACCCGCACATTGCTGTTAGCTCAAAGCCTCTTGGATTTATGCAATTGATGGTAGTTCATATGTTTGTTTTTTCTGTTACCTGATTTTTTAGACTCAGTACATTCCGTATTCTACCTGTTCTTGCTTAATCAGCTATGTACAAATGTCTATAGACCTTGTCACTGTACCGCAAAGTTAAGGACGCTGCTTTTGTTTGTCCTTGTAATGTGCTGTGTACCTGTTTGTGTTATGTACGAATAAAAATCTTTTTGTGGAAAAAAAAAAAAAAGTGCATTCCATGCATACAAACATATAGAAAATATAACAAAAAAAACATGATGCCAAAAAACACAAAATAATAGAAATCAGTAAGGGGAAAGGGGATGATAATCCCCAGACCAGCAGGGTTTTTGGGATTCTTGTGGTTGGTATTGCCACTGACCGCCATGCTGCTGTGGTGGAAGGGTTGGCTGCGGAGGTGGTGTATGTGGGCCCACAAAATCACACAGGTGGGTGGTGACATAGATATCGCCTGTCGCCCCCCTATTGAGGAGCTGCAGGATGAGATCCTTGCACCTTTTCCTCTGGTCACTGGCCATCCTCCTTAACCTATTGGCCATCACCATGACGAATCCCTCGCACCCATCTGGGTCTGTCCTGATGGCAGTAGTGGCTCCTCCAGAGTCCTGCTCTTCCTGGCCCTTTTACCAGGAGGGCGTAGGAGAGGGATCTGGGACTCTGTCTGGCTGATAATTATGTAATCAAAAAATTAATAAAATACATTAGCAAACATAAATACATAGAATGTGCTCTTAAAGGTAAAAACTTACCCTAATATAGTCCTTCTGCAGGACTTCAATGATGGCTGAGCAGGTCTCTGGAATAATGACTCCCAGACCCTGGGGGGAGATCTCAGTCATAAACTTGAGGTCCTGGAGACCACTCCCCATCGCCAAGTACCACAAGGTGGCTATTAGGCTTTGCCCTGGAGTGATGGAAAGTCTCATACATGTCCTGCTTCTTAATATAGGGGGTTACCAATGCCAACAGATGGTGAAAGCAGGGGTCCGTCATCCGGAGATCATTTCCGAAAATCATACGGATTATTCTCCTGGAGCTCCCGCAGCTAAGGTATATGACATAATTGGTCACGATTAAACAACCAATTTTTGGTCCAAGAACTCCTCATCCTCCTGTTCTGGACTGGACTTGGGTCCAAACAATAACTCCTAGCCCAATAATCGCACATTCTCTCCTCCGATTACGCAACATGGTTGGTTGAAAAATTGCCGCTTGAAAAGCGAAAATCAACACTCACCAAACTTCTACTAACACAAAATTAGCAGAAGGAGCCCAAGGATGGACCTTGAGAAGAACTAGTCTTGTAGTACATTACTACGTTCCTGTTGTCGAACGACAATTTGCATAATGTTAGTATGCAAGATCCTGGCACACACCCTTTTGACAAAAATCAGATGCTTGGTCGTCTGCCAGTCGTACCATGTGTACGATGGCTTTAGTATAGGCTTCTAGAAAAAAGCTTTTTTGAGTCAATCAAACAAGGAGAAATTAGCATTACATTACAAAGCAATTTTATAGGCTATATCTATTTTTTTTATTACATTTTAACAACAGTGTAGTTTTCCTAACACCAGTGTGGTGGAAATAGTGACCTTATTCTAAAACAAAACCATTGTTGGTTGAAAATGTTATCATTTAAAATAAAAAAAAAGTCTATGCCATGTGTGCCACCATATGTAAGGTTTTTCTTTTTTGCTTCACATTCAGTTCTTGTTGTATTCCTCACAATGTACTGCAAAAGAAAAGCTATTCAAGTCAATAGCTTGTTTGACGCCTTACAAGGCAGATGTCTGATATGTTCATATTGCTATGTGAACTTGCTTATTCAATACAAAAAGAGCAGTGTGCAAACTGCTGTAACCCATAAAATAGCAGCCCATTTAAAGAAATCATCTTGAAATTTGGTTGTTATGGATCACTGCACATTGCCCCATCATCTTTGCCTTTTGCATTATTTTATTGACTAGGCCTGATGGTCTATGTCGTGGGCAGTTCAACACAATGACAGCTCTTACACTGCTTGAATGTAGGTAATTGGGTGTATATACTGAGTTCAGCTGTCCTTCATTCTTCAACAATATTCTGCTTTTACTTAGGCTTGGATTTTACAGATTTTTAAAGGCAGTATTTCAAGGATGGATAATTATTTGGTAGGCACAACCTAATATCCCATTATTGGAAGTAATCATTGTTAGCACTTAATGTCATAACACAATCAGTTACGTAAATGAATGAATCTAATACATATGTTGCCAGTGCAAAGCATATCTAAACTCAAAGCAGAAATGTAATATATTTCAGCTTAACAATCCTTAGGTATGGTGGCTGTATTGGTTTTATTTTGTAAGTTTTCTTTTTTTTCATTTATTAGTAAGACTTTTGTCTGATGGAGGTCCTATTTTCCATCTGTCTGGTGGATCAGATCAGATGGGATTGGATAAAAATGGACAAGCGGTCTGTTTTCATCCGATCTCCCTCATAGGGTAGAGTGGGACTGTCTGTCTCTGCTCTGTTCAGTAAGCGGAAATGGACCTTAGCGATCCCCCGCTAAGCAATGGATCCCGCAGAATGGAGACTCCCTAATGAAAGGGGCCTTGGGGTGGTTTTCCCCACCCCTGCACTGTATCTATTAAGAAGCATTATAGCCTCCCTTGAATATTGTCATCCTGTGGAAAGGTTAGTTTTAGATGGACTAATAGTTTGATATATGGAGAAAAACAGAAAATTTTCTGGCACAAACCACAGTGACAAGCCTCTATCCCTAATTGTACATGTAGATGAGTAAAGGCTATGGCCATGGGATTTTATGAGGGAACTCACCAAAAAGGAAAAAAATTGAATATAATAAATATATGTAAAATTAAAAAATATTTAGACACCCGTGCCCAGTCACAGCTCCCTGTGTCCATTCAGACATGGAGCCCTGGTTCGGATCCACCCCCCTTTCTTCCTGATTATCTAACTGACTTTGATTGACAGAAGCAGCAGCAAAGGGCACCACTGCTGTATCTGAGCCAATAAGAAGGAGAGTCCCAGATGGCTGAGGCACTTGTGGACATTGCTGTAGGGAGATGGGGCTCAGGTAAGTATTAGGGGGGCTGAGGCAGCTGCTGCACACAGAAGGTTTTTTATCTTAATGCATAGAATGAATTCAAATAAAAAATAATAGCATCTAACTACCACCACTTTAAAACCATGTCCTTTAAATGGGCACCAAATGCAAGGTGAGATGAAGGTTTAAAGCAATTGTATCCTAATATCAGAATCTATAAAGTAGAAATGAATGCCAACACGGTTTTAAGATAATGAATGCCAGTTGAATAAACTGAAGCATTCTAGGAAACACATATAACATATAGCAGAATTAAATAGAGGTTGTGCAATTATAACTATCGTATCAGTATCTGCCAAGCATTCGTGCTTAGTATATCTCTTTTCAGTTGTCATTGATTTTCTGAACACAGTGAGGTTGATTTATTAAAACTGGAGAGTGCAAAATCTTGTGCAGCTCTGCATAGAAACCAATCAGCTAACAGTTTTTTTTTGTCAAAGCTTAATCGAACAAGCTGAAGTTAGAAGCTGATTGGCTACCATGAGCAGTGCACCAGATGTTGCACTCTCTAGTGTTAGTAAATCAACCCCAGTGTTTCTCAAACCTGTCCTCACAGACCAGTAGCAGGGACTGTTTTCCTGAATTTATGAATACCTGCTTATGTGCATTATTTAATCAAAGTTTAAATTCATATTGCGAAAAAATTTGTTAAGCATCTTCCTTAAAAACATTGTGTCACACCAATCAATACACATAGACAGCTACATTTATTAGATATGCCATCTTAGCTTTTTCTGTAAAAGCTAAGTTTGCCAACCCCCTCATCACATTAAAGGACCAATCAATTGGCTCGGGAAGTGAGAGATTGGTTCTTAGAGGAAAAGTGAAGCTCTGTATTTACAGATTCTTGAGCTCTCATCTGTAAGGCCTCACACTGACTACAGATCAAAGGGTATTTTTCCCTATACTGTCACCAAAGCATTTTTCTACCACATAATACTAACAGTCTGACATTATTTTCATCATCAGCATTTTTTCTTTCCATAGATCAAGCTTTTTGCTCCTACTGACCAATGATGCTGGCTGGGATATACTTCTGAATCATAGCCACTTGGTTTTTAACCTCTGGCAATCATTAGCCTAGTAGCAAACAGATTATTCATGACCAAGTGTCTGAAGTTTGGTGAGACATCTTCTATGCCTATACTGAGAATAGCTAGGCATGAATGAATGAAATATTTGTATAGCGCACACTGTGAACTGAATCGCCTCAAGGCGCTGTGACGAGCTTTGATCATCAGCTAGAAGAGGAAGGTCTTGAGTTTTTCCTAAAAGCCAGGTGGTTTTCTTCCAGGCAGATGTTGATTGGTAGAGCATTCCATAGCCCAGGGACTTGGACAGCGAATCTCTGATCCCCCTTAGATTTGTACCTAGTTTTGGGCACGAGGAGGAGGTTTTTGTTGGCTGATCGAAGACTGCGGATTGGTGTGTAATGATTCATTCTCTCAGCTAGGTATTGAGGAGCTGAGAGAATTTGTGGGTGAGGCAGAGGGTATTGAATGTTATCCGATTTTTTACGGTTAGCCAATGTAGGCTCCTCAGGGAAGGAGAGATTGATTCCCAGGGTTTTTTCCTGTTATCAGCCTTGCCGCCGTGTTTTGGATCAGTTGTAATCGCGCAAGTTGATATTGTGGTAATCCTATGTAAAGCGAGTTTGCGTAGTCCAGTTGTGAATTAATGATTGTTCCAACTACCACTGCTTTATCATTCTTTGGGATAAAAGGGATGAGTCTTCTTAGTAGGCGTAGCAGATGCTGAGATCCACTGACTACTGCTCCTATTTGTGCATCCATTGACATTTGTGAGTCTAAAATAACCCTGAGACTCTTGGCCTTGGTCTTAGGGGAGATGGTTTGCCCAAAGACGGTGGGAGGAGTCCAGGAGGTTTTGGTTATGGAATTATGATTCGGGTGTAGGATAAGAAGCTCTGTCTTTGATTCATTGAGTTTGAGGGAGTTGGTGGTCATCCAGTCTTCTACTGAATTGAGGCACTTTTCTAGTTGTTGGTGGTGATATTGTTGTCCAGTGATGCGGAAATAAAGTTGTGTGTCGTTAGCATACGAGTGGAAGCAAAGGTCTGAACATCTGATGATTTGGAGGAGTGGGCGGATGTAAATGTTGAAGATAACTGGTGACAAAGGTGATCCTTGAGGGACTCCGCAGGTGACTGCCTGGGATTCAGAGAAGAATTTTCCTAGTTTCACTGTCTGTGAACGATTTCCTAGGAAAGACGCGAACCATTGGAGATCTGCGTCTTGGACTCCGGCTACTTCTGTGAGGCGGACGAGTAGAGTATTGTGGTCTACTGTATCAAATGCTGAAAATGCAATGGGATGGGGTTGACTTTGTCAGGTGACCTGTGGTATCTGATATTAAAGTAAATATTTTGTTACAGTAGCTTCTTAGATTAGGGCAATCCCGTAAAATGTGGGCAAGAGATCTTATGCCTGAGCAGTTTCGCCATTTGTGGTCATCTACATTTGAAAATGTGACTAATTGAATGGGGGTAAGGTACAATCCTTGGTGGAATTTTTGGGATAATTCTGAGTAGTTAACACATTTAAATGAGTTGGTGAAAGCTTTAACTCTATCTCCCATGTTTTTAAGGCTTGAGTTTTAATGAAGGTGAGTTTGGTTTTAATAGTGTTATAGAAAAGTGTGATACCCTTCACTTTTGGTGTTGAGGATGTCCGAAAGAAATACACTTTTGATGGGAGAAGCACAGATGGTTTATATATAAGTAAGAGGATATTTGGTTGTAAATGAGTAGGCCTTGTGCAGGTATGTGAAATTGCGCAAGCAGGGTTGAGAATGCAAAGAGTTTTCCTTTATGCATTGTGTTAGGGGGGTTTTTCTGAGGGTGGACCACTGTTTGAGAGACATTTTTGGTATTAAAAGTTGAGTATTTTCAACGGGGTGCTGATTTTTGTACTAGTAGATTCTTCAAAAATGGAAGACAGGAAATATTTCCACACAGCTATTGCTGCTGCAATGCCGGGATATACTTCTATTTATTGACTGCCGATGCTTGGACATTTTTCCCTTCCCATAAACTGAAAATGCAATGGTTATTAGGGTACATACACCTAACCACTGCACTGTGTTGTGACTTACAAACACTTGACTTCTGCACTCCACACACTATGTTGTAACTTAAACTGATCTGACCCCTGTTTTTTATGTCACATACTCCTGGCCTCCTATATGTTGTGTTTTACAAGATTTATACAATAGACCAAGCTAAGCAGTTTTCAACTGTTTTAATTACATTTTTCTTTTTCTTAGGTAAGCTTAGACTAAGTGCTCATTTTTGTCAATATTCTGTGCAGAACAGATGTACACTATATTGCCAAAAGTATTGGGATGCCTGTCTTTACACGCACATGAATTTTAATGGAATCCCAGTCTTAGTCCGCAGGGTTGAATATTGAGTTGGCTTGCCCTTTGTAGCTTCTGGAAAGGCTGTCCACAAGATTTAGGAAGAGAAGGACTGGCTCACAGTCTCCAGTTTAATTCATCCCAAAGTGTTGAGGTCAGGACTCTGCAGGCCAGTGAAGTACCTCCACCCCATCCCCAAACTGTTCCTACAAAGATTTTCAAAATGTCTTGGTATGCTGACGCCTTAAGAGTTCCCTTCACTGGAACTAAGGGGCCAAGACCAACCTGTCAGTGCTGGGCTCAGCCCTTTCTTCTCAGAGCAGGCCACTCAACTGTCGGTTAATTGCCAGCTCCAATCTTTTCCACAGTGACACGCCTGATGATGATATCCTGCTCGCCAGTCCTGCTGGTTACTTAAAGCGGAGTTCCACCCAAAAGTGGAACTTCTGCTCATCGGATTCCTCCCCCCCTCCGTTGCCATAATTGGCGCCTTTCAGGGGGGAGTGGGTACAGATACCTGTATAATACATATATCTGCACCCACTTCCGGGAATAGACTCCTGCGAGAGTCACGCCCCTTCCTGCACTCCCCCTGCTGTCTCCTGGGAAACACACAGGTCCCAGGAGATAGCGGGGACCACTTACGACGCGCAGATGTGCAGCAGGGAACCGGGAAGTGAAGCCGCAATGCTTCTCTTCCCAATTCCCTCAATGAGAATGGTGGCGGCAGTAGCCGAGAACTGAGCGATTGCTCGGCTTCGGCTGCCAACATCGCTGGACCCTGGGACAGGTATGTGTCCATTTATTAAAAGTCAGCATCTGCAGTATTTGTAGCCGCTGGCTTTTAATAATTTTTTTGTAGGTGGACTCCCTTTTTAAGCTGTTCAGTTCAGATCCTCACTGCCTTCACCTGGTGAACATACTGTATCACAGTCTCTCTCCTGTGTACCTGTTAAAGATTTGCTTGGCTAATGTCCCTTCTGGTTTCTGCTCCTGCTTGCTGTTCCACTACACTGATTCTCCGGTTACCTGATTTCCTGGCTTGTTCTGAAGTACGCTGATCCCTGATGTCCTGGCTTGTCAGACTATCCATTCTGGTTACCAAACTCTGGGTATGTTTTGACTACGTTTGCTGTTTACCTTTTATTATTATTATTATTATTATTATTATTATTATTATTAATAAACTAGTGTGATTTTTACTGCATTTCTGTCTTGGTCTAATTCATGGTTTCTGACACAAACCCTGAAAAACTCCTCACCATAATCTCCCCTCCACCAAATGATTTGGAGGGGTGGCCCAATACTTTTGGCAATATAGTTTGGGTTGGAGGAACTTTACTGGCCTGCACAGGGTCTTGACCTCAATCAAATAGAACACCTTTTGGATAAATTAGAGTGGAGACTGAGAGCCAGGCCTTCTTGTCCAACATCAGTACCTGAACTCACAAATGCGCTTCTGGAAGAATGGTCAAACATTCCCATAGACACACTCCTAAACCTTGTGGACAGCCTTTCCAGAGGAGTGGGTGGGCCAACTCAATATTGAACCCTATGGACTAAGACTGGGATGCCATTAAAGTTCATGTGCGTATAAAGGCATGTGTCCCAATACTTTTAAGCAATATAATGTAGCTAATGCAAACATATGTGTGTGATATACACTGCAAGTAGGCTCAGACCTTGTCTCCTTAAACAGCCCCAAAATTTCAGTTCAATGTAGTCACACCCTTTGCTTGCTTCAGCACAGCACACACATCTTCTATGTGTCTATCTTTCCCAAGTCCTAAAGTTGGAAGGTAGATGCGACCATTCAGAGACAATCTTCTGGTTTCTCTTGCATATTAGTAAACTTTGCATATCTCTGACATGGTTCCCCACACTTAACAGGCTCTGTTCACTAGGCTATCAATGTTCTCATCAAAGCTTATAAGTACTCTCAGCCTTATTCAATAATGCAATGCAAACAGCAACTAAATAAAAATGTATGTAAAAATATATGAGCTCCTAGCTGCCAATATATCATTTACTGATGTCTGTGAAACTGGTTAATGCTTTATTTAAGCTTGTATGTATCTCTCTAGATGACGTCAACTTTATCAGATATTATTACCAGCATCTTTCTATTGTGTATGAGAAACCTTTGATGTATCCTTAAAATCCAGGGAGATTGTTCATTAAAACTGAGATGTGTTGACACAGATTAGTCTTTGGATGTTCATTTGTCTACACTTTTCCTTAGCAGCAATTGTTTTGTTTTAAACGATACTTTATGAATTTGAACATACCTCTGGAGACCCAGTCTGTGTAGACAGTACAGAAACTTGTTGACCTGGCAGGATCCTTAGGCAGCTTCAACTCATCGAAAAGACTTTGCGTGAAATATAATGTAGTTTATTCCAGACTTGAAAAGTTACAAAGATGTTTTCTAAACATTTCTTGAAGGTAAAAGAGTATCATAGAACTATATGCCTTCTAAATCTATAGAGGAGGTATTTACAAAAACAAAAGTAATGAGAGAGCGAGGATAGGGAAGCAGGGAGTGAGAACTAAAGGCTGGTCTAACTAGTGCATAACAGAAGGGTAGAAACAGTGGAATATACCAAGGCACAAAACAAAGCAATAAACAACTATAAATGGGTAGCTAATGGCAGAATAGTAATCATAATTAGGGATGAGCTGAACACCCCCCGGTTCGGTTTCGCACCAGAACCTTCGAACGGACCAAAAATTCGTACGAACTTTAGAACCCCATTAAAGTCTATGGGACTCGAACATTTGAAATCAAAAGTGCTAATTTTAAAGGCTAATATGCAAGATATGCAACAGACAACATCAGCAATAAGGGGTATCTTCAGGTGTATACTGTGCTGGAGGCACACAACACCCACTTTAACTCCTGTAGATGCCTGTATTAGAGAACACCAGCAATAAAGGGTAGATACAGGTGTATACTGTGCTGTGCTGGAGGCACACAACACCTACTAACTCCTGCAGATGCCTGTATTAAAGAACACCAGCATAAAAGGGTAGATACAGGTGTATACTGTGCTGTTCTGGAGGCACACAACACCCACTTTAACTCCTGTAGATGCCTGTATTAGAGAACACCAGCAATAAAGGGTAGATACAGGTGTATATTGTGCTGTGCTGGAGGCACACAACACCCACTAACTCCTGCAGATGCCTGTATTAAAGAACACCAGCATAAAAGGGTAGATACAGGTGTATACTGTGCTGGAGATACACAACACCTACTAACTCCTGCAGATGCCTGTATTAAAGAACACCAGCATAAAAGGGTAGATACAGGTGTATACTGTGCTGGAGATACACAACACCTACTAACTCCTGCAGATGCCTGTATTAGAGAACACCAGCAAAAAAGGGTAGATACAAGTGTATACTGTGCTGGAGGCACACAACACCCACTAACTCCTGCAGATGCCTGTATTAGAGAACACCAGCATAAAAGGGTAGATACAGGTGTATACAGTGCTGGAGATACACAACACCCACTAACTCCTGCAGATGCCTGTATTAGAGAACACCAGCAAAAAAGGGTATATACCGGTGTATACTGTGCTGGAGGCACACAACACCCACTAACTCCTGCAGATGCCTGAGAAAAGAAAACTGTCCCTGCCTATCTTGCTCTTTCCCTGCACGCAGGAACACACTACACAAGGCTGCCGCGCTGGCGGCCTTATATAGTGTGGGGCATGTACTGAACCCCCTGAGCTATAATTGGCCACAGGCATCCTGCCTGTGGCCAATTATGGCTCTCCTCGCTGCCGGCGCTGTGATTGGCCAAGCATGCGGGGTCACAGTGCATGCTTGGCCAATTATGAGCCAGCAATGCACTGCGATGGCGTAGTGCATTGTGGGCCGTTCGTGCCACACGAATTTGGTGCCAACGGTCCACAAAGTTCTGAATTCGCCGAACAGACGAATGGCTGATGTTCAAATCAAGCATGCATTCAAGTCGAACACCGAGCTAATCCCTAATCATAAGTTTGACCTTTTCTGAGTGCAACAGATATTTTAAGAGCATCTGAAAAATCTTGAGTAAAACAGAAAGAAAACAAATATTGATTATGCATTATCAATTCATGAGAATACAGTATGTCTCTTCAAGGACTAGGATATACTAGCAATGTTACAGATGTTTGCAACTTCAGCAAGGGAAAAACTGTTAAATTATTTCATAACTCCTAGCCAAAGAAAAAACGTGGCACATTTACCCTCAAAAAAGGGTAAAATCCTTCACACAGAGATTTTACAGCATAATATTTTCTTTTCTTTTTTTTTCACAACAAAGGTTAATTATATACTGTAAATGTAAAATTACACAGTGGTTATCATTTTACATTTGTAACATAAAAGCGTATAGAAGATGTATAAACAATGATATGCATGACATAAACTATACAGTGGGTATAAAGTATTTCATATTTCAATCTTGTCAAATAGTTCATAAGTATTTATCAGTAAGGTGATATTTATTGGTTACTTAAGCAAATGAAATACTTATAACATTTTCATGGAAAAGGTTGACACAGAAAATGGACTAGGAAAGTCGCTCTCGCAGCAGAGCGTGCTGTGATTGGCCAAAGCATGCAGGTCAGGTGCATGCTTTGGCCAATCATCAGACGTCAATGCACTACGATCTCACAGTGCATTATGGGGTGTTCCACAGTGCTTCAATTTCCCATGAACGCCCCATGTGTTTGGTTCGTTTGTGAGTAAACGAACACCTGATGGGCTCATCCCTATCCAGTCCATTTCATGTGGCCCTCGCATCCAGAGGGAGGAGTGAAAGTGAGATGTGAACAGCCTGTGAAAGAGTGCTGATTCTTGCACACTGTGCATAGCACACTCTTAAACCCTGTACTCTGTATGTTGTGCACTCCTCAATACAGCACTCTGTACATAGCGCACCTCTGAATTCTGCACTCTGCACACTTAATATAGTCTTACAGATACAACCAGCTCTTTGAGGACAACCATAACGCTGATGCAGCTCACAATGAAATTGAGTTTGACACCCCTGCCTTAAGAGGTTATATATTTCAGTAATATATAGAAAACAAAGAGTTAATCCATTAGGTTCTGATGGATTGTTGTAGTTTGCTTTTTGCCAGTTTGTAAGCTATTGATGATACTGTTGCTGTCGCTTGTTACTATGTATAACTGCACCATTTTTACACTCAGTAATTATTTATAACTGGTAAATAATTTTGGCTGCTGCATCAGATGAAAGTCTTATATTTAGTTAATTATTAGTATATTAGAATAATACATGCAAGCAAAGTAGGAATACACACACAAAATTGAAGAGGGAATTAACACTGTGTTGATAAGTAACGCAAATCACAATCACTAGCAGCAATTAACCTTTTTGATTATCCAATTCTGTGAAACTGAAAAGAATAATGATAAAGTGTTTTCTCTATTTACAAAAATAAAATAAACTAATGAAAGAGGCAAAAGATGTTCATTTGAAGTATGCCATGCAGTAATGAATACCTGTAATTAAAGAGGAACTGCAGTCTGCTCACATCATTTGTAATAAAACATCTTTGCCATTCTGAAGCTTCCCTCCAACCACTTTGCATATTATTTTATATATATACATTGATTCTGTACTTGCCAAATACGCTTCAGAAATCTCCTTCCACTGAGTCTGGCTGCAACCATTTTACCTGTGGTCAGCTGAAGCTGCTGGCTGTCCACTTCCTGGATTTACACAGACACATAGAGGCCCACCTCCAGCTCTGCAGATCTCATTGGTCCTCTTATGACTCACCCCCCTCCCTTCCTGGCAAACGCTCACAAAAGTTAGCGAGAGAGCTGTGATTAATGTCATAAGCCTAGGCTTATTACCACACAAGAAACAGAAAGTAGGCTGTATAAGGTATTTACAGGCAAAAAAAATAAAATGTTTTACTATCCAAAGTTAAAACAACAAGGAGAAAAGATTCAATAGATGGAAAGATGAAAAAATAACTGAAGCAGGCGCATGCGCAGAGACTCCAAGATGGCCGCTTAAGTCTGGAGCTCCACACCACCCTGGCTGAATGGCTCACCTCACAGCAGCCCGTGACTGGTGGGATAGTATACGGCCACGCCGTAGCTTTGGAGAACCCCCCGGGAGCCGGCACATGCAAAAAAGTTTGGCCAGGAGGGATCTGACATGAAGGAAGAACTCCCTCTGCCCTTGATCCTGGATCCACTACACGCACCTCCGGGCACATCTGTGAGTAACCTCCACACAGTGGCACCTTCCCCAGCATCCACAGAGTCACTCATAGGGCACACTCTGGAGGATTATATGCTCTCCCCCATGGAATCTGCAGAGGTCTATCGTGCCTTCTCACAACAGCCAAGGCATATTAGCTCAGGCACTCTGATTAATACTGCTGATCTATTCTATAAACTGTCAGAACTGCTAGACAGGTGCCTCTCCACTACAGCAGCTAAAATCACTGGGGACATAAAGGCAGACTTCCAGAACCTAGGAGACAGAATGGAAGCAATGGAACATAAACTGTACTCCACAATAGCTAGGACCAACCAGAACTCAGATTATATCCAAGTTCTCCAAGATCCATTGGACACAGCTCTCTCTCGAATTGATGATCTTGAGAACAGATCTCGAAGGTATAACTTTAGTTTAAGGGGTCGCCGGAGTCCGTTACAGACATAACATTTGCAGTTCATGACTTTATCAGGGACCTTATCCCGAACACTCCACCAAATAAACTGCAATTGGATAGCGCTCACAGAGCGTTAGGCCTCCCACGCAAAGATAGAGCCCCCAAGGATGTGGTGATAAAACCCCATTTCTACTCGGTGAAAGAGGAAGCCATAAAGAAGTCACGCTCGCAATTGACGCTCCTCTGTCACAATCATCCTGTCCAAGTCTTCGCAGACATATCCCCATCGATCATACAAAGAAGATGGGCCCTGAAACCCCCGCTAGTGGTCCTATCACAAAAGGACATCAAGTACTGGTGGGCCTTTCCTTTTGCTCTCAAGTTTACCTACAAATCCAAAACCTATTCCTTCTCCAGTTTACAAGAAGGAGCTATTTTTGAGCCTGAGATTCATTATTCACGGACCTCTGCACACCCCCACAAACACCCAAATGGGGGCCATGAAACAACAAACTCCAATGTGGAACAAGAATAGCTTCAAGAAAACCAAGGAAGGCAGACCCCCTTGATACATTTGGGATCAAAGCCAATACACCTCCCTTTCTGGACTTTCCCAGTTTTTGTGAGAAGAATCGACCAAAACCTCGATCATCACTTAGATTATTCCAAGTTCATTATCTATGTTTGTGCCAAGTTCTCTAGTTACCCGGTTGGTAAATAAAACAGATCCCTGCACCTCCTGCTATAGTGGCAGGACCCTGTTTGACCCACTCTTCACCCAAGAGGACTGCTCTTTGGACAGTACCGAATTGATGTGACATAGAATTAATATTTCTGGCAACCAGGTCACTCCACTACAAGAAGGTTTCATCAACATGATTAATGACGATGCCCTCCACTCCCTCCCTTCTCTCCTCCTCTACCTGACTCCCATAACCCTCCCTACCCCCCTTCCTTAACCTCCCGCCCTGCACGTACCCCCCTTCCCCTCTGCTAGCCTACCAGGAAAAGGCCATTTAAGTTTGACATAATGTTTTATGCTTTATATTTTATGCTAGTTCCAGGCAGATATCGCTGCAGCATTTATTGTTTATATGTTATGGTGGGCCTCCGCCAGGGTGGCTTGCCTTTGCGCCTCCCCCTTCCCAGTGGATATGGATTTTCCATGACCACTTAGTGGGTCTTCAACTTCAAATGATGAGGTTGAGACAACTGTTGATTACAGGGGTGGTGTAATTGCTTTAGTCTCCTTCCCGAAGGAGTTTCCAGAGAGCTCACCTCTAATCTTTCTTCTTCTTTTTTTCCTTTCTTCTTCTTATCTCATGATTCCTATGACCAGCCTGTAAGATCCCTGTATCCTCCTGGCCCTTCAAAGGACCTCCACACCTTCTTGGAAGGGCTCCCAAACAGCATCTGAGTTACTCCTCAGGGTAACTGTCAGTGTATCAGGTAAGCATGTAACTCCTCTGCTCAATGGCTAATGACGCTATCCCCTCTCCTCCACTGCGTGTTGCTTCACACAATACGCAGGGGATGACATCTCCAGTGAAAAGGTGAAAAATTCTGCTTTATACCCAAAAGATGGACATAGTACTCCTTCAGGAGAACATTTCCCAAAGCGGTATAACCCCTCCTTTCTGCATGCCAAATTCCTGATGTTCTTTCTAGCAAATGCCAAGGACAAAACTAGGGGGTTAGCTATCCTGTTTTCAAAGGACTGTAAATTCACACCACAGTTTGAACATAGGGACCCAGAGGGCAGATTTTTGCTAGTGAGGGGGACGATAGATGATCAATTTTATTCCTTTATCTCGTACTATGCACCCAATCAGGGCCAAACAGAATTATTCCAGGACATGCTCAAAAAACTAGATCCACTAGTGGGAGGGACGGTCATATATGGGGGAGATTCTAACACAGCTCTAAGTCAGGGGCTGGATAATTCATGCCCTCACCAGTCCTACGCAAGAATAGACCTCATATTTATATCCACCTCCAAAATCTCGAATATAGTTAAGTCTTCAATTAGAGACACGGTTTGGTCAGACCACTCTATAGTCTTTCTCACCCTGAATAGGAGCTGTGATCGTCCTAACCTACGACATTGACCCAATTAAGGTTGTGGAACTTGAAAAAGCTATAAAGGAATATTTCCTTCTGAATAAGAAGCATCACCACAAATTCTCTGGGCTGACCATAAGGCCACTATACAGGGTAAATTCATTCAAATTCCCACATAGATCAAAAGGGAAAGAATGGTTGATATAGACAGACTTGAAAAGGAATTTACACAACTGCGTCAGCTTCACAAACGAGACCCCAAATTGGCCCCCATGGCTAAACTAGGCGCTGCGCATCTCTCTCTCAACCTAACTCTCACTGCCAAAGCTGAAAAGAATATCAGATGGAGTGGGGCTAAATTCTATCACCAGATAAAGAAAACGGGATCTATGCTAGCCGCTAAATTATCCCCACAACAATGAATGTAGACTTTGCCAAAAATTCGAACACCGGACGAGACTCACAAAGAATCGTGGCAACATGCTACACATTTTATGAGCAACTATACAGCGCGGGGAATAATAATAGGGTCCACATGAACTCCTTTTTAGATTCCCTCCCAATTCTGACTCTGGCTGACAGTCACCGGGATAAAATACAGACCCCCGATAACAGAGAAAGAAGTGCTACTGGTCATTAAAAATCTTAAACAGGGGTCAGCCCCTGCCCCAGACAGCTTCTCCACGCCTTACTAGACAACTCAGCATTTATCTCTGTAATACCCAAACCAAACAAAGACCAAGGGGAGGTGGGTAACTACAGACCAATATCTCTAAAAATAATGACATGAAGATCCTGACCAAGATTCTATCGAACCACATGGCAACTTTTATTAGTCTGTATATACAGTAAATAAGGACCAAGTAGGTTTTATTCCTGGCAGACAGGGCCCAGGCCAAATCAGGAGAGCACTCAACATCATATCTCTTCTTCAGACGGGATGAGACAAAGGGAGACAACAGGAAGGACTACTCCTTTCCATCGATCTCCAGAAAGCCTTTGACTCGGTCTCCTGGCCTTATCTGTTTAATATCATGAATCAATGAGGCTTTGGTCAGAGATTCATGGGCCTACTGACAGCACTCTATTCCTTCCCAGAAGTATGCCTGCAAGATTATCTCTCTGAGCCAATTAAAATAGCCAGAGGAACCAGACAGGGTTGCCCCTTATCTCCTATAATATTTGCAATAGCAATAGAAACTCTGGAGATAGCCATACGTAACCACCTAGACATCCAAGGGGTCACCTGCATTCCAAAGACATATAAATGTGCCCTATTTGCGGACAACCTCCTATTATTTGTCATGTCACCAACAACCTCTCTTCCAAACATATGTAAACTGCTGGAAGACTTCGTTAATGCCTCCGGATTGCATGTCAACCTATCCAAATCCCAAATTCTAAACTAGACAATCCCACAGAAGAAGGCTGAGAATCGTAAAAGCTACTTTAAATTTTAAGTAAAGTGACTCGACCATTAGATACCTTGTCATAGACCTTTCTTCAAAGGTTGACAGACTCTACATGGTAAACGTCCCCTCTCTTTATAAAAAATTTGAAATGGACCTTAAGAAATGGGCACTCCATGAAAAACCCTGGATAGGGAGGGTGAATGTGGTTAAGATAACACTGTTCCCCAAACTATTATACCACTTCTGGGTTCTCCCGTTTCCCATTAATAAATATCATCAGCAGATCTTCCAAAGCATAATTATATAGACAGGCAAATTTTATATAGACTTAGGACACTTAGGCCTTAGGAGGGTTGGGGGTACCTTTTTTTTTTTTGGTCATTAGTATTCAATCATCTTTATTAACTTTTTCGACACAAAATTAACATGAGTATTCACATCATCACAAACGTAACTATCGCAAAGGCAAGACTTACACAACACTTATAACAAGTTTACATTTTTACTCCCCCCCCCGAAAATCCCCACCCCCTTGATGAACACACACTGTTAGCACAACCACTCCAGTTCCGGTGGTATTTAACTGGCTGGAAGATAGTAGACAATGCCGGGAGCGAAAGGGGGGGGGGGGGCGGCACGCCCGGAGGCCAGGCCAACGGGGGGGGGGCGAGAGAACCCGCAATCCCCCCCCACCAGCAATATACCAGCCAAGCGGGAGCTAGGCCCGCCCCCCGGGCGCCCCGCCCAAGGGGTAACCCATCTCACTCAGCCAAGGGTTCCATAATGCCCCAAATTTCTTTAGGTTATTCTGCTTTATATACAACACCCTTTCACACCACACGTGGAATTGATAGCTTTGACCCATGATTCAAATGCAGGGGGGGTTTCTAGCTTGCCAGTTCATTGCTATTAACCGCTTGGCCTGGTACAGGCACCTTATTGCTGATGTCCTTGCTGCGGAGGATATTCTACCCTCCTCCAGGATCCCTAAAAGACATGTCCTGGCTTCTGGCTCCAGCATAGTCTTAAAGGTCCTGTTTATTCTGTGTACTATTTCTATCCAATACCTGTACAGCTTTGGGCATTTCCACATCATATGGATGAGATCCCCTGGTGCTTTACATCTAGGGCATTCATCCCTTGATTTCCTACCCATTTTCCACATCTTTTGGGGGGTATAATATGCTCTATAAGTAAAGAGAAGGTGGGGCACTCTCTGTGAGGGGGATATTGATACCAAGCTCCCTTGTTCAAGGATCTTCTCCAATTGCTCCTGGGTTATCGGCCCTACATCTCTAGCCCATCCCTCCCTGCTCCTGTCAGGTCCCTCTCTCTTCAGGGTCTTGTCCCTAAGCTTGTTATATAGTTTGGAAATCAAACCTTTCGCTTGGGCTCGTTCAGCAAGATCCTGGAATAGGGGAGTTTCAACCCTCTCTATAGCTAATGACCTGAACTGGGCTTGAATTCCATGCCTAATCTGCAGGTACTTGTAAAACGTCCTATTAGAGATGCTAAATTCTTTCCTAAGAACTTCAAAAGATTTCATGAGGTTCCCTTTGTATAGTTGCGTTAACCTGTTGATTCCCTGCCTTTCCCATTCCCAGGGTCTATCTATGCTACTTAATTCGGCCAAATTTACGTTATTCAATAAGGGGGTATAGTCAATCACCCCTGTATATCCCATGAGTAGCTTTGTTACCTGCCACACTTACCTCATTAAAACACTGGTAGGGCACTTATGGGCAAATGAGTTGGCCTCCAATACCTCGACCAATAAGCTATGGGGTGCATTCTTAATCAACATTTTATGATTCAGGCACTCTCCACCTTGAGACCCCGCCCCAGCTAGATGTTGGAGTTGGGCTGCCAAAAAGTATGATCTCGGGTGCGGTATTGCCAATCCTCCCCTCCTAACAGGAACCTGCATTGTTTGCAAGCTGATCCGAGCTTGGCCCTTCTTCCAGATTAGGTCCTGGAATAGTGATTCCAATTTCTTGAACCATTTCTGGTTGATCCAAGTTGGAGAATTATGTAAAATATATAATATTTGTGGGTACCTAACCTACGGTGGTATTACCAATCGCCACACTTGGCACAATTGTGGACTGTCTATACACGTTTAGAGAAACCTGATTGGGTGCATATAAAATGGAAAGTAGTCCCCACACACACATTAGACTTCTTACTCTGGTGTCCTACTAAAGATCCTCCTCCTATAATGTCTCAGACACTGTCCCACTCTATTTCCCTTTTAGGAAGGTCTGAAAAGCCTTCCCGCTCTAACCTCGGACATGCAACCTTTAGTCCACAGGACACTACCTTACCCCCCTTGGTTCGCTCTAGCTCAGATACTGTAAAAGCAAATTAGAGATGCCTGACTCTGAGAGTTTTAGATTCATGTAAATATCCCACTTCTTAAACTCATAATGGAAAAATAAACCAGAAGCCCCAAAGCTGACAGCGTATGAGCAATGGTGTGGCCAAGTCACAGAGAAGAGGGGGGGGGGCATCACCACAATATACCTGTCACTTGCATCAGACAACTCTAAATTATCTACATGATGGATTGGGAGAGAGGGTGGAGGCATAGAATACAAACTTTCTCCGATCTTACAAAGGTATGCACAACACTGCCCTGATTGAAGTAAATCTAAAAGTGTTAACCAGGTGGTACTTGGTTCCAACCAAGTTAGCTAAAATGTTCCCTTATGCCGCTGCACAATGTTTCAGGGGCTGTACTCTTTCAAGGTTCATGATTCATATATGGTGAGACTGCCTGAGAATCAGAGGATTCTAGACCAGATTCTTTCACATGATATGCAAGGTTAGGGGATGTCAGGTCCCCAAAGATTCCTCCACAGCATTACTAAATGCCCTGGTCCCTTAAACCACCAGAATCACCCAGAATATAATTTTCTTTATCCTTTTGGGAGCAAAACTGACCATAGCACAAGCTTGGAAACAACCAAACATATCCATGGAAGCAGACAAACTAATTGGGTGATGGCACAAGAAAAAATGGTCTGCTCTCTGACAGACTCAGCTGCTAAGTTTGAGGCTATATGGGAACCCTGGGCTTCCTATATAAGCATTTCAAGTTAATATGGAGAATACAGTTAGGGACATAGGAGAGGGATCACAAGGGGCTGGCTAATTTCCTTAACCTTCTTTCTTTTCTTTCTTCTTTCAGACTATTCTTCCTTCCTTAAAAATACAACTTCGCACTATCTCATAGTGCACCATGTTACATGTGATTATTTTTATGGGCAAAGATAGGTTATTCAGAGACCTAGGATAGACAGCACCTTGACTGCTTAACAATGTAAGCACAGACTATAACCATAGGGGCCAAATGACGGATTGCTATCTATTAAGCTCAGATCAACACCTTTGCTACACAGCCACCAGTCCGCTATACTCCTGAGGGAATGATAAGATTAGCAGTCTCTTATTAACAGTTGATTTTTGTGTAACCCAAAGGTATCTGTAACCTGTATCGGTTTTATGACACATTTGACATGTATTGATCAACGTATTATTTGTGATGTAATGTCACATGTTATTGACAATAAAAACGTATTGAAAAAAAAATAAAGAAAAAACAACTGAAGGTCTGCTTTAAAAATGATTATACAATCAGTAAAGAGACTCTAATCCATTTTGTTTGTTGAAAGGTTGCAGTGGGACATAAGAAGATGGGATGGGAAAATTAGTAACTAGCTCTTTCATATCATAGGCCCACAGATGTCAAAAAGTCAATTGGCGAATCAGTTTGCTCATCTCTCCTCTGAAATAATGATTGCCGAGCCTGGTTTGGCAATCTGTTGATTGTGAGCTTCTAGCAGATTAGCAAAATGTATGAAGCTGATTGCTAGTCAATTAGATTGTAATAATGGGAAAGTCAATGGTACCGGGGACTGGAGTATATAACATTACTTCAGGTGACCTATATGCTTTGCTTTTTTGGATGTCTCTTTTTACTGTCCCTTGTCTGGCATCTGGTCTCTGGCTTACTGGAATTGATTTAATATATTTGCATCCTTACAAAGTGAATTTTCACTTAGCTTAGGGAATGATGTTGTAGTCTAATTATATTACAGCAGTAAGCTATAAGTATCAGTAATATTATTGTAGTAATGGCATTATCACTACTATGACTTATATATTATATTGACACTGTATATATATATATATATATATATATATATATATATATATATATATATATATATATATATATATATATATGTATATATATATATATATATATATATATATATATCACCAAAGTTTATTAGGGCAACTAATAAAAAAATATTCAAGCCCACAGTATATTATGTTAATATGAAATTAAAACCCTTGTTTTTTTAAACATCTATTTTTTTATGAATCCTTCATAAATTTCCACACAGATAGCTGCATGTGGTGGTACCTCAAAAAGCCATAACTTGGCCACTGTTGTGGAGAAAGTTAGAGGGAGAATCATACATGACGCATAAAGAATGACCATCTCTGAACAGACCTGAAAAGGGAACTGTATTTGTGAATTATGTCTAGGCCCTTTCTCTCCCTTATTTTTATTGGTTAGTTCAAAAGGTGTCAGAGAAGGGTATTACCATTAGAAAATTTGCCCACCATCGCCTACTCAGTGATGGGCTGGTCTGTAATCTATTATTAATAACTAGGTGCTGCATTTTCTCTGCAGACTGCTTAGTAATACAGCTCCACTACCCCATATATCCTGCACATTATTGTCACTTGTTGCTGTGCTCCCTCCTCCATTGCCAATCGAATGCTGAGGGGGGCAGATCAGTGCCACAGAGTTCCACCTGAGCCAATCAACTGAACTCATAAGTCAACTGAACTCATAAGTCTCATAAGAGGAACCACCCTAAATGTGTGTTGTACACTCATGTTTGTGTTCATGCATGCTGGTGAGGGCATGGGGTGAACTATTTTCAGAACATTAATTTTATTCCTATACATTTTTTTCCTTTTTTCAATTAACCTAATTGCTATTACAAGGGGACTGACAATCCCTTCATTTGATAGCATATTTGGAGTGTCAGGTCCTCTTCTCAGAGGCATTAGGAGTCTCCTGGACCCCTGATGCCTTCTCTGCACTCCATCCAAGCCAGTCGAGTACAGATCAAGCCACACTGGCTGGGATCTGATGACTTTGAATTCAGAAGTGCTATTCACTTCTGGGTTCATTCCCCCAGGGGAACTAGAGTAACAAATGGTTCTGGTATCCCCTCAACTCACCATCCTAACAGCATGGGGTTGACATCCTTGGCTCCTGGAAGACAAAGCTGAGCCCAGGGCACACATAAGTAAGGTGGAGGAGATGGGTATGCACCATTCCTAGCTAATAGAAGTGCTATTAGGAAACTTCATCTACAGAGCCTGGAGCTGATTCTATAACATGCAAACAAACATTCAGAGAAACCTATATCTATTTTCACATGCAGTAATTCTACACATTTAAAGAACTAAAAAATGCAACAAGATCCATTCACAAAACCAAATTGCATGTGGTATATAAGTGTCCAGACACATTTTCCCTAAATACCGCATGCAATTCTGAAACTGTCAATTTACTATACTATTCTGTGGTATTTACTGCAAAGCATAAAAAAATGCTCGGTAAATACCGCACATGAACAGAAATTAAACTCAATTCACAGAGGGAAATAAATAATTAAATGCAAGCAGCAATTAAATAGTGCCAGAGGCATGTGGTACTTAAGGAATGTGTACTGGTGGTTAAGGATGCCGACGGCCATCCACTCTTTAACAGTGCAGTATTTACCACTGTTAATAAATACACCAACTACCACATGTTTTAACTACTAAAATACTGCATTACTTCATAAAAAAACGTATGCAGTATTTTAGTTTTTTTTTTTTTGTGAATATCAAAACATTTTTTGAGAAACGCTGTGCAGTAACTTACCACATACCCAGATGCGGTAAGATCAATAAATACAATAAAGAGAAAAATTACAATATACGCTAAAGAATTGATATTGAGCCAGGAAATGCATCAGGTACAACAACACAGGGCACAAAGTGAAATTTAGGTTTAGGTATAATATTCAACATTTAGCAATAGATGCATATTCACTGTTAATATGATGTATGTTATTGCGTCTTGGAAAAAAAAACATGTAAAATAATCCCAAAGGCATTTTTAATGATGTTAAATTAAAGGAAGTTTTTATAATAATAAATCATTTCATACCAGGAAAGTCCCAATATCCTTTGATTTGATTTACTACTTTCACTCTTCACCCACAGCAAATGCTCCCTACTCCTTAAATGGTTGACTGTCAGAACTGAAGAGAATACAATGGCACAATGTATTACAGCAGAGAAAACCCTTTTTTGCATATGACCTTACTAACCAGACTTGGCATACATTTGTAGGTGCAGCGAGAGAGTAATAATTTCTGTTATTTGAAGTTTACAATCTAATATCACCAGGATGGGCTCGTCAAAAAGTCTGTATTGAAAGAACTGTAACTTGATTTATTTTTTTATTTTTTTCCCTTTTGTTTTCCTATTAAACTTCCTTTTTACTTTCTGTCAACTTTGCCTTGGGTGCCAAAACACCTCCTCACACCCCTGCCAAAGCCTATTCTCAGCCATTTACAAAGAAATTATTAGTGATTAGTGTCTGGGGTTACAGGAGGCTGAAGACTTGCAGGCATGTTGTGACAGAAGCAGAACTGGAGGTATATATGTGCTATGACAACCAGAGGAAAACTCTTCAGCGAGTGAAATTATGAATTACTCATCTGTTGCAAACCAAACCAAAAGGTGTTTTTATAGTCCAAAATGCACTGCACTTTTATGAGAGATATTACAAAGTGAAGACATATCTTATTTCTCAAATGTGGTTCACATAACCAAAGGGTAACCTACACGTTGGCTTGTTTGAAGTAGTTTAGTAACCCAAGACAATATGGGTTGAAAAAACCCTCAACACCAATTTATATATAAAATCACAAAGCGCAATCTATTATTCTACAGCTGGTGTATTTCTGTTGTAGTTTCTAGTAAAGATGGATGATCTCATTTAACCACTTACCCACTGGGCACTTAAACCCCCTTCCTAACCAGACCAATTTTCAGCTTTCGGTGCTCTCACAATTTGAATGACAATTACTCAGTCATGCAACATTTTACCCATATGAAATTGTGGTCCTTTTTTCACACTCATAGAGGATTCTTTTTTTGGTATTTGATCACCACTGGGTTTTTTATTTTTTGTGCTATAAATGAAAAAGGAAAATTTGGTAAAAAAATTAATTGATCTTTGTTTCTGTTACAGAGTTTTGAAAATGAGTAATTTTTCTTCATTCATTTTGGCCAAAATTTATACTGCTACATATCTTTGGTAAAAATAACCCAAATAAGTGCATATGATTTGGTCTTTGTGAAAGTTATAGCGTCTACAAGCTATGGTGCCAATCACTGAAAACTGATCACACCTGATGTACTGAAGGCCTACCTCATTTCTGCTGATCCTAACAAGCCAGGAAAATACAAATACCCCCCAAATGACCCATTTTTGGAAAGTAGACATTTCAATGTATTTTTTAAGAGGCATGGTGAGTTTTTTGAAGTTGTATTTTTACCCACAATTCTTTGCAAAATTAAGATTTATTTTTTCATTTTCTTTTTTTTTTTCACAAAATTGTAATATTTGCAGGTTATTTCTCACACACAGCATATGCATTCTTGCAACTACACCCCAAAATTCATTCTGCTACTGCTGCTGAGTATGGCAATACCACATGTGTGTGACTTTTACACAGTGTGGCCACATACAGAGGCCCAACATGTAGGGAGCACCATCAGGTGTTCTAGGAGCATAAATTACACATATAATTTCTTGACTGTCTATTTTTTTTCCTTGGGGCCCTATACATATAAAAAATTGGTGGCTATACAATGCCTATGATTCTTTGTTGAATGTCATACATTGACGGAGAACCTTGAAGCTCGGTGGAGTCACATACATGTATTTTTTGATCTTTTTAATTAATGGCATACCATCTACACACAGCATCATTTGTTGATTTGTAAGTATACTATTACAAACGATATTATTCTTCTTTCTTTTTCTTGGCAAAATGTGTCTATTATTCTAAGTTCTGCTGCCTGTATTCTAATAGAACTGTAATCCATACTGTATATCTTTCCCTGAAGAAGGAGATTATCAAGGCTCCGAAACGCGTAAAGGGGAAAATAATACTGTGATCAACTATAACAATATTTTGTATGGATGATTTATATTGACATTCCATGTATGATGCTGTTTAATTCCTTTTATGGCATGATTTTATTAAATACATTTTGCACTTTGTTATATAAGTTTTTTGTGTATACGTGCCTAAAAAGTCCACCCCCAGGGAACTCCTCCTTTTTTTTTTTCTCTCCTATAATTTCTTGACTATCTATCGCACTTTGGAAGTTTCTGGAGCACCAGGAAAATGGAAATGCCCCAAAAATGACCCAATTTTGGAAAGAAAACACCCCAACGCATAATCTATGAGGCATTATGAGTCTTTTGAACGTGTCATGTTTTTTCAAAAGTTTTGGGAAATTGTGGAAAGAAAATTAAAATGCATTTTTTTTTTACACAAAGGTATTTCTAACACACATTGGGAGTTATTTACGAAAGGCAAATCCACTTTGCACTACAAGTGCACTTGAAAGTGCAGTCGCTGTAAATCCGAGGGGGACAGGCAAGGAAAATAAAAAATAGCATTTTTTTGGGCTGATAAAATCAGCAGAGCTTCCCCTCATTTCAGATCTACACCTCAGATTTACAGCAACTGCACTTCCAAGTGCACTTGCAGTGCATGGGTAGTGCAAAGTGGATGTGCCTTTTCGTAAATAACCCCTATTATGTTCATGGCAAAAATTACCCTCCAAAACATATTCTGCTACTCCTCCTGAGTATGGCGATACCACATGTGTGAGACTTTTACACAGCCTGGCCACATACAGAGGCCCAACATGCAGGGAGCACCACTAGGGACATACATTACAAATCAAATTTGACTACCTATTACAATTTTGTGAGGCACTGATGGGAAATATAGTGGCATGGATGAGTACTGATGTGGCATGAATGAGCCATGGATGGGGATGGATGAGCCAGGGATTAAGCATGGATGAGCATGAATGTGAATGGATGATCCAGGGATGAATTAGCCAGGAATAGAGCATGGATGTGGATGGATGAGCCAGGGATGGATGAGCCAGGAATGGATGAGCTAGGAATAGAGCATGGATGGAGCATGAATGAGGATGGATGAGCCAGGAATGGAGCATGAATGAGGATGGATAAGCCAGGGATCAGTGAGCTAGGATTGGGTGAGCCAAGGATGGCTGAGGCAGGGATAGATGAGCCAGCGATGGGTGAGCCAGGGATGTATGAGCCAAGGATGGATGAGCCAGGGATGTTTGAGCCAAGGATGGGTGAGCCAGGGATGGATGAGCCAGGGATGAGTGAGCCAGGAATGGGTGAGCTGGGGATAGATGAGCCAGGAATGGAGCATGGGTGGAGCATGAATGAGGATGGATGAGCCAGGGATGAGTGATCCAGGGATGAGTGAGCCGGAGATGAATGAGCCAGGGATGGATGAGCCAGGAATGGGTGAGCCAGGAATGGAGCATGGATGGAGCATGAATGAGGATGGATAAGCCAGGGATGGATGAGCCAGGGATGGGTGAGCCAAGGATGGATGAGGCAGGGATTGATGTGCCAGCGATGGGTGAGCCAAGGATAGGTGACCCAGGTATGGATGAGCCAGGGATGGGTGAGCCAGGGATGGATGAGCCAGGGATGGGTGAGCTGGGATGGGTGAGCTGGGATGGATGAGCCGGGAATGGATGAGCCAGGGATGGATGAGCCAAGGATAGGTGACCCAGGGATGGATGAGCCAGGGATGGGTGAGCCAGGGACGGATTAGCCAGGGATGGGTGAGCTGGGATGGATGAGCCGGGGATGGATGAGCCAGGGATGGATTAGGCACAGATCAGTGCTGTAGGAAACGTCAGATCCAGCCCACAGCACTGCTGTACCCGCTCCCTCCTCTCACACAGTGTACTGTACTATCGCTGTGTGCGAGGAAACCGGACACATGGTATAAGTTTGTTTACAAGTGATCACTCCGTCCATAAATGTACTTTATGAATAATCTCTCTCCCTCTGCCCCTCTCTTTCTCTCTCCTTTTTCTCTCTCCTCTATCGGTATCTTTTCCTCATTCTTCCTCTCTCTACCCTCCCTTTCTTTTCCTTCTTTTTTCCAAAGTCCCCTTCATTGGCTCCTCTGAGAAATTTCCTGTGGGGGCTGCAAAGATATGTCTGTAAAGATGGAGGAACATTAACTACAAATTACAGGTATGGATATTTTTTATATAGTTACATTGGTCCAGTTTGGATCAATGTACCAATGCATATACTACATTTGTCCGAAACCCGTGAAACCCGTGAAAACTGGATATGACTGAAGTGGACACCACTACATGCGGAGAATGGAATATGAGCCAACTGAATTGCCTGTATTGCGATTATTTGGTTTGCCATATTTTTATGGTACACTGAGAAAAATTATTCTGTTGGCTTGTAATTTTTTTTTAAAAAGTTATCATTTTCAAAATATGAATAAATGTTAATTAATTTATTTTGATATATGTGTACTATATATGTACTATATAAGGTACAAATATATATATATATATATCTATTTGATGAAACCTGTCCCACTTTGCACCACATGTTATTATATTTCAAAAACAATTGCACTGATTTGTGCCACAAAAACAAACTTTCTGTTTGTTTGGTTTTTGAGATATTGGACATTCAATGTTCGATTATGTAACCTAAAGCCCCGCCCACTTTGCACTATGTTAGTACATTTTAAAAAACAAATATATTATATTTATGCTGCATTGGCAGGAAAAACAAGCATATTGGTATAGTGTTTTTTTTTGTTCAAATAGCACTCTCATTTTGTATCAGAAAGAATGATTATGGGACTCATTTATGCTTTTAGCCTGAGCTACCCTGAAAATCTAAAATGTACCTTTGATGTTTTTCAGAAGATCTTTTTAGAGCTAGATGTGGGAAATCTATCTCCAAAAGTTCACACTTTAAAGTGCAAATTACTTTCTTAACAGGCTTAAAAAAAAAGTTAATGTGTTCTTTCAGTGCTCTATGTTTAGTGTTCTATGTTCTTTACAGATATATTGTATGTTCCATGTGTGTGTTTCAGTTTGATTTGTTAACTGATAATGTGGCATTTAAAAAATATATTTATATTTACATTTGATGCTGCTTTAATAATATTACACTTGTAACACTTTATAAATAATAAATGTTAATTTGTTTTAAAAGCCTGTTTCATAAGACTATTCCTTTTTTAACATGTTATTGTATTATCTTTATATAAAAACATTCAAACATATATCAAATATATTTGGAAAATAAGTTTTACCAATGTAAAAAAATGAGTAAGTTATCAGTTAATATCACTTAAAACTAAGTAACTAAGTAATAGTGCAGCACAGGGGTGTAGTGGATAGCACTTTCACCTAGCAGCAAAAGGGTCACTGGTTTCAATTCCAACCAATGACACTTCCTGCATACAGTTTTCATGTTCTACCCTGTGCCTGTGTAGGTTTCCTCCCACACTCCAAAGACATGCTGGTAGGGTTATTGGCTCTTGTGTAAATTGTAAGCTCTTTGAGGGCAGGGATAGTATATGTAAAGCACTGCATAAATTGATGATGCTATATAAGTACTTGACATAAATAATTAATGTATGTGTTCCTATCTTAAAGTTTTCTAGAAACTGGAAAAAACTGAGTTGGCTTTACTTGAACCTATGGTCTATAAACTGGAAAAATTGTGTCGGCTTTACTTGCACCTATGGTCTGTAAACTGAAAAAATTATGTTGGCTTTACTTTAACCTATGATCTATAAACTGGAAAAAAAATTGAGTTGGCTTTACTTAAAACTTCCTCCAGACAAGTTAAGATAAGTATTCCTGGGGGCGTGGCTTGGCCGGCCGCGAGGATGGCAGCGCATTAACAGAGCTCCGGAGAGAGAGTCAGCGAACAGCATTATCTGTCCTTCTCAAAAAGCGCGACATGGGCAAAAAAAAACAGCTAACGCCTCACGCAAGTGCCCAGGGGAATCCGAGCGGCGGAGCAGCCAGGAATATCAACGAGATTTTTAAATCTCAAACCTTGCAGCGGGCGAACGGCCCTGACAAGATGGCGCGGCCGCATGGTGAGGAAGATGACTTCAGCGAAGACTCCCAGTCTGCCTCAGAGGACACAGGTAGGAGTCTTTCACACTCCTCTAAGCCCCTCACTTACGACCACATGTCTGGATTCGCTGCGGACATAAAATCCACATTTTCAGCAGCCATAACAGACCTGAAGACTAATTTGCTTGTTCTGACTGAAAAAATAACAGCGGTGGCGACAGCAGGAAGACGGAGGGACAGAGACATTCGTACACTGGAGTCAGTGGCTGAGGCACACTCCTCACATTTCATAGAAATGAATCGCCATTTAGAGGACCTGGACAATAGGGGGAGGAGGAATAACATCAGGGTACGGGGGATCCCCGAATCGGTGGAACCTGACCAGATCGTTCCTGCCCTACAAACACTTTTTAACAGTCTCCTAGATAGACAGGAAGATTCTGCCATAGAGTTTGTGCGGGCTCACAGAGCCCTTAGAGCAAAAGGCCCAGATTCTGCACCTCCCAGGGACATTATTTGCTGCCTCCAGAGCTTTCCTCTGAAGGAGGACATCATGAGGAGAGCCAGGGGGAACGACCACATTGTCTTTAATGGAGCAGCCATCATGCTTTTCCAGGACCTGTCTCAAATCACGCTGCGCAACCGGAGAGCCCTGCGCCCGTTACTGGACATACTCAGAGAACGTGAGATCAGGTATACATGGCGCTTCCCCTTTGCTCTCGTGGTAACGCATGGGGGTAAACAGTTGTCCTTGCATACCCCAAGAGATCTACTGGAATTCTGTGCAGCTCTGCATTTGGAACCACCAGCTTTACCGGAATGGTATCAGGAATTTGCACTGCCGGAGAACCCCCAGGAACCCCTTGGCTCAGCCTGCTCAACTCCCGAGAAGCAGCTGCCGAAACGCATGAGAAGCAACAAAGGGAACCACGCTGTCATGGGTACCCCTAATCCTAGACCCACTCCCTCCAGAATTAGGGGGGGAGACCGGGATTAATTTGCTTTTGTTCTACCTCTCCGTGTAATGTTTGCGGGCCATATTGGACATTATCTGTGTGACTGATGGCCTATGTGGAGGGGAGTTTTGGCCCGACCGTAGTGAGCAGTAATGGGAGATGTCTACTGGACCACATTCAACGCGGGTCACTACGCTATTCAGGAAGTGCTTCTCCCAACCCCTAGCTCAGTGTTCAGATCACATTTTTTCAGGCGGTTATACACCGTCGATTAACTATGGGCCTCTCACCCTCACAGGTTTATTTCACTTTCTTGCACATGGAATGCTATGCCAAAGGGAGGTTTGCGGGATTGCTACCTCGGGTGGGGTTGAGGATAAACTGTTGGGCTCCCTGTTCACTGATGAGACAGTTGCAGACTGCCACGCGACTTTCAGTTCCCTCAGGACTGGTGCCGATGTTGTTGCAATACTGCTCTCACTCCATTGATGCATTGTAGCACCTCCCCGCATGTGGTTTTAGAACGACATATGCTCAAGTTTGGTTAGCTTCCTGCTAAGCGTACTCTGCCACTGCAGGGCTTCAGGACGCACTGGGTCCATTGTGACTTGGCCACTACTCCCCCCTCTTCACTTAGTTACTTGTTGCCTTAAGTCTCTACCGATCCAGCTGGAAGCTGGCCCGCGGACGCCTACACGGGAGGGTTTGAGCCCTTGTTCTTTTGCTCAGAACCAAGGACAAGAAGATGACAGACTTTTATTCTTAATTGGTTTTTATTTGCTGACTCTCTATCCCATTTCTCTATGTTATTTGTTGATTTATTTTTTGACACTGTGCTCGTTATTTTCTCAATTTTAGGGGATTACACAGTGTTAATGGTTATTGCACGCCTGGGTCAGGTACACAGACAAAGCAAAACGCTTTTCGGATCACCCCACGACCCTACCAAGCTTTTCCGGACCGGGTAGTTCACCTGATCTAGGGAAAGGCTACTTTGCAACCCGGTAGGCTGCGTTTAGTCTACTGAGGTTATATCTCTAATCACTTACCTCTTGGAGGGCAGTTCCTTTCTGCTGCTTCCTGATCTCATCTCCTCTTTTCTGGAATCTCCTCTTCTCTCCCTCCTCTTCTTTCTTCTTTTTTCATTTTCTCTTCTTCTCTTCCCCTTCCTGTCTGCCACCTTACTGTTATAGGTACCTGATAATCTCAATATACTGCCCGATTTGACTAGGGGGTTGGTTATTCTGAGGAATTTCTTTTAATAACTTGTTGTTCATTATCTATTGTCTTTTTTTTATTTATTTTTTCTTCTTTCTCTCCAAAGTATTCTTACAATGGTATACTCAGAGTTGGGCCCTGGGCCCTTGGTGATATTGCATAATGTGCAGGGGCTGAACATTCCGGAAAAGAGATCCACTGTCCTCAGAGAACTGCAGAAAGGTAGGCCGCAGTGTGCCTTCCTCCAGGAGATGCATTTTCTCTCTCGCCAGACGCACAGACTGACCAACAGATACTTTACGAAAGCATTTCATGCGACGAATGACATATCCAAGACGAAGGGGGTTTCTATACTCCTAAGCAAGGATACCCCATTCGAACTCTCCGAGACACTTTCAGACCCAGGTGGCCGTTATCTGTTCTTAAAGGGTTCGTATAGAGGTAGGCCTATCACCTTAGCCAACACATACTTCCCCAACAGGAATCACTTGCAATTTTGCAACGTCTTATTAGAGAGCTGCGGGGTTTCGCAGTAGGGTGTACTATATTGGGCGGGAATTTCAACATCCCTCTGGACCCATTGACAGATACATCCACGGGGAAATCTTGCATCACATTCCAGACATTGAAACGGATTAAAAAGCTTCTGCAATCTATGCAACTGGTAGATTCTTGGCGATTGTTGAACCCTGAGGGTAGAGATTTCACGCATTTCTCTAAGCCGCATAACAAATTTTCCCGTATTGACTATTTGTTTGTGACACAAAGGGACTTACTGGCGATTAGTGCGGCCAAGATTGGCTCACAAGTGATCTCGGACCATGCCCCAATAGCAGTGACAATGGACTTTAGCCTACTTAAACGACAATCCGCCACTTGGAGATTAAACTCTTCCCTACTGACAGATCCAAACACCCTGCCCTTAGTTGAAGAGGCACTGAAAACATACTTCTTGCTTAATGACTTACCCGACACAGACCCCTTGGTGCTCTGGGAAGCACAGAAATGCACTATCAGGGGGGTGTTAATTCAGCTAGGAGCGCAACGTAAACGGGAACAAGACAGGGTGGTAGGAGAACTAATGAGCAAGATTAACAGACTTGAGACACTACACAAACACACATTGTGTGCACAGACGGCTACTGACTTACTGGAGACCAGAAAACAACTACATGATTTACTGCACAACAAATCCAAACGCCTATTATTTTTTAAGAAAAAGATATACTATGAGGGGGGCAACAAAACTGGTCGATTACTTGCGAGGGCCCTTCGGGAACACTGTTCCGGTCAGGTCATTAGTGGGATCCGGGATACGGACGGTTCCTTCAAAGTAGATAATGACTCTATCGCAGCCCACTTTCACAAATATTACACGGAACTATATAACTTACCCCCACAACACAAACCCCCTGACTTGAACGGAAACAGACGTCAAATTATCGCGGACTTTCTAGAAAAGAGCGGACTCCCAACACTCGGGGAGCATGACTGGGGTGCCCTTGACGAACTGATCTCTGACGAGGAAGTGAAGAGGGCCATTAACGAACTGAAACCGGGGAAGAGCCCTGGGCCGGGTGGCTTCACGGCCATCTATTACAAAACCTTCCGAGACATTGTCTCGGTTCCGCACAAAAAAGCCTTGAACTCTCTGTCTATGCCCAGACAGGTCACCCCTGATTTCCTCTCGGCTCACATAGCAGTGTTACCTAAACCATACAAGGATCCTTCTGTTTGCTCGAATTATAGGCCAATATCACTACTAAATTTGGATTTAAAAATTTTAACGAAAATACTGGCTAACAGATTAGGCCCATTGTTACCAGGATTGATAGAGCCGGAACAAGTGGGTTTCATGCAAGGAAGAGAAGCCAAAGACAATATCATTAAAACACTCTTGCTAGCTCAAACTGCTAAAACAAAGAAGATCGGAGGCCTTCTCTTGTCCACAGACGCGGAGAAGGCCTTCGATCGAGTGGCGTGGGATTACATGATGGCCACATGTAGTTGGGTGGGGATGAGATCACGAATGTTGTCTTGGATCTCGGCCGTTTACCAGAATCCATCAGCTAGAGTTAAGATTAATGGCTCTCTCTCCGACCCGGTGAAGATCACGAATGGGACCAGGCAGGGTTGCCCCCTGTCCCCACTTTTATTTATTCTATCCCTTGAGCCGTTTATAAGAATTGTTAAAGGGGAGGACTCGATTAGGGGCTTCAGGGTTCAACACAGAGAGTTCAAGGTGGCGGCTTACGCCGACGACCTGATGTTTTATCTAGTTGACCCGCACACGACGATTCCCAACCTGCTTAAAGCTTTTAGGATATTCGGGTACATATCTAATTTAAAAATTAACTATTCTAAATCCAAAGCACTGAATATAGGTCTAACCACCGAAGAGTTTGACAGGATTAAGGGAAATTGCCCGTTTTGCTGGGAGGAAAGGGCGTTAAAATACCTGGGTGTATGGGTGGCCCCGAACGTAGCTACGATCTTCGAACTCAATATCCCCCCATTGTTAAGAACGATTGAAGAAGATCTGCGCAAGTGGGGGGCGGGATGGTTCTCCTGGTTTGGATGCGCAGCAATTCTGAAGATGTCAATCTTACCTAGACTAATATACTTGTTTAGGGCACTACCAGTTAAGATCCCGAGAAGTTTTTTTAATAAACGAAATTCGCTGGCGTTGAACTTCTTGTGGAACAAAAAAAGGGCAAGGATTAAATTCACACTATTAACGAAACCCAAGGATAAGGGAGGGATGGGTCTGCCACATTTCAAGAACTATCAGATAGCGGCACACCTGACCAGAATAGTTGACTGGCACTGCCACAGGGATGACAAGGACTGGGTGCGTTTAGAAGAAAGGCTGCTTGAGAATAGGTTACGCTTCTCCCCATGGATCCCCTTGACCAAACTCAGAGAAGGGATTAGCTTAAACCCTCTAACTGAGACTACACTCGCATTACTTCATGCAACTACTAAACATTTAGCAGTGACGACCCTGTATAGCCCTCTGACTCCGTTGAGGGATAACCCTCACTTCCTACCAGGAATAGGTAATGTTATTTTCACTGATAAGACGTTGGACTCCCCGAGAGTGGTAAAGAACTGCTTCTCTAGGGGCAGGCTAAAAGACCTATCTGTTCTTAGGAGGGACTGGGAGGTACCCGGTCTTCCTCTTTGGACATACTTCCAACTTAGGAGTTATGTTAGCTCCCCACAACATAGGGGGGAATTTAGAAGACCTTTAACAGACCTTGAGGAGGTGTGTGCGTCTGGCGAGAGACAGATCAAGACTACCTCGATGGCCTATTCATGGCTACAAAACCTATCCAAACACTCTGAGGACAACTTTAAGAGTAAGTGGTCTCGTGAGCTTGGCAGACAGATTACGGATTCACAATGGGGGAACGCTTGCGCACTGGCACACCGAAGCTCAATTAATACCAACACACAAGAGTTATGTTATAAACTGTTGATTAAGTGGTACCATACACCAGACAGGCTTCATAGGTGGTTTCCTCAGGTGCCGGAGCTCTGCTGGCGGTGCCAAAGCGAGGTGGGGACACTTACGCATATCTGGTGGAGTTGCCCAAGACTGACACCTTTCTGGGACACGGTAAGGTCCATAATCAAGCACATCACAGGTACCTCTACCTCGTTGGATGCAGCTTGCTGCCTCCTATACATTACTGACATACCACGGAAGAGCTATAAAAATTCTTTACTCAAGCATCTTTTGAATGCAGCAAAGGCACTAGTGCCACTGCATTGGCATTCTCCCAGAGTCCCCACAGTGATAGATTGGCTGAACAAAGTGGCAGATACCTATATAATGGAAGAAACGGTAGCACAGGCTCATGAGACAGTGGATCTATTTCATGCTACCTGGACACCCTGGATTGTGTTCAGATACTCTAGGAGGCATGCCTAGATTCTCCAGGGTAACTAAGATGTTTCTTTTTTCAGCAGACTACCCCTCCTCCTTTTCATCTCACTCTTCCTTTCTTTCTATACTGTACTTCTATCTCCTTTTGATATTGCTACATTTCTTTCTTATAGAAGTTGCCAGATCACTTCTGGCTATATAGTTTGTTTGACTGCATGGTACAATTGAACCGGATCTCTCTAAGGAAAATTTCTGATACTGGAAAGAGGTTTTGTTTGCTTAGCACACTTTAATTATCAATGTATTAAAACAAAGACGGACCGAGGGCGTTTCGACGAAGAGATCCGAGGTGAAGGTGGATTCTCACTGTTCGTCATAAGTATTGATGTGTAGAGATGCAATCAACCCTGCTGTTGTGTTGTTGATTTTTTGTACTACTCATACTTTAATATCGCAATAAAAGCTGTTGATGTGAAAAAAAAGATAAGTATTCCTAACTTAAAACACTATGGTATATAAACTGAAAAACAATAAAGTTGAAAACATGAAAAGTCGAATGAGTCAGACAAAGATAAGTCAAACTGAAAAAGCTGATGCAAATAGTTGCCTCCATTTTTTTGCATAGACCCAGCACAATATTTTTTACAGTTTATAATCATGATTATTTTTGGATTCTTACACATGTATACGTTCTCAAATAGATATCTCTAAATAATTGTCTATGCCATTAGTGCCCAATTAGCATGACAGGGGTTAAATTTAAATATAAATATAATACATGGATATAGACACATACATCTTTTAAAAATATTCTTGCTTAAAGATCAAAAGTTAAATATGAACATATGTAGGGAATGATGTTTGTTTGTTTACCTATTGATCATTGTGCATTGTGCACATATTGGATGTTTCAGGGTGCATGCAATATTTTAATGATCGACTTCTATATTTGGAGCCTCGGATGCATTTGGTCATTTTAAATAGATATGAGATATGCAAATTATCAATATAGTGATTTGACCATTTTAAATTAATTTTGGCATACAACAGGAAACGTATGAAAACAAGCTGACAGGGATATGCAGAATAAATCTGCACCGATATGTGAAAAAATAAAACCAGTATACAGGCAGGGGTTATTGTCAGGGCTAGCTTAGCCCTTCCTGCTCTGGGCTGGCCGCTCAGCTGTCGGCTAATTGCCAACTCTCTTCTCTCTCCACAGTTACCAGCTGTTACCGTTGATGCTCGTCTGACCTGCCTATTTAAAGTCTTCCAGCTCATTTCTCCATTGCCTTCACGTTTGGTCACATCACTAGGAACCATCTCCTGCTGTTTGTTTCAAGACTGGCTTGCTGACATCCCTCCTGGCTTCTTATCCGGCTTGCAGTCGCTCTCCTTGGATCCCTGACTTCTGGACTGGCTGATTACCCGATTTGGTTTATGAACTTTGGACTGGCTGACTACCCGATCTGGCTACTGGACTCTGGGTATGCTTGACTACGCTTTTTTCTATTTACCTTTTTATTTTTATTATTAATAAACAAGTGTGATTTGATTGTACTTCTGTCTCAGTCTGTTTCGTGGTTCCTGACAGTACGTGAAGGCCATGAATTCAGAAGATACAGTCAATCCACTTGTTGGTAATATTTTTTCCAGATTGGATGAGCAAGATCACCGCATGGATCAGTTTGCCTTGGCGTTACAAACGCTCCTGAATCGCACGGCTCACCTGGAATCCCCCACGGTGGCTGCTCCAGTACAACCTGTGTCGCAGGCCATCCCTGCTGCTGCGCCAGTCTCTGTGCAGGTACCCGCCTCGAGTATTACCTCTATAAGAGGTATGTCTGGTTCTGCTCAGCTTCCCCAGTGATTTGGGGGCGATCCAGTTCAATGCAGAGGGTTTCTCAATCAGGTTGAGATATACTTCAAAATGCTGCCCCAGGCATTTCCCACGGACAGAAGCAAAGTAGGTTTCATGATATCTTTGCTTTCTGAGAGAGCCTTGGCCTGGGCTAACCCTCTATGGGAGACGCAAAAACCTGTTGTCTTGAGTTACCCTCAGTTTGTGGCCTCCTTTAAAAGGGTTTTTGACGTCCCTGCACGCTCCGCTTCTGCTGCCAAGTGCCTCATGTCCATCAAACAGAGTACGAGAACTGTTGCCGACTATGCCATTGAATTCCATACTCTGGCAGCAGAGGTTGCTTGGAACAATGAGGCCCTCGTGGCTGCTTTTTCTCATGGTCTCTAATCTTGATTCCATCAAGGATGAGATAGCAGCCCGAGATATACCCACTGAGCTGGAGAGCTTGATCTCGTTTGCCATCCTCATTGATTCCAGACTCAGAGAAAGACTTTCTCTTAAGGAGCGCTTGCGGAAACCTCCTGTACGTTTGCTTTGTAGTCCCACCCATGCCTCCCTCACCTCCCATGCCTCCTGGTACCGAGTTGGTCAGTGAAGATGAACCCATACACCTGGGCTTTACACGTCTCTCTGCGGATGAGAGAGCCTTTAGGAGGAGGGAGAGATTGTGCCTTTATTGTGGCCAGGCAGGTAATTTTTTGAAGTCTTGTCCTACCCATCCAGGGAATGCCCGAACCTTGAGGTCCTGTTATGAACAGACCTTAGATGGCGTTGTTTCATCCCCAGTTATCCAGAAGGATAAGCCCCTGGTTTTGGTCACCCTTTCTTGGGCTGAGTCGTCCATCGAGATACAGGCTCTAATCGACTCTGGGGCTGCAGGCCTGTTCATTGATGCTGCATTTGTTTCGCAGCACTCGATTCCGCTGCAGCTGCGTGACACTCCACTTGCCATTGAGGCTCTTGATGGGAGACCTTTACAGCCTGCCCATGTGACTCATGAGACGGTTCTGTTGTCCATGGCCGTAGGGGCTCTTCACCATGAGATAATCCAATTCCAAGTTATTTCCTCACCCAGATTTCCGCTGGTTATTGGTTATCCTTGGTTACAGAGGCACAACCCCTCTTTTGATTGGCTTTGTGCTGAGGTTCTATCCTGGTCACCACAATGCAGTGAGACATGCTTCCTGAAGGTATCCAAGGTCCTGTGCACCGCTTCACTCCCTTCCCTGCCGGAGGAGTACCGTGATTTTGGCGATGTCTTTGATAAAGGTCAAGCCAGTAGTTTGACTCCACACCGACCTTATGATTGCGCAATTGACCTTCAACCTGGTGCCATACCTCCTCGTGGCCTGGTTTACCCTTTGTTGGTCTTGGAGGATAAGGCCATGGAGGAGCATGTTGCTGACACACTTTCTCGAGGTTTCATCTGCAAATCCTCGTCTCCTGCTGGTGCTGGTTTCTTCTTTGTGAAAAAGGAGAGCGGTGAACTGAGACCTTGTATAGATTATAGGGGTCTCAATCGTGCCACGATTAAGAATGCCTACCCGATTCCATTGATTACTGAGTTATTTGACCGCCTCAAGGGAGCAACGGTTTTCACGAAGCTTGACCTGAGAGGGGCATACAATCTCGTGCGCATTAAGGAGGGTGACGAGTGGAAGACTGCGTTTAATACCAGAACAGGCCATTATGAATACCTGGTAATGCCTTTTGGCCTTAATAACGCCCCTGCAGTTTTCCAGGAATTTATTAACGATGTCCTTCGAGATTTGTTGCAGTTGTGTGTGGCGGTTTATCTCAGTGATATCCTCATATTTTCCAAGTCCCTGGAGAACAGGCCATTATGAATACCTGGTAATGCCTTTTGGCCTTAATAACGCCCCTGCAGTTTTCCAGGAATTTATTAACGATGTCCTTCGAGATTTGTTGCAGTTGTGTGTGGCGGTTTATCTCAGTGATATCCTCATATTTTCCAAGTCCCTGGAGAGCCACCACACAGATGTCTGTCGTGTGCTTCAGAAACTAAGAGAGAACAATCTCTATTGTAAACTGAAGTGCGAGTTCCAACGTGAACAGGTTACATTCCTGGGCTATGTCATTTCCACTGCTGGTTTTTCAATGGACCCAGAGAAACTTTCGGCAGTCCTACAGTGGCCTCGAACCATGGGTTTATGTCCTCTGCAGCGTTTCCTGGGCTTTGCCAACTACTATCGGAAGTTTATTCGTAACTTCTCGTCTCTGGTCAAGCCTCTGATTGATATGACCAGAAAGAACGGTAACTAACAGAGTTGGTCTCCAGAGTCCATTAAGGCTTTTGAAACTCTCAAGGCTGTATTTGTTTCTGCTCCTGTGTTGGCACATCCTGATCCTACGTTGCCTTTTATCCTAGAAGTTGATGCTTCTGAGACTGGAGTTGGCGCCCTTCTGTCTCAACGTCCTAACTCTGAGAGCGCTATGCATCTGTGTGGCTACTTTTCCAAGAAATTGTCACCTGCTGCGTGCAATTATGAGATTGGTGACAGAGAGCTGTTGGCAATCATTTTAGCCCTGAAAGAATGGAGACATCTCCTTGAAGGTACCACTGTGCCCGTTCTTATTCTTACTGACCATTCTTGTCTGAGGCTAAGCGACTCTCTCCCAGAAGGGCACGATGGGCTCTTTTCTTGTCGAGCTTTAATTACATTGTCTCATTCTTACCCGGTACTAAGAATGTAAGGGCTGATGCCTTGTCACGACAATTTTCCTCCACTTCCAAGTCGGAGTCGGTTCCGGTTCCTATGATTCCTCCTGATCGTATCTAAGCTATGGTTCGCACCAGTCTTACTTCTCCTTTGGGTGACAAAATTCTTGCTGCTCAGGTCCATGCTCCTCCTGATAAACCTTGTGACCACTGCTTTGTCCCAGAGAGTCTCCGTACTGCAGTGCCCCAGGCTTATCATTCTCCCAAGGCAGCTGGCCATCCTGGGAAGAATCAACTCATTTGGGCCATCTCCCAACAATTCTGGTGGCCTAGTCTACGGGCTGATGTTACTGCTTTCGTAGCTGCCTGTCCTGTGTGTGCTCAGAGTTAGACTCCACGACACCTTCCAGTGGGCCTTCTACAACCCATACCCAATGGAGAGAGGCCCTGGACTCACCTGTCTATGGATTTCATTGTGGAATTGCCCAACTCCCAAGGCAACACTGTTATTCTTATGGTGGTTGAACGGTTCTCAAAGCTGTGTCATTGTATTCCACTTAAGAAGTTGCCCACCTCTAAGGAACTGGCTTCCATTTTTGCTCGGGAGATCTTTCGCTTACATGGGCTACCCAAGGTGATTGTCTCGGATAGGGGAAGTCAGTTTGTCTCCAGGTTCTGGTGAGCCTTTTGTGCACAGTTGGGAATCCAGCTTGCGTTCTCTTCTGCGTATCACCCGCAGTCTAATAGGGCCGGAGAACGAGCCAATCAGTCCTTGGAGCAATTGCTACGTTGTTATATTTCTGACCATCATAACAACTGGTCTGACCTATTACCTTGGGCAGAGTTTGCTCACAACAGTGCCTTGAATTCTGCCTCCCGATTGTCTCCATTTATGGCGAATTATGGTTTCCAACCTTCCATGTTGCCTGACTCGTTTGTTCCGCAGTGTATTCCTGCGTTAGAGGAGCATCCCCGTGATCTTCGTTCCACTTGGGTACAAGTCCAGGTGGCTTTGCGTCATGCTCATGATAGGTACAGACTCTATGCTGACCGCAGACGCCTGCCAGTGCCTTCCTACCAGGTTGGGGACAGGGTCTGGCTATCATCTCGCACTGAAGTTTGCACCTCGGTTTATTGGGCCTTTCCGTATCCTTCGCAGGATTAACCCAGTAGCTTACGCGTTGGAACTTCCTCCTACTATGCGCATCTCAAATGGGTTTCATGTCTCCTTATTGAAACCGTTGGTCTGTAACCGGTTTACCACCTCGGTGCCACGTCCTCACACTATTCAGGTTGAGAACCATGAGGAGTATGAGGTACAATCCATTGTTGACTCCCGTAAGTTCTGTGGGCGCATACAGTACCTGGTGCATTGGAAGGGGTACGGTCCGGAGGAACGCTCCTGTGTTTCATCCTCTGACGTACATGCCCCTGTCCTCCTCCGCAAGTTCCATAGAGGGTTTCCCCTCAAGCCCGGTGGCCCTCCGAGGGAGAGGGGTCATTGAGGGGGGTGTACTGTCAGGGCTAGCTTAGCCCTTCCTCCTCTGGGCTGGCCGCTGAGCTGTCAGCTAATTGCCAACTCTCTTCTCTCTCCACAGTTACCAGCTGTTCCCGATGATGCTCGTCTGACCTGCCTATTTAAAGTCTTCCGGCTCATTTCTGCATTGCCTTCACATTTGGTCACATCACTAGGAACCATCTCCTGCTGTTTGTTTCAAGACTGGCTTGCTGACATCCCTCCTGGCTTCTTATCAGGCTTGCAGTCGCTCTCCTTGGATCCCTGACTTCTGGACTGGCTGATTACCCGATCTGTTTTATGAACTTTGGACTGGCTGGCTACCCGATCTGGCTACTGGACTCTGGCTATGCTTGACTACGCTTTTTTTCTATTTACCTTTTTATTTTTATTATTAATAAACCAGTGCGATTTGATTGTACTTCTGTCTCAGTCTGTTTCATGGTTCCTTAAAGTTATAAATGGAATTGTAATAGCATTCCTACAGGAGTGTCTACAAAAATCGCACATTTTAGAGTGCCCTTTTATTTGTGAACAATATTTGAGAGAAATAGGCCTTTTGTGTACATAGAAAAAGTCATAGATCTTTGCGTTCAGCTCCTAATAAATAGGGGCAAACACAAAAGTGTTGCGTTTATAATTTTGTCAGTATATATATATATATATATATATATTTTTTTTTTTTTCTGCCTCATATATATGGGTAATATTCATCCCTGGTGGGAAGCTGATACCATTTCACATTCCTATGACACCTCTAGTGATTCTCTATTTATGTGTGTGTCTTTTCACAATTTTTTGGAACTTTTATACCATATGTATACATTTTTATATTTTTACAGGCATACCCCACTTTTAAGTACACAATGGAGTTTATTTACTAAAGCTGGAAAGTGCAAAATCAGGCTCACTTCTGCATAGAAACCAACGAGCTTCCAGGTTTTATTACCAAAGCTTAATTGAACAAGCTGGGGTTAGAAGATCATTGGTTTCTATGCAGAAGTGAGCCTGATTTTGCAGTTTCTAGCTTTAGTAAATAAACCCCATTGTGTACTTAAAAGTGGGGTATGCCTGTATATATTTGTAGCCATACATGTAGATTTTTGTAGACACTCCCGTAGGAACACTATTACAATTCCATTTATAACCCCTGCCTATATACTGGTTTTATCTTTTCACATATCGGCGCAGATTTAGTCTGCATGTTCCCGACAGCTTGTTTTCATACGTTTCCTGTTTGTGTGTCCCCTTGGGATCCTCTCTTTATCTGAGATTTCAAGGATTTGTTTCTATTAAAAAAGATTATTGACAGAATAAAGCTAAGTTATTCCTTCTATACTTTGATTATTACAGTTATATGTACATAGTAGTACCAAAATCAGTGACATATTTAGCATTACAATATCATTGTAATATATATATATATATATATATATATATATATATATATATTGATTATATTTCATTTATTTTCTTTCTGGTTACTCTATGCTGTATAGAACAAACACAGAAAAAAACAAAGACAATGTGTTTCAATGTGTTTTATTTTATTTCCATAAGCTCGTGTTTTTAATATGCATTTGTATATATATATATATATATATATATATATATGCACAATGCACAATGGCACTCGGTTTTCACCTTTTTACTTTTTCATTCATGTATTTATTCTTTTATTATTCATTTATTTTCTTTTTCTTTTTTTTTCACTTTCTTCATCTTTTTTTCATTAATTAATTTGTTCCACATTTTAAGTATGAATAATTACATAACATACATGTACACAATACATCAAGTATGTCTATCAGGTTATTTTGGGATGTCGTGTTAGAGTTCATTGATAAGATATCCCATGCACCTGCATGACTCCAGGAAGGCAGGAAAGCAGGTATGTGTCCAGGAATTTGGACTGATGTAGCATGTGGTGGCCTATCAGATGGATTTCCTGTTTGATCAACCTTTTTTCTCACCCCCATATATATATATGGATGGTCATTCTATCTTCCAACAGCTATGACTAAGCACCCCATAGTGGTGTGAAACATGTGTACCAGAAGAATTTGTGTCTCTGATGTCTTTGTACCAGAAGAATTTTTAAACCACCTTTAAAAAAGGTGTCAACAGAGTGTGGCTGTCCAGTCTTTCCTTCCATTCATTCCTACATGCAGAGCCAGCACCTGTTATCATCAGCAGGTGGGGTGCATTATGAGATGTCTGCCTAGAGCTGTGTTCTTTTGTTGTTTGGACACCACTGCACCAGTAATCTCCATTTGCCTCAAGCTCTTGTGCCATTTGGCTCTCCTGCTGCACTCTAAACACAGGAGGCCAGCATTTTGGCCCAGAGAATGCTTTGCATTTTGTGAATGAATGCAAAGCATTCTTTGATTGGATAAGGTAGAGAGTGTTATGTCACTGCCCTGCTTCTCCACCTTATCCATTCATAGAATACTTTTCATCTGTTTAGAAAATACAAAGCATTCTCTGAATGGTGCCCAAGCTGAGTGGGTGACCTACTGTGTTCAGAATGAAACAAGGCAGTTGCTTGGTGTGGGACCCAGAAGCAAACTGAAATAGCTGTCTGCTACAGTGATTTCCAGCTTTTAGGAGGATCAGTCAGGCATGGTATATGATTAGTTCCATTGGTCCAAGCTGGACCAATGTATAAAATATCTATTCCTGGAATTCTTCTTTAAAGCAGAATGTAGGAATTTTACATAATTACATGGTCAAGCATCAATAGCATCAACACAGCAATCTTTACTTTTACCGAGTCCCCCTGCAACATCACAAAAAGATCATATTAATTATATTGATTATTAGGAAGGGTTTCTTTTTTTTTTTTTGTTTTTTTTTTGTTTAGTTTAGTCACCTTCTAGGCATTACTAGAATCTCTGCTCCCCGCCAAACAGAATTTTGAATTATTATTTTTTTTTTTTATGCTTTGATACATGTTTACCAGGGCAGTGCCCAGCCCCATGGCATTTCTTTGACAATCTCTTACCTATTATCCTAGAAAATGGTCATTACTATATTTTAACATTGAGATTGCATTGATCTTAATAGGGTTCAAATTTTAGTCATGTTCATCTAACCTGCCCCAAAAAAGAATACAAGTGATCTTAGCTCATGATTAGCTGTGTCATATGTTTTGCACTGTAAAACTGATGGGTGCATCTTTTTAACCACTTGCATCTATTGACGTCCTCCCAGAACTGCACTCGGTGTGTTCTGTGATCGCTGTGTCCTTTGGCAGCCTCATCAGTGCACATGAGTGAAGGAGAAAAATTACCCATTTGCAAAATTTTATAACAGAAACTAAGACTTTTTTTATTTTTTTGCTTGTTTAGAAAATGAAATACCACCAAAATAAAACTCTATCTGCGTGAAAAAAATAGATAAAAACCTCATATCAGTACAGTTCTGCAAAGTATATTTACAGACAACCTGAACATTTAAAAAAAATTACCTATAATTTTATAGTTCCATAAAAATACTCTGCTCTGTGAAATACAAATAATAACCAAAAGTTGTTCTGTTCTTGCATTTGGGGTAGACCTTCTGGGGATAAAGTAGTTAATATGGGTCTGGGTCCTGAGACATTTGTTAGTGAGCTCCCATTATTAAACTGTTATGTTCGTTTAGTTTAGCAGACCATCCAGGACTCATTGATTTTAACATAAAATTAAGCTTTACTGTCCTTTGCAGGCAGATTCGACTCCAGCTTAACCAAGCCTCGTTGCTTTTCTATAATTATCATTCTGATAGTAAATGCTAAGAAACACCATCTCGAAAGTATGCTTTATTAGTTTAGTTGTCAATGAAGCTTTAAATTATCTTTAGCCTGATTCAGTATAGTGTGGGTATTCTTCCAAGTCTGGGTAGCTGCCATCCCAGAAAGTGTTGGCAGTGTGCTTCTCAGGCGTAAAAATGGCATGAAAGGTATTTTCATCTGTGATGTAAAAGAGCATGTGGAAATCAACCATAAATAGAGAGAACATTCTATTCAGCAAATACTAAAAAAGATAAGAGCCTTCAGGCTATTCAGAGATGCTGCACTGCAGCCTGCAACTAAGGCAACACTACTGGTCTAGCTCATTGCAATAGCCATGAGAAGGATACGGTTTATAGTTAGAGTTAGATATACATACTAAATAGATTGCTGACTGAATACCGTAAGTTACTATTATATGGCAGAGTGGATATAATGAAATGCATTTTGATAAGGATTTTTTTTCTCTTAAAGTGATTGCAAACAATTACCCTATAAAACAACCCATTCCATTTAAAATAAAAATGAAAGGCAAAGGTTTTTTTGCATGGATATATAAAATTAAATATAAATACCCTTTTCCCTTTTTTTTATAAGTGATCACATTCCCGCTGTTCTCAGATGCATAAGAGTCGGTGGGGGGGGGGGCACACTGAGCTTCCCAGTGACATTCTGTTGGGGGGGGGTGTCAGGACAAGTGTGGTCATTGGAGGAGAGCATACTATGTTCCCGGCATAGCTAGAGAACTGACCACAGTGGGCTCTTCAATGGCCACCCTTGTCCTGACACCCTCCCCCCCACTAATTCTCTAAGTACCTTATTCCTGCAGAACTGTTTTGTGGTCATGACTAAACAAAAAAACATTTCAGAAGAGCAATTCAAATTAGATTATAACTACCAAATAACTGTTTTACAGCTCACAATACATCTTTATTGAATATCAAATGTGTATTTTTTGTGAATTAATATGGTGTAGGCAGAATCAGAGATGATTGATACTAGGTTTCATTTTGTTTAGACGGCATCTGCATCCAAGGCTCTTTATAATTTATAGGTATTAGCAATTACATTGAGTATATTTAATACTGATTTATATTAAAACGAAGCAATTTCTTAGTGAATGTAATCAAACAACATACTATATACCTCCCCGTAGTGTGTAGCAATAGGAGGACATGGAGGAGGAAGAGAGGGAGGGAGGGGAGTGTAAAAGTTTAGAAGGGAACTGAAATTGGACCATGCTTGGTAGAGAACACCAGCTGGTCTAAACTATCTCAACCTGCAGTGGGGACATAGAGAAAAAGGGAGGGACAGCTAAAGGCAGGATCAACCAGGTCAATTTCACTCAACACATAACAAATGCTTTAGTGGCTTTCTGAGTATGAACATTCCTGTTATATAGCATGCAATGAGACTTTTTTCATAGTCTAAGTTTAACCACACTTTAACCTCTTGCTGACCAGCCGCCATCATTATACTGCGGCAGGTCAGCTCTCCTGCGCAAACCGCCATAGGTGTACATCAGTGTCTGCAGGAAGGCTAGCAGGCACGCGCACCATGGGAGCATGCCCCGGGTCCCGTGGACTGGATGTCCGCCAGTGAACTGCGATCACAGTGTACAGAGGAAGACGGGGGAACTGCCTATGTAAACAAGGCAATTCCCTGTTCTGCCTAGTGACATGTCAGAGATCTTCTGTTCCCAGTCATCGGGAACGGAAGATCTCTGTCATATCCTAGGTAGCCCACCCCGCCTACAGTTAGAACATACCCAGTGATCACAGTTAATCCCTTGATCGCCCCCTAGTGTTAACACCTTCCCTGCTAGTGACATTTATATAGTAATCAAAAAGTGTCAAAAGTGTCCGATCTGTCTGCTGCAGTCCCACTAAAAATCAAAGATCGCATTACTAGTGAAAAGAAAAAAAAATAATAATAAAAATGCCATAAATCTATTCACAATTTGTAGCTGATAACTTGTGTGCAAACCAATCAATATACGCTTATTGAAATTTTTTTTTTACAAAAAAAATTTAGAAGAATTGTCGGTTTTTTTGTTTATAGCACAAAAAATTAAAACTGTAGAGGTGATAAAATACCACCAAAAGAAAGCTCTATTTATAAGGAAAGAAAGGACATCAATTTTATTTGGGTACAAGCAGTGCATGACTGCGCACTTGTCAGTTAAAGTGATGCAGTGCCGTAACGCAAAAAAAGGCCTAGTCATTAAGGGGGCAAATCCTTCCTGGGGATGAAGTGGTTAATATAAGCTTCGGGGCAGGCATGGCCTGGCGAGCGGTGGAGATGGATGCCTAAAGACAGAGCTCCAGAGCGGATTGAAGGCTCTCTCATTACCGTGATCACAAACACACAGAATGGGCAGACATTCCAGAGGGGGAATACTCCACAACCACCCCGCACTCCGGGATCCTCAAAAACAAAACAGATCCCCAAGATATGCTTGTCCCAGGCACAAGGAAGGAGAGGCCCTGCGGAGGACAAGATGGCGCGCTCACACACGAGGAAGGAGGAGGAGGACTTTGATTCAGAATCCCTGGCAAACTCTGAAGATCTGGTAAGAGACACATCTCCCCCAGACCAACCGCTCACTCATACAGCTATGATGGATATCACTGCTGATATTAAGAACTCCCTGTCAACTGCAATAACTGACCTAAAGGCTGACATTCTAATACTGACAGAGCAAATGGCGGCAGGGCAGAGAGCAGGGAGACACAGAGACAGAGCTATTCAAAGGTTGGAGGATGTCTTTTATACCCACTCACAGCACCTGATGAACATCAATAGACACCTGGAAGATTTAGACAACAGGGGCAGAAGGTGTAATATAAGAGATATGCCGCGTACACACGGGCGGACTGTATGGCCTACTTAGTCCGCCGAAACACATTTCAGCGGACAGTCCGCTCGTGTGTGGGCTTCAGCTGACTTTTTCAGCGTGCAGTCCGGCGTACTAAGTATTTCGGATTTTTCGAAATTCTGTCCGTCGTACTTGCATTTCGGCGGACAATCCGCCCGTGTGTATGCCAGTCCGCCGTACTTTTGAAATGAGCGGACTTTTCTCGCCAGGAGAAAAGTCCGCTCATTTAGCGCGGGTATCCAGGTAGGCGGGGCCCGCGAAGGAGACGTCGCAGGCCCCGCCGCCTGGTATGGACTTAAAGGGGAACCCCAACGCCGAAAAAAATCGGCGTGGGGGTCCCCCCAAGTCCACAACAGACCCTTGTCCGAGCACGCTACCCGGCCGGCCAGGAAAGGGGGCGAGCGAGCGCCCCCCCTCCTGAGCCGTACCAGGCCATGTGCTCTCAACATGGGGGGGTGCCTTGGGGAAGGGGGGGGCTGCGCGGCCCCCCCACCCCAAAGCACCTTTTCCCCATGTTGATGAGGAAAGGGCCTCTTCCCGACAACCCTGGCCATTGGTTGTCGGGGTCTGCGGGCGGGGGGCTTATCGGAATCCAGGAGCCCCCTTTAATAAGGGGGCCCCCGGATACCGGCCCCCCACCCTATGTGAATGAGTATGGGGTACAATGTACCCCTACCCATTCACCTGTAAAATAAAAGTACAAAAAAAAACACAACACACGAGATAAAATACTTTATTGCACAGCTCCGGGGGTCTTCCGTCTTCGGGGGTCTTCTCGCCGGACTCCTCCGCTATCTTCTTGTAGCTCTTTTGCTAGCGGAGGAGTCCGGCTTTCTTCCTCGCCGCCGGCCTCTTCTCCCGACTTCGGGGGTCTTGTCCCCCTCTTTCATTCAACTTTTTCACTGAGGTGTTTCACGCCACAAACCCACAAGCAAAGACAAAGGGGGTCTCCATCCTCTTAAGCAAAAAATCTTCTTTCATTACACAACACCGATTATCAGATACAGACGGCAGATACATTTTCCTGAAGGGTTCCTTGAACGGTAAGCCAGTGACGTTGGCAAATGTTTATTTTCCAAACAAATCGCATGCCTCCTTCTGTCAACTGTTTATTGACGAGTTGAAAAGTTTTGCAGAAGGCTGCATTATTCTTGGAGGAGATTTTAATATCCCTCTAGAACCAAACCTAGACACATCCACAGGCAAATCTTGTATCTCCTACAATATACTGAGGAAAATAAAGACACTGCTGAAGTCCCTGACCTTGATTGACACCTGGAGGACGTTGCACCCTACTGATAAGGAGATTACTATTTATTCTAACACCCACAATCAATACACAAGAATAGACCACCTCTTTATCACTCAAAGAGATATACAGGACCTCACAAAGGCAGAGATTGGTTCCATCAATCTTTCGGACCATGCTTCCATTTTCCTTATCCTACACTTAAATAACAGACAAAAACTAACTTTTTGCTGGAGATTAAATGCCTTCCTCCTCACTGACCCAAACATTCAAACACAAATTCACAAGGCTCTCACAGACTACTTTTCCATGAACAATACACCAGATGTTTCCCCTCTGACAATCTGGGAAGCGCACAAAAGTGTAATTAGGGGCGAGCTGATCAGGTGGGGGGCTAAGAAGAAAAAAAGAAAAAGAACAACACGTTAACGAATTGGTCCAGACAATCTCGAAATTAGAACTGACACACAAACAGTCCCTCACCTATACAAACCAAGCAGAACTCATGAAGACCAAAAAGGAACTTCAGGAGCTTCTAGACAACAAAACCAAAAGATTACTATTCCTAAAAAAATCCATATACTATGAACAGGGTGACAAGGGAGGTAAGATTTTGGCCAGAGCATTAAAGGAAGCAACTTTATCCAACAACATTTATGGATTGCACTCCAAAGACGGCACTTTTACACATGACTCCTCTAGAATAGCGGAAATCTTTCACGTTTTATTCCTCCTTATATAACATTCCCCAACAAACAAGACCCGCATCCGATATGGGAGACCAGAGGCAGGCTTCCTCCTCCTACCTAATTGCAACATGCTGTCACTCACACAGGAAAACTCAGCCCTCTTAGAACACCCAATTACCTCGTCAGAAATTACACAGGTCATTAGAGACTTAGCCACTGGGAAAAGTCCTGGACCAGACGGCTTTACATCACATTACTATAAACTGTACGAAAACATTCTGAAGGATCCCCTAACTAATGCCCTTAATGCCATCATCACAGGCCATAAAGCATCCAATGATTTCCTATTGGCATACATTACTGTAATTCCCAAACCAAAAAAAGATCCCACCGATTGTACAAACTACAGACCCATATCACTTCTAAATCTAGACCTAAAAATCCTAACAAAAATTATAGCAAACAGACTCAGACCACTACTAGGTAAACTCATCGGCCCGGAACAAGTTGGCTTTATGCCAAACCGCAAAGCAAAAAATAATACTACTAAATCCCTCAATTTAATTCACAGCATAATTCAGAGCAAGGTTGAGGGCCTCTTGCTGTCAACTGACGCAGAGAAGGCCTTCGACCATGTTGTGTGGGATTATATGTTCCAGGTCTGCGATCATGTGGGTTTCGGTCCCAACTTGATGAAGTTGACCAAATCACTATATTTGAACCCAAGCGCCAAAATAAAAATCAACGGAACCCTATCTGACCAGGTAAAAATACATAATGGAACGAGATAAGGGTGCCCCTTATCACCTCTCCTCTTTATCTTATCTATCGAGCCCCTGATCAGAACCATAAATCTGCAAAAAGCAATACATGGTTTTGAATTTGCAGGGAAAGAATACAAATCAGCGGCATACGCAGATGACTTGCTTTTTTACATTACCCAGCCACACATCACGATCCCCAACCTTCTTCAAACAACTTGCACGAATACAGAGAACCTCATTTGGGCCAATAAAAGATCTCTCATACATCTCAACCTTTTACAAAGACTCAAGCAAAAAGGCGGAATAGCACTAGCAGACTTCAGAAAGTATTACTATGCACTACATTTATCTAGAATTATTGACTGGCATTGCCACGATTACTGTGAAGACTGGGTTAGCCTACAAAAAGCGAGCTTGGATATGGCCATCCGCCACCTACCTTGGTCACACTATTCAGCCATCCCACTCAGCATTAAGAGACACCCCATTATAAACACCATCCTGAAGATCTTTCACAAAACTGCAGTTAAACATGGGATCTCTTCGACCCCAAGCCCAACAACCTCATTAGCCAATAACCCAGATTTCCCTCCAGGATTAAACAATAAAAAAATGTTCAGAGAACATCCCATTGACCCCTTTTTGGTCTTTCAATGTCTCCATCACAATAATCTCAATACTCTTTCTGAACTCAATAGTGAGAATAACTCGGACTCCATGAACCCTTGGTCCTACATACAAATACAAGATTTAATTTCAAACAACAAAAAAGATCTGCTCAGACCATTAACTAATTTTGAACACATTTATTCCACAAACAGCCTATTAAAAAAACTACATCTATGTTGTACAAATGGCTAATCCAGCCGGTGTCGGACAGCCCGGACAGACATAAATAACAATGGGAAAAAGACCTAAAGGTGCATTTCTCAGATACACAATGGGAGAAAGCAAATGTCTTCACTCATAAATGCTCTCTGAGCTCTTGCATGCAAGAAAATCCGCTCCCAGTGGTACATCACACCAACAAAAAAGAAACAATGGTTTTCTGGGGAGCCTGACTCATGCTGGAGATGTGGGGTAGAGGTGGGTTCCTTCCTACACCTTTGGTGGGATTGCACTATTATACAACCCTTCTGGCTACAAGTGAAATTCTGGACAAAACATATAATGGGATACAAAAAAGAACTGGATGCTGCCTGGTGTCTCTTACAGCTAAATGATTTATCGTACAGAGATTACAAAAAATCTCCCATTAGACACTTGCTAAACGCAGCGAAAAGTCTAATCCCCCTCCTTTGGAACTCGCATAGCACACCATCTGTTAGAAAATGGCTCACAAAAATAAACTACATATATGAAATGGAAGAAACTATTGCTATTAAAAGAGAAAACACTGCACAGTTCCAACGGAGATGGAAACCCTTGCTCGCTTTCATCACCTCAGAACCCTCCAGAAATCTAAATGCTTAAACAATTTAGAACTTAGGAAGAGAAAAGTTACTGGAACCCCCCCCATAAATGACTGATTATTGTTGATTTCACTCATCACACAATAGACCACGAAACTAAACTGTACAAATAATTTTGGTTTTATTTGTATCTGGATACCTAATTGTCTTGATTGTCATATATCACCTACAGATGTAAACTCTCAATGATATGGTAATACTCATTGAATATTACATGTAACAGTATGTTTCTTTCACATATGAATCTAACCGGATCTACCTTTCATTCTTCAAACTACATTTCTATGTATACTTTGTAACCCATTATAACTTGTTCTGTTTACGTTTTCATTTTCTCAATAAACTTTATTGTGAAAAACAAAACAAACATATGCTTCAGGTGTCTTTATCCCCTTCCCGCAGAGCGTACGCAGATGTGCGTACTCGGCTTCCGGGGGTTATACCGGGATGATGCCCGCACCTGCAGGCATCATCCCGTTACCGTTTTTCACAGCGGGCGATCGGCTATGCAGCCATAACAACCGATGTGGCTAAAAGCTGCTCAGCCGTTATGCCGGAGGAGCATAGACCCCCGATCCCTCCATAAAGAGTACCTGACACCACCTATTACTGTCACAAGGGATGTTTACATTCCTTGTGACAGCAATAAAAGTGATCACAATTATTTTATTTTTTTTAAAACAATTTATTAATTTAAAAAAATAAAAAAAAATAAAAAATTTTTTTTTTAAAGCGCCCGCCGTCCCCGCGAGCACGCGAAACAAAGAAAACGCATACGGAAGTTGCGCCCGCATATGTAAACGGTGTTCAAATCACACATGTGAGATATCGCCGCGATCGTCAGAGCAAGAGCAATAATTCTAGCACTAGACCTCCTCTGTCATTCTAACATGGTAACCGTAAAAAAAAAATTCAAGCGACGCCTATTGAGATTTTTAAGTACCGTAGTTTGTCGTCATTCCACGAGTGCGTGCATTTATAAAGTGTGACATATTTGGTATCTATTTACTCGCCGTAACATTATCTTTCACATTATGCAAAACAATTGGGCTAATTTTACTGTTTCATTTTTTTAAAATTCATGAAAGTGTCCCTTTTCCCAAAAAGTTGCGTTTAAAACACCGCTGTGCAAATACCGTGTGACATAAAATATTGCAACAATCGCCGTTTTATTCTCTAGAGTCTCTGCTAAAATATATATATATATATATATATATATATATATATATATATAATATTTGGGGGTTCCAAGTAATTTTCTACCAAAAAATATGGATTTTAACTTGTAAACACCAAATGCCAAAAATAGGCTTAGTCATGAAGGGATTTATATGGACAGGGGTATTTTACATTTATTATTAAAAATGTTCTTACTTTTCTGTGTTGGGTAGAGCATGGAAAGATTAAATCCTCTATCAAGATTATATTGCAATTTATGTCTCTGTTGGGGAGATTTCCCTTTATTTCCTGTGAGGACAGAAACTAATGATTATTCCCTCCAATGGGCACCAAAGTACATTTTTAGTAAAGTACGGGAAGGGTTAGTATTTTTGACATAGAATATGAAATGCCACCTCTTTTTAACCAAAAGGTAAACTAAAAATTCTTATGCTATAACAATTTGCTAAGAAGCATTTGATTGCTATTGCTTATTATGCCCATTGTTTTTAAGTGTAGGTTAAAAAAAAAAAAAAAAAAGGAAAATAGTAAGACATAAACTGATAACAAGCACGCCATTATTGAACCCCCTGTCTAGTCTCATATATTTATATGTGAGAAGATTAACAGTATCTAGCTCTCAGAACAGTATCTATCTTTCCGCTATCTGTGATACAATATGTAATAGCTTTGATATCCTAATTGCTGTCCACAAAAACCCATTATTCTAATTGTTTGCTCAATCAACATTTTTTCTGTTCCCCAACATAACAAAGGCTAAAAACATTCGCCGAAACTGAGGTAGTGCCTTTTTTCCATGGACTGCTGCATTACAGAGAAAGCCTACTAATGCTGTATTCTTCTTATATAATTAAAAGACTTGTGTGCGCATGCGCGAGGCTTCCAAGATGGCCGCGATCATCTAAAGCCCCGCTGCCTCGCGGAACGACGGAACCCCTACCGCACGACACGGCTACCCTTCCGCTTCCCGAGCTATAGGGACGGACTCCCGAAGAGTTAGGCCACATTACCGAATGACCGGTGGACTGGCTAAATGCAATCTGGGCCCGCTGTTCGCTTCATTGGACGTGTGGGAGAAATCCAAGATGGCCACCGCAGCACAGCTCCTATCTCAGGATCACAGATCCGCAGGCACAGTGGATTTCAGGTCAGATACAGACTTTCCTCCTCTCCACGCCACCCCAGGCAACCCCAGGGGTCTCCCCAAGGAAGCCACACCGTCCCCGGCCTCCACGGTCTCGCTGCTGGAACGCACCCTCCAGGAGTTCTCCCCCTCCCCAGCGGGGACTTACAGGGCTACTCAGGCCGCCATGGCCTCCCATGAGGCTGCTCATGCAGACCCAGTCTCCCACATGGATGCCCTATTTGGCAAATTTTCTGAACTATTAGAAAGGGGCCTATCCCAAACTGCCTTGCAAATCACGGGGGAATTGAAAGCTGACTTTATTAACCTAGGCTCCCGGATCGAAACGATCGAACATAAAATGGAGGATACCATAGCCAGATCCATCCAAAACTCCAGGCACATTTATTCAGTACAGGAGCAATTAGACCTAGCCATGGCCCGTATCGATGACCTCGAAAATAGGTCACGCAGATATAACATCAGAATTCGCGGGCTTCCAGAATCAATAACTGATGTGTCCAGGGCGGTGCAAGACCTCATTCAACAGCTAATCCCTGACATCCCAGCTACTAAGCTTGAACTTGACCGGGTCCATAGAACCCTCGGCCCCCCTAGGAAGGATGGCACTCCGCGCGATGTTCTGGCCAAGCCACATCACTTCTCGGTGAAAGAAGAAGTTATGAAGAGAGCCAGATCCCTGCAACACGTCACATACCAGGGCCACCAGGTTCAGATCTTTGCGGACCTCTCCCCCTCCACTATACAGAGACGGAGAGCTCTGAAACCCCTCTTGCTTGCAATGTCGCAAAAAGACATAAAATACAAATGGGCATTCCCATTTGCGGTCAGGTTCACGGACAAAGGGAAGTCTTTTGCTTTCTCCACTTTCCCCGAGGGGGAAAAGCTCCTCACCAGGCTGAAAATCATTTCTCAAGAAGCTGATATGGACACTTCTAACCCTAGCCAAAGATCCAACAAACGGCCCACTCCTAACAGCCCACAATCCCCGTTGTGGACCTCCGGAAGAGCCAAGAAGGTCAAGGATAATGCACCCACCTGAGCAACATTCAGACCCCTTTTCAGACTCTCCATTCTGTGACTGACCGTCCGAGGTCCTGGAGAGGGCCGGAGGACTGCTCCCCAAACGTTGAAAGTTTGGCCCTCCACCCTTTTTTGCCCTCCCCTTGCCTAGGACTTGTGCTACCCTTTTCCCCATTGCCTGCAATATCCCGGGACGCTATGCAGTACTTCGTCCATCTACTGGACTGCCCGTAACCCCTCATATTATTTGTGCCCCCTCGAAATGGGCCCTAGGGCTGCTTTGAGGACCCTTCAGGGGGCTGTATTCCCCAGCACCCTCCCTGGCTATACCATCCTACCTTTTGCCTATTGACCAGCATTCATTGTTTAGCCCCAGTGTCTTCTAATCATTATGTTTAGCCGTGCCCTAAAGTTTGTTTTTTTTTTTCTCCTTTTTTCTTCTTTTTTTTTTCTTATTGCTGCTTATCTTCTAATGTTATTTAATGTTGATTTAACAGTTCGGGTAGTTACCCGACTAGGGGTCTCCAGTTCCGCGAGGGACCACATGTGTAACTCTCCCTCCCTCGGCCTTTCCCAGGCGCCAGAGGGTCGGGACTTCTGACCTTATGGGTCGGTTGTCTACATTGTTCTTTCTAGGGATTTCGGGGGGTGTCTCCTGCCCTGATCTCCTCTTTCTCTTCTCAGGAACGCTTTCTTTCCTTGCCCTTTCTCCCCCTCTCTCCCCCCTTGATGGTAAGCTACCCCTGTTGAATGTTTACGTGACACTACTTTTGTTCTCCTCAGGTTTGGCTGAGTTAACCCAGTCGGCATGGTATCCTGGGAAACAACCACGGGCCACCGATCCCAACGCTCTTACCGAGAACCCCGCTATGGATTGGGTAAGTGAGGTCGCTTTCAGAAGCTGGGCTCCCCCTCTGCTCCATGGCTGATCCACAGGCTGTTAGGCTTAAGATAGCCACCCATAACATTCAGGGTCTTAATTCCCCCATCAAACGGAGAAAAGCCCTTGATTACTACAAATCCCTGAAACTAGATATAATTCTACTTCAGGAAACGCACCTTCCTATCCGGTATAGTCCCAAGTTCCTACATGCCCACTTCCCTCAGTTCTACTTAGCCAACGCGGAATCCAAGACCAGGGGGGTGGCCATTTTGATTGCTAAAACATGCAAATTCAATAAAAGTTTTGAAAAAGCGGATCCGGAGGGCAGGTTTTTACTTGTAAAGGGCACGGTGGGGGACCAACTTTACTCCTTGGTCTCCTACTACTCCCCGAACACGGGTCAGGCCAAATTCTTCGAATCCCTGTTACGCACCTTAGCGCCTCTTTTAGAGGGAACGGTTATTGTCGGAGGGGACTCTAACGTCGCCTTTGATCAAGGACTTGATAAATCCTCCCCCTCACATTCCCGCTTAACCAGGCCCACGAAGGCAAGCCTACGGATCGCCAAATTGCTTCACGCTCATGGTTTATCCGATGTCTGGCGGGAATTAAACCCCACAAAGAGAGACTACACTCACTTCTCAGCGCCACACCAATCATATGCACGGATAGACCACATACTTGTCCCCTCCTCGCTCCTTCCCAGGATGCTCAAAGCCTCCATCACTGACACAGTGATCTCGGATCACTCGCTGGTAATTGTGACGGCCCTAGGGGGTTCGAGTGGGAGACACCCCAGGCATTGGAGGTTAAATGAATCTCTCCTTTCAGAGCCATCACGAGTTATGGATCTCGACAAAGCACTGCAGGAATATTTCTCTATTAATGCGACTCCTGATGTCTCCCCCGAAACCCTGTGGGCGGCGCACAAAGCGTTTATTAGGGGAAAACTCATGCAATTAGGTTCTCAAATAAAACGGGAAAGGCAATCAACCATCCTGAAGCTAGAAGAGGAATACTCTAAACTCAGAGCTCTGCACAAAAAGGACCCCCTCCGCACCCCCACCTCCATACTAGACAAGACTCGCTTAGAACTCAATCTCGCCCTCACCACGAAAGCAGAAAAATCGGTTAGGTGGTCTGGCCACAAGTTTTACTCACAGGCGGACAAAATAGGCACACTCCTGGCTAATAGACTCTCCCCTAGAACCAAGCTAAGCACCCTCCCTCGGATCAGAAGCGCAGGACACCCGCCCACGTCTAATCCGGTCTGAACTTTCAGAACTTTTACACCTCTCTCTACAGTAGCCCCCCACCTCCCAAGGATAACCTCCTTCCAAAGTTCTTGGAGGGACTCCCCATCCCTGCCTTATCGGATGTTCACAAACAAGTCATGGAAGGCCCCTTCCAGGTAGAGGAGATACTGGGAGTCATAAAGGATCTTAAAAAAAGCTCCGCCCCTGGACCCGACGGTCTTTCGATCCCTTACTATAAAGCCTTTGCCAACACGCTAGCCCCGCACCTGGCCAATCTCGGTAATCATAAAGCTAATGGAGGCCCCCTGGATCCCCACCTTAACACGGCGTATATCACGGTCATCCCCAAACCTGGCAAGAACTTGGAAGATGTCAGCAACTACAGACCGATTTCCCTTATTAATAATGATCTCAAAATTCTCACGAAAGTTATGGCCAATAGGCTAGCCTCCTTCATCGGACGCTACGTCCACAAGGACCAAGTTGGTTTTATCCCCGGCAGACAGGGACCTGATCAAATTCGGAGGGCGATCGATATTATATCCATTCTGCAGTCTAATTGGGAAGGGGGACCCAAACAATCTGGCTTCCTCCTTTCCTTAGATATTCAGAAGGCTTTCGACTCGGTCTCATGGCAGTACATCTTCCAGCTCTTTGACAGGTGGGGATTTGGGGCTCGTTTCCTGGGCTTATTACGGGCCTTATACTCCCAGCCGAGGGCCCAAATTCGAATGCAGGGATACCTCTCCGCTCCAATTCCCATCACCAGGGGGACCAGACAGGGGTGCCCCCTATCCCCCCTCATATTTGCAATAGCCATTGAAACACTGGCGATCGCAGTCCGCCACAACATAGACATTGGAGGTGTCCAGTGCAGTAGTCAAACGCACAAGTGCGGACTCTTCGCGGACGACATACTGTTATTCCTCACTTCCCCCCTCACAACCCTGCCCAACTTATCCCGGGTACTAGACGACTTTGCCAAGGTCCCAGGCTTGCGGGTTAATTACTCCAAGTCTGTGGCTTTGAATGTTTCTCTTCCCACCCACCAAGTCCTCTCACTCAAACAATCCTTTCCGTTCCAATGGAGTGACACTGCCATCCAATACTTGGGTATCTCCCTTACACCTAAAATAGAGATGTTGTATGCCCACAATTACCCCAAATTATACAGACAGCTGGAAACTGATCTCTCCTCATGGTCTAAACACGAACTATCCTGGCTTGGCCGGATTAACTCCATAAAAATGACCCTTCTCCCCAAAATCCTCTACTATTTTAGAGCCCTCCCAATACCAGTGCGGAAGGACCACCTATGCTCTCTGCAAAGCAAAATACTGAAATATATTTGGGGTAATAAGGGGTACCGTCTACCGCAAAACACGCTCTTCCTGCACAGACGCAGGGGGGGGCTGGGCTTACCTAACCTTCACAAATACTACCTTGCAGCTCGCCTAGCCCAACTATCCTCGATTTACTCCAAATATGAGAAACCGGATTGGCAGTCCATAGAACGCTGTTCCGTACCCTCTTTTACACTAGATTTTCTATTGTGGTGCCTGCCCAAAGCTAGGCCGCCCATCATGTCCCCATCCCTATCTCACTCCTGCGCCCTATGGGACGGTCTTCGCAAAGAGCCTTCCCTAGTCTCCATTTTAAGACCCCTTGCTCACATGTTCCGTAATCACGACTTCCCCCCTGGTCTGAACATTGAGGCCTTCAGATGGTGGTTGGACAAGGGACTTTACCGGATAGGTCACTTTTTCAATTCAAGGGGCCCGATTTCCCTGGCTTATTGTATTGAACACTTAGAGCTACCAGACTCAGAGAGGTTCCGCTTCCAACAAATATTTCACTTCTTGAACTCACTTTGGAAAAACAAACCCCTTCCTCCTCCCTTTACTGAATATGAAGCCTGGTGTGGTAGGATCGAGGAGCAGAGGGGTGGTATTTCAGTGATCTATGCAGCTCTCACTTCCCCAACGGGCAAATCCCCCTATATGACGGCATGGGAATCTGATCTCCAGACCTCTGGCAGTCTTGAAACCTGGCAGCTGGCCCTAGCCAGATCCTTTCGTGGGATCCAAAACACCTCACTAATGGAGGCTAGCATCAAATTGATAACCAGGTGGTACCTCACTCCAGTCAGGCTAGCCAAAATATACCCCACGGCTAACCCCTTATGTTTTAGGGGGTGCCAACTTCGTGGCTCCATGATCCACATCTGGTGGGAATGCTCTAGGCTTCGATCGTTCTGGACTAAAATCTTTAACTTGATTTACTTAGTCACAGGCTGCCGGGTTCCGAGAACTCCAGAGGTTGCGTTACTCAATGCCCCTGTTCCTTTGCTGTCTGGTAACACTCAGAAACTAACTTATTTTATCCTATTAGGAGCCAAAATTGCGATTGCCTCCGCATGGAAGCAACCCAGACCCTCCTTCCTCGCAGTTAAGAGGAAGATATCGTGGATAATGTCCCAAGAAAAACTGTCAGGTATTGTGTGAGATACCACACCTAAATTCCGAAAGGTGTGGGACCCTTGGGCCCGTTACATGGGAATCTCTCTGCTGCCTGGGGTACCCCCAGGCTCTCCCCTAGTGACCAGACCTCACCCCTAAAGCGCCCCCTCTTACATTGAATGCTAAACATTCTCACGCTATAACCTTACACCCTTTTAGGACATAGCTTACATCCCCTTACCCCTCTGTCCTACTCTTCTCCTCCTCTCTTCTTTCCTCTGTCCTTCTAGACGTTCTAAGTTTTTGGTTTGCTCAACAGAGCTGTAATTGACAGGTTCACCGTACAGTCCAATTTAACGTTGCGGTGCCCACTGCGGACGGTCCATCAACTTCTTTGTCCCTCTGAGAGGGGGGGGCCTGGGAGGATACCCCCCCATCCTGGCACAGCAAGTTCCCTATTAGGGGTGTCGGGATGGGGGCTCCTGGGTGCTACCCCTAACGGTTCTATTGGGTGGGCTCTCCCTGAGGGGTCACCATTTGTTTACCTCTCTTTTTGTTTAGCCCCTCGCTGAGGAGGGGCATGCCGACTGTACCCTTTTGATATTGTCTGTTTTTCACTAATGTCTCCTGTTTTCATTACTTACATTGTGTCAGCGGGCCCTCCCTGCTGCAGATTGTTTATATTCTGGTATATGTATGTAAGTGCCTTTATCGTAAAATAAAATCTTTTGAAAGTAAAAGACTTGAAGTGTGTTTGTACTTTTGGAGCCAAAAGTGAGCTGTGTAGGTGCAGCTCACTGTAGAGATTTGGCAATGCCGAAGCCGGCTGATCTCAACTGGAGCTTGTGTCAGGGCTGGGCTCAGCCCTTTCTTCTCTGTGCTGGCCGCTCAACTGTGGGCTAATTGCCAGCTCCCATCTCTCTGCACAGTTACTCAGCTGTTGATGATCCTGCTCGTCAGTCCTGCCTACTTAAGCCGTCCAGTCCAGAGGAGCTCTGCCTTCACCTTGGTCACATCACAAGAAACTATCTCCTGCATTCCTGTTTAAAGACTTGCTTTGCTGACATCCCTTCTGGCTCCAGATCCTGCTTGCTGTTCCACTACTTTGATCCCTGACTTCTGCTTTGCTGACTATCTGTCCCGGTTACTGATCTTTGGCTATGTTTTGACTATGTTCTTTTTACTTTTATTATTAAACAAGTGTGATTTAACTGTACTTCTGTCTCAGTCTGATTTCATGGTTTCTGACAGCTTGATGCTCACAAGCTGGCTGCTTGAAGATATCAGTGGCCGTTGGAAAGCTCCAGTACTTCATGTAGCTGGAGCCAAGGTGAGTATATATACCCTTGATGAAGTCACGTGATCAGGGATGCAACACGTCGGTGGGGAGCTAGGTGAAGTCAATTCCGGTCATGGCCGAGACTGGAAGTCTCATTGTTTACTAAGCGGAACAGCGCTTTTTTAACTGTAAGTTACTGCTTTGTTGAAGACACCTTTTACTTGAATACTACACCATGGAGATCTCTCTTTGTTGCATGTAAGCTGCATATGATGGGAAGGAAGGATTTGTAAAGAGAGTAAATATTGTCAGTGCAAGAGGTATTAATCAACTGGCTGGGTGTCCCTGGATAAAGGAGTTTATTACCTTGGAACCTGGATTCACGTCACATAGAGGCTGTACTTGACTTGTAGAGGTCTTTGTCTAAGGTGAGAGGCTGGGGAAAACCACTGGTGCACTACGGATGGTGGAAGCATTTGGTCATATTGGATTTCATTTCTCTGCACAAGCAATTTACGAACTTTGAGATTAGGCACGTTTACTCACTGCATTGTCACTTTGGAATTGTTGCACTTTTGTACTGTTTATGAAAAAAATATTATTTGTTTATTGTTGTGCATAGTTGCACATCCAGTATTATTATATTTGTTCACTTGATACACCATTGTATTCGAAGGTACATCACATTACAATTTGAGTAAGCGCCACAATATTCATGTCATAAGATGCGCACGGGTAAAGCGCTCTGGCGCACAGCTGTGTGCAATAGGAATAAGCTAAAGCACACAAGCACACACTCACAGGGTGTGACCCCTCGCTGACCTATAAAGGAAGTGAGGTCATCCAAACATACTGCTGGTTCGTCTTCAGCTTCCTGTGATTCCCATGTCTGTTCCTGTGATCTGTATTACCCGTTGTGACCTGGATTGCCTCATCGACCTCGCTGATCTTCTCCTCACTCGACTTCTGGCTTGACCTTGGACTCCCGCTTTCTGGACTGTGTTTGACCCTCAGCCTGCATCTGGACTTACCTGCTATCTCCTGTGTTCGACCCCTAGCTAGTCTTTGGATTGTCCTTCTGTCTCAGCGTTCCTGGTACTTGTTGTCTTCTGATCTGGACTGTGTTTGACCCCTGGCCTGCCTCCTGGATTCTGCCTTTGCCTTACGAACTTGCTACCATTGCTTCTGGACCTTCCCACGGGACATCACCTTTCAGCTCTGCTCAAGCTACCTGCTGATCTACTAGCAAGTGACTGTCCTACTGGTAGCTTGTGCCTCTTGGTGCAACCACCCTCTGTGCCACCTTCAGGGGTGGTCTGCGCCAGTCGCAACAGCGACCGCTCTCGGCATCTTGGCCTCGGTGAGTACATTTATATGATAATTCATCACATTATAAGTTGAGTATAGTGCTGCTTTAAAGCGCACGCATAGTCCATGCTCATTTTGGCCTCCAGCAAACCAGCAGACTGGCTTATCTGAGACCAGTGAGCCTGTTGTTCCACCACAGGTAGCTGACTATTTCTCCCACTATTCTGAAAACGACTATCTTCTCAATTTCACCACACTAGTCCCAATATATTCAATGCATTTCAAACTTAGACAGTTCTTGATCAGGAGGAGGCTTCATGACAGAGAACTGTCTAAGTTTGAAATACATTGGCATATATATCTGGGGAAATATCCTCAATGATGGTCACTGACAAACAGTGACCAGATACAGTCTTTAACTCTATTTAAAACTTACCAAAGATTTTGCTAGAATTGGGATTTAAATGTTACCTGTGATCAGACCCTTGTTCGGGAGAAATCATATCAAACAATAGAAACGACTGACATCCAAAAAATACTTTTTAAAGCTATAATAAAGTGGATCCATATTATGTTTTATTAGACTTATTTTATTTAATAAATCAACAGCTGACGTATGTTTTGCTCCAAATAAGTCTTGTAAGGGCCAGAGCATGGAACTTTTATTATTAAAGCTATATAATAAAACAGAGGGACTTGTCCATAAGCAAGGTTAATGGCCTTTACGGAGGGCGTTTATGATTGCCGTTGTATAAATCTGTCACACAACAATAGGTGACTTAAACAAAAGATTTATACAGCACTTTTAAGGTCTATTTTATCTCCAGGGCAAAGAATGTGATTATACGTATACACTTTTTTACTTTATTCAATCAAAAAGAATAAATAAACAAAAATATATCCCTTGGCTAATGGTGAACTTATTAGAAGGTTCTGAATGTGTTACTTACTTTAGGAACTCTATTCTGCAGTAATTGTAGCACATTCATAGGTAAATCTTTAGTCAATAAATACATGAACTTACTGAGATGACACCCAATATTCCCTCTGAGACTATGAAAGTAGAAATAACAGATGCCCAACTGTAATATTCATTGACCGTAATTTGATGGGAAGGAACAGAATAGTCAAATATTCCATATTCTGAAACTACTAAGATCTTATTAACGCTTTCACTACTAGAGCCATTTTGCATTTTTGCATGCATATTGAAATGCACATGAAGGTCAGTTGAAACTCCAAAACATTACACAATTTATGAAAGCAGAGACCCTGGTGAATTAAGTGGTGGTAGTTGCACTTTTTAAGTAAAAAATAAAGTGAAGGTAATTTTAGTGCATACATAAGAAGTATATTACCTACTTTTTTAGTAAAATATAGGATTACATCAAGTAAATAGATAGCAAACATGTCAAGCCTGAAAACTATATGCACACATGAAAAGACAATACACCTCAGTACCCTAAATTGTCCATAGGTGATACTTTAAATGCCCTTACAGGCCATCAGTTTGGCGGTAGCTATGGATTATGACCCTAGAATTATTCCTTTCATTCAGGCATGCATGGCAATATCTAGCTTTTGTAGCAGAATCATTGTTTTCATACAAAGATGAATACAGAAATCATATTTTACATTTTTAATTTACTTTATCGATATCATGTAGGGGGCTGACAAGCCTGAAAGTGGTTGTAAACCCTATTCATGAAATTTGATCTAAGCACATATATCGGTATTGTTTACTTGTCTCTCTCCAAAGCTCTAAGTGCTGTTTCTTTCTGCTGCTCTGTTCCTGTTATCAGCATGAGTCAATCTGACAAGTTCCCCCGACACATGAGATAACAGCAGCTGAAAATTTGTGTCGGAGGGGGCTTAGAAGTAGATAAGCAGAGAGCTTGCCTATTCAGAGTACAGCTCTGTATGTTCCTTTGTTCTTCTGCCTATGTGGAGGAGGGATGTGTCCCTTTCCTCCAATCAGCTCTCACACAGTGTAAGCCCAGACTCCCCACCCACTGCTGAAAGAGGAAACAATAATTCTAACACTATCTGCACTTTCCAAAGAATGTATAAAGGGAAAGACAGCAGATATACATGTAAAATTTATGTAGGGAAATTTGTTTCTCTTTGTGAATCATCTGAGGTATTAACTTCAATGGAGAGGGTTTACAACCACTTTAATGTCAACTCTGCACTTTACCACATCTAATCAAGCACATATTATGCTTGATCAGCTGCAACCCAGACCACTGCAGCAGGGGAATGACAGCTCTGGAACAAGAAGTGACTAAATTGTCCTGCTTCTGGATTCATTCACCAGTGGAAGGATCAGCTAATGGATGTTGACTGAGCTCCCTCTGCTCTACCCACTGCCAACTTCCATGCCTGTCCAAGTCTTGCAAGTAGGACAGCTCAGACAAAGATACATTGCAGGGGGGAGGGGTCACTTGTAGATGGGAGGGGCATTTTGTGATTGTGTTTGTGCTGACACACCTTTCCTTCTGCATTTCTCTTGCTTGTGGTTACCTAAGACAAATGCAAGAAGCCAGAGACAAGCATTCACTAGTAAGACATGGCCATGCTCCAAGGGGGGGGGGGGGGGTGTACCTTGTGCGACATCACAGCTAGCATTACAGGAAACCACGTTTTGTAAGCCCAGTGATGATGCCACAGAGAGTAATAAAATACAAAAATACATTATCCACTACATACTCAAGGTAAAAAAAAAAAATGCTGGGATATGTTCTGAAGGGGGAGTTGGTAGTAATTTAAGTAATGCCTGCACATTTTTTTTTATTACTTTGAACTTGCTGTCTAGCTTCACAGCCGCTCAAAGAACATTTGAAACTTACCATTTCATCTCACTTGTTCCTGCAATTTCTGTTTACGCTTTTGTTGGGTTTCTTTTAATAAATGTGTTAATACATTATACATATGATTTATCCTGTGTGTTTAATGTTGCAGAATATTCTATACACAGTTACCTTCCAATATTGCATGCCTCAAATCAGACCTAATTAAACACTCTATAGAATATTCTATTATTGTAATAATTAAGTTTAAATTAAAGTTTTGCTAATACATAAAGTAATTGGCAATTTATCATTAACACGTTCATAATTTATTATTAATGAAGTAGCATTGTGCCTATGTTCATAGGGATGTGATGCTGGTGCTGTACTCATTAAAAAAAAATATTTTAATCCTTTTTACTAAAACAATTCAGATTGCAATTAACTACATAGTAACCTGTAATTGTACTTAGGCTTGCTGGACAATTGTAACAGCATCAGAAAAAAATCTGTATCAGTACAGAAAAATCCACTTTAGGAAATGAAGGACACAAAAATTCAAAAGATAGTAGGACAAACCTCAAAAATTCTTCAAATATATTAATGGTGAAAAGGTCAGGTCTGAGCATGTAAACCCTTTACAAAATAATCTACAGTAGGTTACTGGGGACAAAGACAAGGCAAATGTATTAAACACATTCTTCATCTCAGTGTATACAAAGGAGCATGGGGGAGCTCATGTCTATAATGGGGGTGGTATTGACACAGCCCCAAATCATCCTCAATGGCTTAAAATGTATATGGTCCAGACATATTTAGACAGAATGAAGGTGAATAAAGCACCTAGATCAAATAGCATACAGCCAAAGATCCTAAAAAGATTGTTTCTAATTTTTAGGGACTCTTTAATGACTGGGATAGTACCCCTGGATTGGCACAATGCCAATGTGGTGCCTATATTTAAAAAAGGGTCAAAGTCTAACTATAGACTAACTATAGTAACTATAGACCTTTAACTTATATAACCGGGAAGATACTGGAAGAATTTAATAAAAGACCACATAGATGAGTTCTTGCTGGAAAAAAAAAATATTTGAAGCAACAGACAGCATGGATTCATGAAAGAAAGAAGTTGTCAAACAAATCATATTTCTTCTTATGAGAAGGTAAGTAAAACCTGGGACAGAGTGGTGGTTGTGGATGTGGTATACTTGGAGTTTGCAAAAGCGCTCAATACAGTTTCCCACACATGGCTAATGTGTAAGGTAAAGGCTTGGAAAGATCAGTTTGTAAATGGATAGAAAACTGGCTCAAAAAAGACCATATTCAGAGAGTAGTGGTTATTGATTCTTACTCTGAATGGTCTAAGGTTATCAGTGGTGTACCCCAAGATTCAGTGTTGTGACCCTTACTTTTTAATATCTTTATAAATGATATTGGTCTGGGATCAAAAGTACCATTTCAGTCTTTGCAAATGACACCGAGCTATGCAATGGAATAACGTCCTTACAGGATGTCTCCAACTTGCAATCCAACCTCAATGCACTGTTTAATTGGGCAACTATGTGGAAAATGAGGTTTAATGTTGATAGATGTAAATTTATTCACTTGGGGGCTAAGGATATGTATACATCATACATTCTAGGGGGAGTAAAACTGGGGGAATCAATGGTGGAGAAGGATCTGGGTGTTTTGGTAGATCATAAGATTAATAATAGCATGCAATGCCAAGCTGTGGTTTTCCTAGCAAGCAAAATACTTTCTTGTATTAAGAGAGGTATGGACTCCAGAAATAGAGATATCATTTTGCCCCTGTACAAATCATTAGTAAGACCCCACCTGGAATATGCAGTTCAGTTTTGGGCACCAGTTCACAAAAAGGATATTGGAGAAACTGGAGAAAGTAGAGAAGGGCAACCAAACTGATAAGAGGCATGGAGGAGCTCAGTTATGAGGAAAGATTAGAAGAACTGAATTTATTCTCTCTTGAGAAGAGGAGATATTGTGAACTTGGTTTTGAGTTATTTACTTTAAGGTCATTACAGAGGACAAGGGGCATGCTTTATGTCTGGAGGAAAAGAGATTTATTCTCCAAATACGGAAAGGTTTCTTCACAGGAAGAGCTGTGAAAATGTTGAATAGAGTCCCTCAAGAGCTGGTTCTGGCCAGCTCAGTGGATTGCTTTAAAAAAGGCCTGGATTCTTTCCTAAATGTAAATGATATAACTGGGTGCTAACATTTATAGGTAAAGTTGATCCAGGGAATATCTGATTGCTTCTCGGAGGATCAGGAAAAATTGAGTAATGTCCGTGATACTTTTTTTTTTTTTTACTAACATACAATTTTTCAGGACAAGCTTTCGAGGTATGTCCCCTTCTTCAAGATCCAAGCAGTACTGATTTACAAATTTTTAAGCAGAATGTTAAAAAAAAAAAAAAACATCTCTGAGGGAAAGGAGAGAGAAAAATAAAAGAGAGAAAGGGGTAGGAGTAGGGGGATAAGGGGACATACCCTGAAAGCGTGTCCTGAAAAATTGTATGTTAGTGCAAATAAAAAAGTATCACGGACAGTATTCAATTTTCACTGTCACAATTGCACTAATACGGCTACAATCACATCAAGGAGGATCAGGAAGGAATTTTTTCACCTGCTGGAGCGCATTGATTCATGCTTTGCTGTTTTTTTTTGCCTTCCCCTGGATCAACTGTGGGTATAGGATTGTGTATATATGATTGTATGATTATTTTAGTTTTTAGGATATTTTTTTTACCTTTTATTGGTTGAACTATATGGACTTGTGTATTTTTTAAACCAGACTATTTAAATAATAAAAGAAATGGTAATTCTGGGACCAGACTGGCTAGTTTAATGTACTGTTGGTTGAAAAAATATGGCTTTATAAGCGATTGCAGGCCTGTATGGGTTGCCATTGATTGAAAAGGCATCTAAGAGCCAAATGGTTTTGACCCCTTTTTAGTGCCAATCACTGTCACCTCTGATGCACCTAGAGTATCTGTTATTAAAGTTACTCAACTATAAGAGTATTGTTCATACAGTCTGTTTTGTGCTTACTAGGGATCAATTTTGTATCAACAAATTCTTCCTGGGAATTAAAAAAAAACAACCAAAAATTTCCTGCACGTGCTACTATATGATCCTAACTAATCAGGAAGCCAGCATTTAACTATGGTTCCCACATTCATATAAAACAGTAACAATAGAAAGTGCAGTGCTATAAACATATGCACTTTACATAATCCTCTCCTAATTATACACATTAATTATGCAGGCAGTGCAAATACTATATGGACGTGATATGCTGAACGCAACAAATATGTGCAAAACATCTTTGTCATAAATCCATATGTGGAAAAAAGGGAATAATGTAAACAAAAATGTGTCCAAACCTACTGCAGTTTTCTCTACATGGAATCCCCAGTGTTGTTCCACACTCCTTAAAGGAGATCTTCACACGCTTGAAAATAGATGTGTACTCACCTCTTTGGTTGGACCTCTACTTTACATGAGGTCAGAGGTTAATACTTCATGTGCATCAGACACCACTACACTCTACCCAAGCTTTAGGCTGATTTCCACTTCTAGGGAGTCTACGCCACTCCTGCATCACAGGATCACTATATAATCCAATTGTACTGTATTTGCGTGGGAGACAATGAAGGGACCAGTGCTGAGGACAGAAGGGCTCCAGATCCCTGACTCTACAGGGGTGTCACTTCGGCTCTTACACTTTCCTGCTCAAAGAGATGCATATCCTGGTTGATCTTGGCTTGGCTCTTTAACTCATCCCTAGAGAATGAAAAAAAATAAAAATTTGGGGTTATTTTGGTTATGTTGATTTTTAAGCATCCCAAAAAAAAAAAAAAAAAGATGTGCTTGCTTAACATGATCAGCAGTTCATTTAAGTTGAAAGTTTACATTACTTTGCAGAATTGGTGAAGTTTTAAACATGTTTTCCAGCCCAGAAGCATTCAATTATATTGGATTAATCGACCGTGGTCAAGAAATGTCTATGCTAAGTGATTATCATTTATCTTACAGCACAACCTTTTATTGTTATGGATGGCATGTGGAAGTATTGTGGGCCAAAGACTGCATGGCTAAATATTAGCCTGTTCATAAATAGTCTTTTTTTAAATCATTTCTGGAATAGTGAGACTTTAGTAAGGGTGATCCCAACTGTTATAAATGGTAGATGGCATAGAAAGTTTTGGGAGCCAAAGACTGCATTGCTAAATATTAGCCTCTTCATAAATAGTGTTTTTTAATAATTTGTGGAATGATGACATTTTACTAAGAATGATCCCAACTATTATAAATTGTAGCATCAGAAACATTGATCTGTTGAATTTAATAGAGGTTTTCGTTAGTTCAACATTTTTCTGCACTCAAAAAAGTGTTCACCTGAAGATATTTTCTTGTTTTTTTGGCATTTATAACCAGTACAATAAACAAACAATATGTTCCCTATTTTATAGTAAACTATTTGCTAAATGGGATGTTCAAGAAGGAATGCTATGTAAATAATTCTTCCTTTACTGTGATAACAACATTGCAGCGGGTAAAAAATGCATCCCCTTAAATGTACAAAAAAAAACAAATCCACAAAGTACAGAAAATGTAAGAGCTTTCCAGATCCTGTCTATTTCTCAAAATTTTGCTTAAGTGTAAGTGTTTTTATTAATAGACTATAGAAGAGTTATCAACCTTGTCAAGTTTTTACTGCGGTATGGGTCCCCTATTTGTCCTAGCGATCATTGTTACAAGGATTAAAAGTAAAGCTAAAACCAATTTTATATTTTGTTTTTTACCAATAATTTTTTTATTGAAGTATATCAGTTACAGTAAAGAAGTAATTTCACCTAAACAATGCAACTTTGTGTATCACAAAGCTTGACAACATACATGATAGAGAAACAAATCTTGGGTTACATGTGACTATCCTTAAGCAGCATCTACAATTAACATACCTATAAGCAATAGCCAAAAAACAGGGTTTGTTGATACTGCATATAATACACCTCAAGAATAACGCATAAAGCACAAAGGACCCCAACAAACCAATATAGACAATCTTGATGATGATAAACCTATAAACTCTTTGAGTAAAGGCTCCTCTCTAAGAGTTTAATAGAGTAGTAATGCAAATATACACTCTTATTTTGTCTAACTTGAGATGAAAAATATTGCCAAGTAAAACCAACAATTTTAATTGCCACTATACAGGAACAAAGGGAACTTTTGTAATAGGGACACTTTTTGTGGTGACAACAGTCTAATGCCCTGTACACACGGTCGGACTTTCCGATGGAAAATGTGCAATCGGATCTTCTGTAGGCTCCATCAGACTTTTTCCATCAGGATTTCTGTCAGAATTTTCTGTCGGAAATTCCGACACAAAGTTTGAGAGCAGGATCTAAAATTTTCCAACAACAAAATCCGATTAAGTTTAAATTCCGATCATGTGTAGACAATTCCGACAGACAAAGTGCCATGCATGCTCAGAATAAATTACGAGACGAAAACTATTGGCTACTGCCCTCTTTATAGCCCCGTCATATGTGTTCTACGTTACCACGTTCTGAATGATCGGATTTTCCGACAACTTTGTGTGGCCGTGTGTATGCAAGACAAGTTTAGGCCAAAATCTGTCAGAAAAAATCAGATGGATTTTGTAGTCGGAATGTCCGACTGTGTGTACAGGGCATAAGAGAGAAGATCTTCCTCACTTTGAAGACTTTTCTTCCCATATTGAGATGTCTACAGGACAGAAAGTAAAGGGAAATTTCTCCCACAGGACAAGGTGGAAACAAATGACAGGGCTTTAACTATTCCTAATCTATCCCAAAAGAGTTTCAACTTTAGATACTTAATAAACCGCAAATCCTAGTTTACCAGGGTTTTTTTTGTTTTGTTTTTTTACTTTATTTATTATTATTATTATTATTGTTATTATTATTATTTTTGCAACAGGAGAATTTTTTTTAAAGTATATACAAATAAATGTCTACGTTCTTGCCTATAGACAGTGTTACTTATCTACATTGACCATTAGCGGGGTTACAGTATGTATTTCTAGATATTTTTCCAGAGTCACCAAACTGATTAGTGTGCATCTGTTGAATGAAATTGGTTAGAATAGATTAGGAAAACAATAATCTAGTCATCTTGAAAGACTTTCCCATATGGATGTTTAGCATTGGTGGTTTGACCTTGGAAGATAATTTGAAGACTTCATCTTAAGGTGTACTAAACCATATCTGAGTTTGTTTAGTAGCGTTTATGTGGATATTATCATCCTGGAATATAGGAGATCATAGGGGATACATGGGACTATCAAATGACCTTATATTGCTAGGTCTTTATTATATCTTGCCTCCTTTACTTTCCTAATATTATCTTGCCTAGAGTCAGATGTGTAGTAAGCAGCATTGTTGGAGAAAATAACAGAAGCTTTGGGATCAAGTGTTTTAAGCTAAGTGAGTCACCCCCACCACAAACTACAGAAAAAAAAATTGTTCAATTACTGTACTGTTACTATGCTAACTATACATTATTATACTAAATTAAAGTGGAATTTCAGGATAAAGAAAAATGTCTAGCCAACTCAAAGTTTCTTTGTCCTCGGTTGGACTTTGACCCATACATGCACTGCACAACCAACTCTCTCTATACACAAACTAGTTTTACAAGAGAGTTCCTCTACACTGTAGAGGACTCAGACAAAATTGAATGCTCTATCTAGGTTCTATAAAAATACTGAATAAATTGTGCCATGATAAATGACTGTACGTGAAATAGAAAATGAATGCAGAATAGGTTTTGATTCAAGAAAATGATTAGTATTCCACTATAGTCCTGACCAGGCTACATGCACTGACATTTCATAATAATAATTATTTGATGCATCTCTTCAGTTTCAGAAATGGAAATTAAATAAAAAAGTTTTCAATTACAATGGAGCTGAGCCAATGCTACGAGTAAAATCTTGAGATATGACTCCATCATTTATTTAGCTAAACTGTTTTTAAATTGGAGAATTACATACATTTGCTTTTCATAAAATGTTCACTTTGCTTTTTTATGAGGATAACAAATCACTCTATACTTGTCACAGTTTTTTTTTTCCTGAAAAACAGTTTTCATGTTTTTCTGTTTCTCTCAAGAAATTCTTAGAGGAAGTAAAGAACGAAATTATTTGCTAAATTATAATTTTCTCTTCAGGTAAACAACTCTGGTGAGTAAACTAATTTAACTCTAATTATGTTGTTACTTTAAAGCAGAATATTATCATTGAGGGGTCATATGAGTTCAGTTACTGTATATAACTATTTTGGTTACAAAATAAATCCAATATATTGTCCTTGTTTAGAAATGTATTTTCTAAATACATTTTCTGCATCTGAAACTGAAGGAAAGAAAATTAAATACTTTAAAAGCATGAGCTAATGTGTCTTAAAACGGAAGTCTAATTGCTAATATTTTGCCATCCCATTGATTCCACCCTACCCCTTCATAAACGTGCAAAATATTTTTTTTTGATAAAACCTTTTCTACTTTTGTTGGAAAACAACAGAAAGAAAGATAGAGGAAATTACATCATAGTCATGTAGTTCCACAAGAAACTATTTGTTTCCTTCCCTGTTTCTTCCCTGCACCCCTCATTGCAGTACATATGAATAACAACCATGTAGTTCCACAAGAAAGAACATTACTGTACTGTTTCCTTACTACTATACACTAAAATAGAATTCCAGGATAAAGAGAAAAATGTTAGAAAGATTTGTATACGGCCATGATTATGCCTAACAGATGAAACATGTTGGCTGTTTTACACTCCATTTGGTGTTTGCCGACTGTCCCTCCAGTGGTTCACAGAATACAGAAGCATCAGCAGCCTTTCAGTCTGAACACCAGGTGGAGCTGAGGATTTAAGGATGATAGCAGTTGGTACTACTACATCAGTTTGCACAGATCTGCACACTTTCCTATTTTCAGGCTGCTTCGGTGCGGTCACAGCATCTAGCCCCACTGTTATCCAGCGGCAGCTTCAGGGGAGTGGAGGGGGCACAGACAATCGAAGGGCCATAGTAAGCCTATGGGTGATGATGCCAGCCAATTATCAAGCATTGTATCCTTTCCTCGGCAGGAAGAGCTGGCTGACACAAGGGAGAGATCATGTGTAAAGTCTGAACTGACCTGAAAATTAGTAAGTATACTGATATTTCTTACCCTGGTTAGTCTTTCCATTCAGAGACTGGGCTGTAGGGCAGTATTCCAACATGATAATGACTCCAAACACACCTCCAACCAGCCTTGCTAAAGAAGCTGAGGGACTGGGTGATGGACTGGTCAAGCATGTATCCAGACCAAAACCCTATTGAGCATGTGTGGGGCATCCTCAAACGGAAGGTGGAGGCGCGCAAGGTCTCTAACATCCACCAGCTCTGTGATGTCATCATGGAGGAGTGGAAGAGGACTCCAGTTGCCACCTGTGAAGCTCTGGAGAACTCCATCCCCAAGCGGGTTAAGGCAGTGCTGGAAAATAATGGTGGCCACACAAAATATTGACACTGGGCCCAATTTTGACATTTTCACTTAGGGGTGTACTCACTTTTATTGCCAGCCGTTTAGGCATTAATGGCTGTGTGTTGAGTTATTTTGAGAGGACAGTAAATTTACATTGTTATACAAGCTGTACACTCACTACTTGACATTGTAGCAAAGTGGAATTTCTTCAGTGTTATCACATGAAAAGATAGAATAAAATATTTACAAAAAATGTGAGGGGTGTACTCACTTTTGCAAGATACTGTATACCCAGTGAAGTGAACTGCCTCAGATGATACACAGGGATGAAACAAAACGTTTTACATGTATATCTGCCGTCTTCAAAATTATATATGGTTTAGAAAGTTCAGATCGTGTTAGGAGTTTTCTGTTCCTGTTTAACACAGAGTTAAGTCTGGGCATACAGCCAAGACAGCTGATTGGAGGAAAGGCACACACCCCCTCTCCACAGGCAAAGACTCTCAGAGGTGTTCTGTGACACGGCAAGCTGCCTGCTAATCTATTTATAGCTACTTCCCGACAGGGCCGGACTGGGAATAAAAACCAGCCCTGGAAATAATTTCATACCAGCCCCATAGCATTATTATACCAGCCCAACAACATAACGTCATTATTTTCTTGTTTATAAAAGGGAAAACCATGCATTTTAAAGCACATTTGAAGAGTGTATTATATATAGATAAGAGAGGTGTGGAATTTACAAACAGCACCAATTGTTTACTGGCAAAAAATCATGGCATTTACTGGCACATTTTTTACTGACACTGCAAAAAAAGGGTGCCAAAAATTGCAGTTTTCAGTGCAGATATCAATATTTACGCTATAAACATGTAGCTAATGCTATTAGCAATGTGTTTAAGTTAAACAAAAGTCAAAAAACATATTTCTCCATTTACATGAAAGTCTGAGTACTATAACCCAGTACAGAGTTCCCCCTTACATCAGGAGGATTCCCCCTTTACAGTGCAAGGGAACTCTGACATAAAGGGGAACATTGCAGATCATGATCTAAGCGGGAACTCTGATATAAAAAGGGGGGGACTGGTGACCTCAGACCCCACTTATATCAGAGTCCACTGCATTCCCCTTTACATCAGAGTTCTCACTAACATCAGGGTCTGCAGCATTGCCCTTTACATAAGAGTCCCCCCGTGCACTGTAAGGTGGAATCCTGAAGACTATGATGTAAAGGGGAACTCTGGGAATGTGGGGAGGACTCTGATGACCAGAGACCACCTTCCACAGAAAGAAAACACTAAGATAAGGGGATTTACTGATATAAGGGGGAAACCTTTATATCAGTGCCCCCTTACAATAGTGTATTGCCCCCCCCCCCCCCAGGCTGGCCTGGTGATGCTGTCACCAACCTCCTCTCAAGTGCACTGTGCAGGGCTCAGTCTGTTGGCTTCAGCTCGGTGGCTCTGGTTTTATCCCATAGTTTCTTCTTCACAGTCCATACATGTCTGACTTCTCCCATGACTCCCATCCTGGCGGCACTCCCACTCTTGACTCCTCTCTAGGGGAGGTCAGAGGCTGCAGATGGTACAGGGGAGGTCAGTGGCTGCGGAGGGCACAACAGGGGAGGTCAAAGGCTGCGGAGGGGACGTCAGGGGAGGTCAGAGGCTGCAGGGGGGATGACAGGGGAGGTCAGAGGCTGCGGAGGGGATGACAGGGGAGGTCAGAGGCTGCGGAGGGGGGAACAAGGGAGGTCAGAGGCTGTGGAGGAGGGGGGACAGGGGAGGTCAGAGACTGCGGAGGAGGGGGGACACAGGAGCTCAGGGGCTGTGGAGGGGACAACAGGGGAGGTCAGAGGCTGCAGAGGGGGGCAGGGGAGGTCAGAGGCTGTGGAGGAGGGGGAACAGGGGAGGTCAGAGGCTGCGGAGGAGGGGGGCAGCAGGTCAGAGGCTGAGGAGCAGGGGGGCAGCAGGTAAGAGGCTGTGGAGGAGGGGGGGCAGCAGGTAAGAGGCTGCGGAGGAGGGGGGGCAGGGGAGGTCAGAGGCTGCAGAGGAGGGGGGACAGGAGGTCAGAGGCTGTAGAGGAGGGGGGCAGGAGGTCAGACGCTGCAGGGGGACACAGGAGGTCAGACACTGCAGGGGGGGACAGGAGGAGAGAGGCTGCAGAGTGGGAACAGGGGAGGTCAGAGGTTGCAGAGGAGGGGAACAGGGGAGGTCAGAGACTGCAGAGGAGGGGGGAAAGGGGAGGCCAGAGGCTGTGGAGGAGGGGGTCACGGGATGTCAGAGGCTGCGGAGGAGGGGGGAGAGAAGGTCAGAGGCTGCAGGGGGGAACAGGGGAGGACAGAGGCTGCAGAGGGGGGACAGGGGAGGCCAGAGGCTGCAGAGGAGGAGGGACAGGGGAGGCCAGAGGCTGTGGAGGAGGGGGACAGGAGGTCAGAGGCTGCAGGGGGGCAGGAGGTCAGAGGCTGCAGTGGGGCACAGGAGGTCAGAGGCTGCAGGGGGGACAGGAGGTCAGAGGCTGCAGGGGGGAGTTCGGGAGGTCAGAGGCTGCAGGGGGGCGTTCAGGAGGTCAGAGGCTGCAGGGGGAGGGGAGGCATTCAGGAGGTCAGAGGCTGCAGGGGGGGGCATCCAGAAGGTCAGAGGCTGCAGGGGGAGGGGGAGAATTCAGGAGGTCAGAGGCTGCAGGGGGAGGGTGAGCGCTCAGGAGGTCAGAAGCTGCAGGGGGGAGGGGGGGCATTCAGGGGGTCAGAGGCTGCAGGGGGAGGGGGAGCGTTCAGGAGGTCAAAGGCTGCAGGGAGGAGGGGGGCGTTCAGGAGGTCAGAGGCTGCAGGGGGGAGGGGAGTGTTCAGGAGGTCAGAGGCTGCAGGGGGGGAATTCAGGAGGTCAGAGACTGCGGGGGGGCATTCAGGAGGTCAAAGGCTGCGGGGGGACGTAAGAAGAGGCACACGCCACCAGACGAGACCTCACTGAGCGCTGCTTTACTTTTAAAAATGACGCCACTCGGCGCCATCGTGTCACTGCGCATGCGCCTGCCTTTCCGAAAATTGCTGAGCGTGTATGCACTGCTTTCACTTCTAGTTTATTCATCTATGTGATATATTGCTTGGACTTATTTGGCACTTAGCACTTTACTTATACAGTATATGCATACGGATTGCTTTACGGAGTTAGCACTTTATTTATTTATACGGAGTGTTTTACGGATTTATTTCCGAGTGTGATTATTTCAGTTGTTCACGATATACATATTTGCACTAGTCACTTTGAATTTTTGCACTTCATTTTTAGCACTGTGTACTTTTATTTTTAGCACTTGCTATATTATTATATGTGTAGCACTATGACACTTTGATCCACATTATTTAATAATTGTCATTTGATCTCAATATTATTTATCTACTATAGGGATTTTATAGCGGGTTTACGACTAGCTATATTTTGGTGTAACATTGCTTTTGATTGTCTAATTCACCCCCGACCATTTACTTTCCCCGTTCTCCCCCTTGGTTTTCCCATCTCCCCCCTTGGTTTTCCCCCCTGCCTTTTCCCCTTTCCCCTTACAGCGCAGCACTATTACACACTCTATTTATCTCTATTAGGGTTAGAGTTTTTCCCTGCATCAGTGCTTGCAGCAGTAGCCCATCTCCCCCTTACAGTACACTTATAGGGTCGAGCGCAGAGGTACTACACACAATATATTAGTGTGTGTTAAAAGATTCAATAAACAAAGGACTTTCAAAACTACGAATCATTATCACGAATATATATACATACATAAATATCGAATTTCAACAAACACAAATGAAATTATAGCGCATATAACAAATTAATTCAACATGATTCGAGATTCAGTATTGACACTCTACAGAAATAACGTATAATCCAAAAAATGTTAACGTAACATAATGAATATAACAGGACGAAATTATGTATTTTACAAATGGTAATTAAGGGGGCAAATCCTTCTGGGGCTGAAGTGTTTAAGGAAGAATTATTTACTTTTTTAAAAAATTTTTATTTCCTGTTCATGTTAGTTGTCCTATCTTTCTAGGTGCCCTAGCACACTAGCTGTGAGGTTGGACAGAATGCCCCTTGGCACACAGCTGTCCAACACCACAAACTGACAAGGAGGTGGTTGCTTTGTTTTGTAGGGTCCATCTCCGGCTCCCAGTACTTGCCTGAAGCATGCAACAGCATGAGGAATGCAGAGGGAGCAGAAGCTAACACACATCACCTTCCTCTGCATTACTCATGCTGGCGTTTGCTACTTTATCCCATCAGGAACTAAATCATATAATAAAATATTGATAAATCTTATTTAACCACTTTCTGTCTGCCCCATAGCAGATCTACTACTACAGGGCAGCCCACTTGTGCAGAAAATTTCGTATTTATCACAGCAAGAAGCCGATCTGCGTGTGCCGGGCACTGGAGTACAACACACAGAATGGAGTTCTGCCTATGTAAACAAGGCAGATCTCTGTCCTGATGGGGAGAAGGGATGCAGTTTGTGTTCCTGCAAAAAAGAGAAGAAAATCCATCTCTCCCCCTAGTAAAAGTAACACACACAAATCACAAAAACAGTGTGTAGGCACACAGTTAACTCTTTGATTGCCCTAGATGTTTAACCCCTTCCCAGCTAGTGTCATTAGTACAGTGACAGTGCATATTTTTAGCACTGATCATTGTATTAGTGCCACTGGTATCAGCAAAGTGTAAGAATTATCAATTAGGTTTCTACTGTCTGCAACAATATTGTAGTCCCATTATAAGTTGCTGATTGCTGTAATTACTATTATAATTTTTGTAGATTATTTGTAGATGCTATAATGTTTGTGTAAACCAATCAATATACACATTTTTGGGATTTTTAGGATGTCCTTTTTTAGCCAAAAATATGTAGCAGACTACATATTGGCCTATATTTATGAAGACATTCGATTTTTTACAATTTTTTAATGGATATGTTTTAGAGCAGAAAGTAAAAAAAATATATTGTTTTTTTTTTTTTTTTTTAATTGTCAGTCTTTTTTTGCACAAAAATAAAAAAAAGTGCAGTCGTGATCAAATTCCACCAAAAGAAAGCTCTATTTGTGGGAAATAAATGACACAAATTATATTTAGGTACAATGTTGCATGAATCCACAATTGTCAGTTAAAGTGTTGTGTCGCAAAAAATGGTGTGGTCATGAAGGGGGATAAATCTGCTGTACGTCAGGTGGTTAAACATAGCACACTACCCCCTGGTAGTACAACTAAAAATCACACTATTATATACAGCATCCTGAAAACATCAGGCAGAGAGTTTTTATCTTAATATGTTTTATGCATTAAGATAAAGAAACCTTCTGTGTGCAGCAGCCCCCCTCAGCCCCCTAATACTTACCTGAGCCCCAGCTTGATCCAGTGATACTGTATGAGAGCATCGGCTGACCCAGACTCTCCTTCTGATTGTCCGAGACACAGAAGTGGGTGCCATTGGCTCAGTGAGAGCCAATGGCGCTAAGTTCTGGATAAACAGCCAATACTTGGTTAAAATAGTTCTTAAAGAAGTTAAATAACAATTAGCAACAACAAGTAAATGATACCAATGTACACAATAAAAGACAATCATTAAATTGATTCCTCAAGAAGGCTATTGTTTGCTGTAAGTACTACCACTTCTAAAGGGGAACTCCAGGCCAGCCTGTAATACCTTTAATCCTAATGAGAGATGAGGTAATATAGGTACCAGCAACATGTCCAATTTAAAAGCAATACGATAACAGTGTTCAATGTACAAGGCCTTGTAAATATCTTCACCAGCAGTTGGATCTCATAGAAGACAATAAATCATGTAAGAGTTTAACAAAAGGGAGTCATTAGTCAGCATAGAGGTTTTGATATGGTAGTAACAGGTTCTCTTCACACTTCCAAACCATAATGCCTGCCTGTAGGGTTCAAAAGTGAATAGTGCATCAGCAAAGTGGGCAAGTGCCCTCTCACCAGTCCTGCGACCAGGGCAGAAAAAGGATGTCTTGGCAGATAGTTCTTTAGTGGCTTGCTTGGCCCCCTTGCGACCTGATTGCCACTTGCCCTATGATGCCTGCAGTCTTCATCAGAGGCAGTCTTCACTTTCTGGTGGGATGCCCATCTTTAACCATCTCGGGATGGTCTCTGGAACCATCTTTGGATGGTTCTTTAGCAGGTATCTGTAGTCTCTCCTCAAATGTCCATTCACCTCCCTGCCTCGTGGTTATCTCTCCTCAGACCAACAAGCTGGAGTCTTTAGCTAGCCCCCCTTCTTGCAAAGCAGGCTGAGTTTGGTAATTCCATCCCTGTAGAAATCAATGAGGCCTTTTGTGATGGGACCGCATGCCCTATGGTCCTCTGCTGCTGCTGCTTCATTGGCTCCCTCTCCCTGCCAATAAGGACACAGAGGAGAGAGCAAAGTGGATGGATGTCTGTGAGTGAGCACGGCTCATCCCTCAAGGAAGAGCCGAGGGAGGGGGAGAAATCCCACGCAGGGACTGACAGGCAAGCTATCCCTCAGTGAGCGCCTTTGTCAGTGTCTATTCAGTCTGGCGGTCGCCAGCGGGCATGGTGGGAGGTGTGGACCACGGGTAACAGAGAAGCCCCCGCTACACAGTCCCCCCATTTGATGTTTGGGATAACTTATCTGCCACGTTCCTTCAAAAACTGTGTGTGCCTAGTGTACCTAAAATAAGTGATGCTATGTTGAAGGTAAAGGGTGGTGATACCGAATATTGATTTGATTTGGATTTCTCTTCTGTTCATTTATTTTACATTTTGTTCATTGATAAAAATAAACTATTAATGAATTTGTAAACAACATTTTATATTCTTGATCTGTGTCTGTTGTACCACGTACTTGTATGAAAAAAGTATCCTGTTCTCTTTGTATTGCTTCCTTTGCGGGAATTCCCTGGTGTTCCTGCCAGTCCCTCTGCTTTCCTATTATTAACTGGCCGCGTTAAGCAGGAGAGCACACCATGGTCAGTTCTAGACATGTGCATTCGTTTTCGTCCGAATGCATTTTCGTCCGAATTTCAGCTATTTTCGTTTTCGTTTTGACAAACGATAACGAAAGCACAAAATCCGAAAAACGAAAAATCCGACATAAATAAATGCTTTATTTTCGTTTTCATTGTTACAACAGTTCGATATAGAATAGGAGATTCGACATGACTCTGACAACAATCTGTGTCTATAGAACCTGTGTTTGAATGTGCCTAACCTTACCTCTATTAGTCCAAGATTATATAGAGAAAATATTCGACAGAGAAAAAAGATTTGACAGAGAGAAAAGATTCTGCAAGTTACTGTCCTAAAAAGTGTTTGGGGACCCGGGTCCTGCCCCAGGGGACATGGATCAATGCAAAAAAAAGTTTTAAAAACGGCCGTTTTTTCGGGAGCAGTGATTTTAATAATGATTAAAGTGAAACAATAAAAGTGTAATATTCCTTTAAATTTCGTAGGGGGGGGTTGTCTATAGTATGCCTGTGAAGGGGCGCATGTTTCCCGTGCTTAGAATTGTCCCTGCACAAAGTGTCATTTATGCAGGAAAAAAAGTCCTTTAAAATCACTCGCAGCTATAATGAATTGTCGGCTCCCGTAACACAGAGAACACTCATTGAAAGTCATTGATAAAAAAATAAATAAATAAATTAAAAAAAAAGCGTGGGGGTCCCCCAAATTCAATTACCAGGCCCTTCAGGTCTGGTATGGATATTAAGGGGAACCCTGCCTCAAATTTAAGAAAAAATTTGACGTGGGGTTCCCCCTAAATATCCATAACCAGACCCTTCAGGTCTGGTATGGATATTAAGGGGAACCCCACGTCAAATTTAAAAAAAAATTGACGTGGGGTTCCCCCTAAAAATCCATACCAGACCCTTTATCCGAGCACGCAACCTGGCAGGCCGCAGGAAAAGAGGGGGGGACGAGAGAGCGGCCCCCCCTCCCTCCTGAACCGTACCAGGCCACATGCCCTCAACATTGGGAGGATGCTTTGGGGGTCTGTGACCCCTCAAAGCACCTTGTCCCCATGTTGATGAAGACAAGGGCCTCATCCCCACAACCCTGGCCGGTGGTTGTGGAGGTCTGCGGGCGGGAGGCTTATCAGAATCTGGAAGCCCCCTTTAACAAGGGGACCCCCAGATCCCGGCCCCCCCCCTGTTTGAAATGGTAAGGGGGTACAAAAGTACCCCTACCATTTCACAAAGAAAGTGTAAAAAATGGTTAAATAAAACAAATACACTTTTGAAAAATTCCTTTATTAAAAATAAAAAAATAAAAAAAAGATTCCAGCGGCGGTAATCCACTCTTGCTATCCAGCGACGGACGGTCATCTCTCCAGCGATGTCTCATGTCATCCAGCGCAGCGAATCCTCCGTCCTTCTTCTGTCTCCGTGGAGGAGACACTGCAAGGATTCCGGCGGGTGACGTTTCTTATATACGGAGGGCGGGGCCACCCGTCACCTGACCCCGCCCCCCTCTGACGCAAGGGGAAACCCGGGGTTCCCTGTGACGTAGGGGTGACCCGCACCCCTCTGATGTAACACAGGCAGGTTTCCGTTACATCAGAGGGGGGCGGGGTCACCAATATATCAATATATCATTTAGTGACAACTTTGTGAAAAAAAAAAAAAAAAAAAAAAGTTTGTAATTTTCCCGCAACTTGTGGCAAAATATAAAATATTCCATGGACTCAACATGCCTCTCAGCAAATAGCTTGGGGTGTCTACTTTCTAAAATGGGGTCATTTGTGGGGGTTTTGTGCCATCTTGGCATTTTATGGCCTTCAAAACTGTAATAGGTAGTGAGAAGTGAACTCAAAAATTTACGCCCTTAGAAAGCCTGAAGGCGGTGCTTGGTTTTCGGGGCCCCGTACGCGGCTAGGCTCCCAAAAAGTCCCACATATGTGGTATCCCCGTACTCAGGAGAAGCAGCAGAATTTATTTTGGGGTGTCATTTCACATATGCCCATGGCATGCATGAGCAATATATCATTTAGTGACAACTTTGTGAAAAAAATAAATAAAAAAAAAAGTTTGTAATTTTCCCGCAACTTGTGGCAAAATATAAAATATTCCATGGACTCAACATGCCTCTCAGCAAATAGCTTGGGGTGTCTACTTTCTAAAATGGGGTCATTTGTGGGGGTTTTGTGCCATCTTGGCATTTTATGGCCTTCAAAACTGTAATAGGTAGCGAGAAGTGAACTCAAAAATGTACGCCCTTAGAAAGCCTGAAGGCGGTGCTTGGTTTTCGGGGCCCCGTACGCGGCTAGGCTCCCAAAAAGTCCCACATATGTGGTATCCCCGTACTCAGGAGAAGCAGCAGAATTTATTTTGGGGTGTCATTTCACATATGCCCATAGCATGTTTGAGCAATATATCATTTAGTGACAACTTTGTGTAAAAAAAAAAAAAAATTTTTTTTTTTGTCATTATTCAATCGCTTGAGGCAAAAAAATAAAATATTCAATGGGCTCAACATGCCTCTTATCAATTTCCTTAGGGGGTCTACTTTCCATTTTAGCACCTCAAGAAATGAGATAGGCAGTCGTAAACTAAAAGCTGCGTAAATTCCAGAAAATGTACCTTAGTTTGTAGATGTGACAACTTTTGCGCAAACCAATAAATATACAATTATTGACTTTTTTTTTACCAAAGACATGTGGCTGAATACATTTTGGCCTAAATGTATGACTAAAATTGAGTTTATTGGATTTTTCTAATAACAAAAAGTAGAAAATATCATTTTTTTTCAAAATTTGCGGTCTTTTTACGTTTATATCGCAAAAAATAAAAATCGCAGAGGCAATCAAATACCATCAAAAGAAAGCTCTATTTGTGGGAAGAAAAGGACGCAAATTTTGTTTGGGTACAACATTGCATGACCGCGCAATTACCAGTTAAAGCAGCGCAGTGCCAAAGTGTAAAAAGACCTCTGGTCATTTACCAGCAAAATGGTCCGGTCTGAAAGTGGTTAAAGTAATGATGGCCACTCGTTTTTCTTTACTTAGCTGCTTTTTTCTTGCCATAATACAAATTCTAACAGTCTATTCAGTAGGACTATCAGCTGTGTACTGTATCCACCTCCTGCACAACGCAACTGATTGGTCCCAACCCCATTTATAAGGCTTGAAATCCCACTTATTATACCTGACAGGCGACTACCTCTTGAAGCTCATCAACAGAATGCCAAGAGTGTGCGGAGCAGTAATCAAAGCAAAAGGTGGCTACTTTGAAGAACCGAGAATATAAGACATATTTTCAGGTGTTTCACACTTTTTTTTGTTCAGTATATAATTCCACATGTGTTAATTCATAGTTTTGATGCCTTCAGTGTGAATCTACAATTTTCATAGTCATAAAAATAAAGAAAACTCTTTGAATGAGAAGGTGTGTCCAAACTTTTGGTCTGTACTGTATATATATATATATATATATATATATATATATATATATATATATATATATATATATATATATATATATATATATATATATATATATATATATATATATTTATATCTATATAGATAGATAGAGATATCTATCTATCTATCTATAGATATATCTATATCTAGATAGAGATATCTATCTATCTAGCTATCTATCTATAGATATATCTATATCTATATATAGATAGATAGATAGATAGATAGATAGATAGATAGATAGATAGATAGATAGATAGATCCTTTTTTAATGGTGAATAAAGATCTGAAATTCCTTACTGTGCCCATAACCATCACAAGAAAGCTTGATATGCTCTAACTTCACCTTCAAAACTTTAAATAAGTTTGACCGAAGGCCATTATAGCTTCCCATCTCCTATTTCAATAATATCTTAAAGTCTTTCTTCTTAAGTGAGGTCCATTATGTCCTTTGCAAGTTTGCTTGCCCTTTTCTGTATAAATTTTGACTCCAGGGTACCTTTAATGATTTCCTTATTATTGAGCAGCGTAATTTCAGCTTTTCATCTACAGTGACACTTGGTAAAAGTTGGTGTTGCAGCACAACTATGTAACCTATTGTTGTTTATCAGACACCTCTGAAATTTAGTGTGTTTTTATACTGCAATTGCAGTAATTTGCACGAATTTGGCAAATTTAAGAAAAATGTCTTCACTCTGTCCTTGTCATGTATAATGTGGAGACATAAGAGAACAGCAATTGTAGCTCAGATCTTGGCCTGAATGAGCCCAGTGTTCAGCTTTTCAACATTTTAACAAGACTGTTCGTCTACGGCTTTTAAAGCTAAATCATTTTTTTAGTCTTAATTCAACTTTTCAGTTCTGTTTTCAGTGCCAGATTGCATATGAAAAGCAATCGTTACATAAAAAGCATGGCAACTCAAAAATGAGTGAGTTACAAAATTCACAGTTTGATCAACAATCAACTCAGTGAATTAGCACCTCTTCTCTAGTATAACACTGATTTGTCATATTTAATTATAACAAGAATTCTGGAATTTAAACAGCCAACATAAGTTAACCAAGTTAACCAACAAATTAACCAACCAACCAAGTTAACCAACTAATTGCTCTTGGCAATACACTGATAAAGTAAAAAAAAAAAAATGTTGTAGAAGAAGACTTTGTTTTGCGCCAGCATAGATCTGATTGGACCAATGCGGGAAACTGCAGATCCTATACAAAATTTTACATTTTCAAAGTACCAAAAAAGTTATTTGATTTGTAGAGAGGCGAGCCTGTGCCACTGTTTATTTTGCCAGTTTAGGACATGTTTTGCAGAAAACAGTCATTCGTATGATCCAGGTGTGCAGTGGGCTTACACCAAAGTCCGATGGATTCGAACGTGATGACGTACGACCTAACTAGAATAAGGAAGTTCATAGCCAGTATCCAATAGCTGCCCTAGCGTCGGTTTTTGTCTGTCGAATTAGCATACCAAGTTCCGGCAGGAAAATTTAAAACATGTTCTATTTCTAAAGTTTGCTGGATTTTTGGCAAGCAAAGGTCAGATGGAGCCCACACATGATCGAATTGTCCGATGGACTCGTTCCCTCTGACCTTTTCTGTCAAAGTCTGGTCGCGTGTACGCGGCATAACAGTGTATGTGGTTTTCATTCTGGAAAATCCATTCATTCCAAAATTAATTGCTAAAAGCAAACAAAATTTCAAACAACATTTGTCAAGCAGTTAAATGTACTTAGACTTTTCATACAAATTTTTGTATGAATTTTAGTTAGAAAACTCTACTAGTGTATAGCTGGCTTAAGTCTCAGCGTTAGACCTCTGCTGTCTTCAACAGGCACATGGTTTAGTCAGAATAAAGGCAATTTCATCTTGATCAGCAGGTATGGGAATGTATTAGAGTAAGAATATGTTCTTGGGCCAGCTGGACCTAGGAGCAGGTGTATATTAACTGACTGTTAAACAGACTCCAGGATGATGCTGATGGTCCCCCAGAAGTGTCACAACAATATAAAAACTATTTGCAGACTGGAATTTTTATATAACCAGGCACATTTAGCAGTTGACATCTAATAAGGAGATATGCATACCTAAAATGTCTTCGCTCATATACAAATTCTCTATAATTCAGGTCCAAATTCAGCCCAAAATTTTGACCGAAATCAGACCTGAAATTGTGAACAGGAACGCACCGGACCCCACACGGAGATGTGAACCCAGCCTATATATATATATTTTATATTTAATATATAGTGCCACCACTCACCAAATGTGCTGAGCTCAAGGTATAAAAAGAGGCCAGATATGCATGAACATATGTGCTTCAATCATGAAAGGTAACCACAGACACCATGTTGTTTAAAATGTATGCTCACCAAAAAGTAGGGTCTCACTGCTTAAAGCAATATTAATACCAAAAGCAAGCATCTATTATTTTACAGTTTACCTATTCTTAGCTGTGATGGATGTATTTTTTCCCCTTTTTTAGCCTTTCTTTCTTCTATTTTCATCTAGTGATCTGACCTGTAAGCCAGTTGTTTTTCAAAAGCTCAAGCTCTCCAGTAGAGTGTATCAGTTTACATGGATGAGACAAACTACTTAACACTGGCAGGGGTGATTAAAATGTAAAGCTTTTATTTATTGGTGCAGAACCTTTATTCCAAAAGGAAAAAAAATATATTTGCTGTAACTGATTATAAATAGGGATGAGCCCAATATTTGAGTCGAACGTAAGTTCAACTCGAATATCGGGTGTTCACCTGTTCGCCAAATAGCGAACAATTTGGGGTATTCGCGGCAAATTTGAAAGCCGCGGAACACCCTTTAAATGTCTATGGGAGAAATCAAAAGTCCCCCCTTTAAAGGCTTATATGCATGGTATTGTCCTAAAATATGTTTGCAGACCCAGGTCCTGCCCCAGGGGACATGTATCAATGCAAAAAAAAGTTTTAAAAAACGCTGTTTTTTCAGGAGCAGTGATTTTAATAATGATTAAAGTGAAATAATAAAAGTGAAATATTCCTTTAACCACTTGAGATCCGCGCTATAGTCAATTGACGGCTACAGCGTGGATCTCCTTTTCCGGGACTACGTCTATTGACGTCGTCCCGTGTACGAACGGCCTGCGCGCGCCCTGAGGGGCACGCGCGGCGCGCTCTGTGATCGGCGAGTCCATGAGACTCGCCTGATCACCGATCCGTGCAAGGGGTCGATCCCGACCCCTTATCACGTGATCAGCTGTCAGCCAATGACAGCTGATCAGGTGACATAACGGAGCCGGTAACCGGCTAGTATTCCTCCTCGCGCTGACAGCGCGAGGAGAAAAAAAAAAAGCCGATCACCGGCGGCCGTGATCGGGACATTAGTCCCGATCACGGCCAGCAATGCAAGCGCCCACCTGCCCCCTGCCAGTGCCCACCTGCCCCCTGCAGTGCCACCCTAATAAAAAGTTAGTGCCCCCCGTCAGTGCCACCCAGCAGTGCCCACAGTGCCACCCAGCAGTGCCCACATTGCCACCCAGCAGTGCCACCTACAGTGCCACCCACAGTGCCACCCACAGTGCCCACAATCTGCCTCAAAGGTGCTGCACCCCAGTGCCGCCCATCAGTGCCCAGCAGTGCCGCCCATCAGTGCCCAGCAGTGCCGCCCATCAGTGCTCAGCAGTGCCACCTATCAGAGCCACCTATCAGTGCCCATCAGTCCCATCTATCAGTGGTACCTATCAGTGCCCATCCGTGCCACCCATCCGTGCCACCCATCCGTGTCATCTTATCTGTGCCCATCTTTGCCCATCAGTGCCGTCTTATCTGTGCCCATCGGTGCTGCCTTATCTGTGCCTATTAGTGCCGCCTTGACTATGCCTATCAGTGCCCACCAGTGCAGCCTATCAGTGCCCACCAGTGCAGCCTATCAGTGCCCACCAATGCAGCCTATCAGTGCCCACCAATGCAGCCCATCAGTCCCGCCTCATCAGCGCACTTCAATGAAGGAGAAAAATGACCCGTTTGCAAAATTTTATAACAAACTATTAAAACATGATTTTTTTTTTTGCATCTTTTTTTGTTTGTTTAGCAAAAAATAAAACTCCGAGCTGTAACTAAATACCACCAAAAGAAAGCTTTATTTGTGGGAAAAAAAATGATAAAAATTTCATTTGGGTACAGTGTTGTATGCCCGCGCAATTGTCATTCAAAGTGCATCAGCGCTGAAAGCTGAAAATTGGTCTGGGACTGAGGGGGGTTTAAGTGCCCAGTAAGCAAGTGGTTAAATTTCGTACTTGGGGGTGTCTATAGTATGCCTGGTATGGAATTTGGGGGGACCCCCATGCAATTTTTAAAAAAAAATTGGGTTCCCCTTAATATTCATACCAGACCCAAAGGGCCTGGTAATGGACTGGGGGGATCCCAGGCCTTTTTTTCAATGACTTTTATCTGTATTGCCGGGACCCGACAATTCATTACAGCCGCGAGTAGTTTTAAATTACTTTTTTTTTTCTTTAGAAATGTAATTTTGTGCAGGGACTGTTCTAAACACGGGAAAAATGTGCCACTTTACAGATATACTATAGACCCCCCCCCCCCTGTATGAAATTTAAAGGAATATTTCACTTTTATTTTTACACTTTAAGCATTATTAAAATCACTGCTCCCCACAAAACTTCAGTTTTAAAACTTTTTTTGCATTTATACATGTCCCCTGGGGCAGGACCCAGGTCCCCAAACACTTTTTATGACAATAACTTGCATATTAACCCTTAAAATCAGCACTTTTGATTTTTCAAGTTCGTGTCCCATAGACTTTAATGGTGTTTGCGTGTTCAAACAAATTTTTTGCCCGTTCGCATGTTCTGCTGCGAACCGAACTGGATGTGTTCAGCTTATCCCTAATCATAACGTGTGAGCTGGAGTTTGGCTTCAATTTGTTAGTGTAGTGTATCTAAATCTGCTAATACATTTAATGATCGCTGTTTGCTTGTTTGCAGGACCATCTGAAATGCTGGATTTTCATTTACTTTCACTCTCAGTGATATTGGTAAACAGGCCAAATAGAGAGGGATGAATGTCGCTAATGGGGGAACAGACAGCAAATAAAAAAAAGAGAGTGTTCAAATCCCTCTCTACTCTATCCAAAATTAAAAACAAAGTTTTGTCTTTAGTTATACTATAATAAAGGTCAATATGCATTTAAATCTCCCAGTGAACAGAATGTTCAGAAAACAATCTTCATTGCAGGATAATCTTTCCCATGATATGGTCATAAAAAAGAGAAACGTGCGGCAACATTGTTTTTATGAAAATTAATCTCCAAAGAATAAAATGATATAAAAGCCAGCAACAAGACTTACATAAACTGCTGTTGCCTGAAAATGATGCATTTTGTTCGCTGGGAGATCATTTTTTTTTGAGCATTTTATTCACTGGGGGATTTAAAGGCATATTGACCTTTACTGGGCAGTGAGGTCCTACTTTTTGTGCATTATGAACTACCTAGGTGCAATAGTGACTATTCATGATTGAAGCATGTACTGCATTAACTTTCTGACCATCCACCTAGTACTGAGAAGGTCCCCTTTGTGCCGCCAAACCAGTTCATTTTTCTGTCAAAACAGCCCTGGCACGCCGAAGAATGGACACCACTAGACCACTGGAGTTATGTTGTGGTATCTCATGCCAAACCATCAGTAGCAGATCCTTTAAATCCAGTTGCAAGGTAGGGCCTTGTTTGGATGTATTCTCGATTGGATGGAGATTCAGAGAATTCAGAGGCCAAGTCAACACCTAAAACTTGTTGTTGTGTTAAACAAACTATTCCAGAACTATATTTGCAGTGTGGCAGGGCACATTATCCTGCTGAAAGAGGCCACTGACACCATTTAATAACATTTCCACTAAGGGTGTACTTGGTCAACAACAATGTTTAGGTAGGTGGTACGTGACAAATTAATATCCACACTAATGGCAGGATCCAAAGTTTCCCAGCAGAACATTGCCCAAAGCATCACACTGGAATAGTTTGAGGAACACAACAACGCATTTTAGGCAATGACTTGGCCTATGAATTCTCCAGATTTCCATCCAATCGAGAATCTGTGAAATGTGCTGGAGAAACAAGTCCGGTCAATGGAGGCCCACCTTGCAACTGGACTTAAAGGACCTGCTACTGACAGTTTGGCGTGAGATACCACAACAAAAAGAAAGGTCTAGTAGTGTCCATGTTTTGGCATGCCAGGGCTGTTGTGACGGAAAAATGGACTGGTTTTGCTTCAAAAAGTGGACCTCCTCAATACTAGGTGGCTTGCCTTCTTCCCGTACTGCATCCTGGTTTCATCCCTTCGCCAAGTAAATGACGTACACACAATTGGCCATCCATATGATGTTAAAAAAATGGATTCATCAGACTAGACTCCCTTCTTCCATTGATCTTTTCTCGAGTTCTGATGCTCACATGCAGGTAGGCATCTTTGGCTGTGGACACGGGTCAGCATGGGCACCTTGACCTTGGCTACGCAGCCCCATACAAATCAAACTGAAATGCCCATTTTTTTCTGCTTTCCACACATCAACTTCAGGGACAACAATATTGATGCATAGCTAAGCTCTTTTTATATCTTGAGCTCAGCACATCTGGTGAGTAATGGCAGTATATAAATATATTGGAGATGGATCACTACCTAGGTTGAAAAATTATTGAAAGGAGGTATCATTACTGGCACTGCAATTTTGCTTTATATACAGTATAATGAGATAAGATAAACAATTTGATATTGGTTTTACAGTGGATCAGCAAGGTAGTTACCTCTGCAATATAATGTTTGAAAAGGTCCAGACTCCAAATAGGTGTGATCCTGCACTCCTTGGTAGTGGCCACGAATGCGCGATGCTGGCGGCTCACTCCCACTGTGATTACACAGCAGAACGTGATCGGTGGGTACTGTGGACTTGATATGCACCAGAATCTGATGATCATCCTGCAGAGTGACTGAACTATGATGTGCCTATGTAAACAAGGCAGATTGCCATTCTGACAGGAGGGAAGGCATGGATCCTGTGTCTCTGCAAAGCAGGGACTATGATCCATGTCTTTTTCTAGTAAAAGCACCTCTCACAGTTTAGAAAAAGACTGGCTAGGCATAGAGTTAGCCCTTTGATCACCCCTGATGTTAACCCCTTTCCCAATCAGTGTCATTAGTACTGTGTTAAGCACAGGTCCCCAAAAATTGTCAGTTAGTGTCAGACTGTCTACCGCAATATCACAGTCCCGCTATAAGTCACTGATCGCCACCATTACTAGAACAAAATAAAAATAAAAATAAATAAAAATATTCCATAGTTTGTATAACTTTTGCGCAAACCAATCAATATACGCTTATTTGGATTTAGTTTACCAAAAATATGTAGTAGCCTACACATTGGAGATGTGTTTTTTTTTGTGTTTTTTTTTATTGTGTATGTTTTATAGAAGTAAGGCCTCTTTCACACGGGGCGGATCAGTAAAGATCCGCCCCGTGATGATCCGCTCGCTCAGCGGGGATCGCTCCGTTGTCCCCGCTGAGCCGGCTGCGGACAGGGCGGTCTCCGCACACTGTGCGGGGACCGCCCTGTCAGCTCTCCGCTCTCCTCTATGGGGATCGGACGAGCACGGACCGTCTGCCCGTGTTCATCCGATCCGCTCTGCAGACGGACAGAAAAATAGGATTTTCCTCCGTCTGCAGAATCGGACATTTGCGGAGGCGGACAATAGCGGGTGTCTGCGGATGCTCATCCGCAGACACCCGCTATCCCATAGGGATGAATGTATGGCCCGTATTTCATCCGCAAACGGATGGATGAAATACGGACATACCATCCGCATGTGTGAAAGGGGCCTTAATAAAAAATGTTGTTTGTTTTCAAAATCTTGGTCTTTTTTTGTTTACAGTGCAAAAAATTCAATATGCAGAGGTAAACAGATACCACCAAAAGTAGTATTTGTGGAAAAAAAAGACATACATTTTATTTGGGCACAGTGTCGCACGACCGCGCAACCGCACAACTGCACAATCTTCCAGAGGTCAAGTGGTTAAAAGAGGCCAGTACTTATCAGGCATGCATATGGTTTTATATGATTTTTTAAAGATTATTTTTTTATGTTAAACAATATATTTTAATTTTACTCAGAATATTTGGTAAATGATATCTTGCATGCATATATAATAGGGATGAGCCGAACACCCCCCGGTTCGGTTCGCACCAGAACTTTCGAATGGACCCCAAATTCGTACGAACTTTAGAACCCCATTGAAGTCTATGGGACTCGAACGTTCGAAATTAAAAGTGCTAATTTTAATGGCTAATATGCAAGATACTGTCCTAAAAAGGGTTTGGGGACCTGGCTCCTGCCCCAGGGGACATGGGTCAATGCAAAAAAAAGTTTTAAAAACGGCCGTTTTGGCGGGAGCACTGATTTTAATGACGATGAAAGTGAAAAAAAAAGTGAAATATTCCTTTAAATATGGTGCCTGGGGGGTGTCTGTAGTATGCCTGTGAAGTGCCACGTGTTTCCCGTGTTTAGAACAGTCCCTGCACAAAATGACATTAAACGGAAATAACACCATTTAAAACTGCTTGCGGTTTTAATGTTATATCTGGTTCCTGCAATATGGTTGAAAATCATTGAGAAAAATGGCATGGGTAGCCCTCCCTGCCCATTACCAGCCTATTTGGGTCTTGTACGCATATTAATGGGAACCCTGTACCCATATTAAAAAAAGGAAATGCGTGTGGCCCCCAGGCCCTATATACTCAGAACAGCAGTATACAGGCGGTGCAAACAAGACAGGGACTGTGTAGGTTTGTTGTGTTAAGTTGAATCTGTTTGTAATTTTCAACTGGTACATTTTTAAAGTGTAGCTCCAGTGAAAAAAACGATTTTTAAGCTTTTTGGAAAACATAGGGAAGGGTTATCACCCCTGTATAATTTGTTTTGTCGTCCATCTTTTTTCATCTCACTTGCTGTTGTCTCCTTCCGTTTGCAAGTAGGAGATGTTTGTAAGTTGGATGTTTGAAAGTAGGGGCCTGCCCTATATGCTCTGCAGAAATGGCGGAACAAGGTGTTGGTTTTGCCACAACATTGTAAGCCCTCAAAGTGACTCTTGGTGGGCGCTGGAGCGCCCTGCTGTGAACGATTATATCAAGAATTGTAATTACATGCCATTGTTGAACAGTGGTAGAAAAATTGACCTTTGGTGGTTGTGGTGCTGGTGCCACAACACTATAAGTCCTCACCGTTACTCTGGGTGGGCACAGGAAGGGGCCCTCCTGTGAAATATTATATCAAGAATTGTAATTACATGTCCCTGTTAAACAGGGGCAGAAAAATTTGGCCTTAGGCACTGGTGCTGGTGCCACCACACTGCAACCTCTCCCATATACTCTAGTTTTATTGCAGGAATTAGCCCTGCTGCAAAGCATTGCATCAAAAATTGTAATTAAACGCCCCTGTTAAACATGGGCAGAAAAATTGGGCCTTAGGCACTGGTGCTGGTGCCACCACACTGCAACCTCTCCCATATACTCTAGTTTTATTGCAGGAATTAGCCCTGCTGCAAAGCATTGCATCAAAAATTGTACTTAAACGCCCCTGTTAAACAGGGGCAGAAAAATTGGGCCTTAGGCACTGGTGCTGGTGCCACCACACTGCAACCTCTGCCGTATACTCTAGTTTTATTGCAGGAATTAGCCCTGCTGCAAAGCATTGCATCAAAAATTGTAATTAAACGCCCCTGTTAAACAGGGGCAGAAAAATTGGGCCTTAGGCACTGGTGCTGGTGCCACCACACTGCAACCTCTCCCATATACTCTTGTTTGATTGCAGGAATTAGCCCTGCTGCAAAGCATTGCATCAAAAATTGTACTTAAACGCCCCTGTTAAACAGGGGCAGAAAAATTGGGCCTTAGGCATCACCCAGAACCAGAAATGTTCTTCCAACATATCAGTGGAGGAGGAAGAGGATAGACAATCAACATAACAGGACAGTCACTCAGCATCAGCATAGGCAGTCTTGAAGGGATGTGATATTTAAAAAAAAAATTATTCTGTTACATCAGCTTCAGGTACTTGGTAGCTGTGGGTGATCCAAGACTGATTCATCTTGATGAAGGTCAGTCGATCAACTGATTCGGTGGACAGGCGCACCCTGTGATCGGTAACAAAGCCACCAGCAGCACTGAAGGTGCGTTCCGAAAGAACGCTGGATGCAGGACAGGCCAGTAGCTCAATTGCATACTGTGCAAGCTCTGGCCAGTGATCCATCCTCAAGACCCAGTAAGCCAGAGGATTTTCGGTGGGAAAGGTGTCCAAGTCTGACCTTGCCCCTAGGTATTCCTGCACCATGTAAATCAGACGCTGGCGATGGGTGCTGGAACCGATCATACCTTGGGGCTGCGGACTAAAAAATTGTCTGAAAGCATCAGTCAGACGGCCACCTTCTCCACCGCTCCTTCTGACCGATGCCTCAGGACCAGGAGTTTGTAACCTCCCAGTCTCTGGGAACGCGTTGCACAGACCTTTCTGCAAGGCCTCCTGGAGATGTCTCATCCTCTGCTCCCTCTATGATGGCAAGATAAGGTCTGCAACCTTACCCTTGTACCGTGGATCAAGGAGAGTGGCCAGCCAGTAATGGTCCCTCTCCTTGATCCGAAGAATACGAGGATCCTTCCGCAGGCTTTGCAGGATCAGGGAGGCCATGCAGCGTAGGTTAGCTGAGGCATTCGGTCCGGAGTCCTCTGGGTCACTAAGAACAACATGATCCGCAGCTACCTCCTCCCAGCCACGTACAAGTCCACGTGTTTCTTGGGACTGTAAATCATCCCTACAAGACTGCTGCTGCGGCTGCTGCTGATGCTGAGTGCCAGCCTCCACCTCCATGCTGACACAATCATCCTCCTCCTCCTCTTCCTCCTCCTCATCCTCTTCCTGTGTGATGGGTGGCACAGCAGGAACACTGTCTGGATAAAGGGGGCCTTGAGAGGCAAGGAAGTCCTCCTCTTCCTGCCTCTGTTCTGCCTCAAGTGCCCTGTCCATTATTCCACGCAGCGTATGCTCCAAATGGTGGACAAGAGGTACAGTGTCACTGATGCATGCACTGTCACTGCTCACCATCCTTGTGGCCTCCTCAAACGGTGACAGGACAGTGCATGCATCCCTGATCATGCCCCACTGGCGTGGTGAGAAAAAACCGAGCTCCCCTGACCCTGTCCTGGTGCCGTAGTCGCACAGGTACTCATTGATGGCCCTCTGCTGCGTGTGCAGCCGCTGCAGCATGGCCAACGTTGAGTTCCACCTGGTGGGCATGTCACATATAAGGCGGTTCTTGAGCAGGTTCAACTTCTTTTGGAGCTCAGCCAGCCGAGCATAGGCATTAAATGATCGGCGGAAATGCACACAGACTTTCCTGGCCTGCTTCAGGACATCATGTAAGCCGGGGTACCTGCCCAAGAACCGCTGCACCACCAGGTTAAGGACGTGAGCTACACAGGGCACATGGGTCAGTTGTCCCTGTCACAGGGCGGAGAGGAGGTTGGTGCCATTGTCACAAACCACCATTTCTGGCTTAAGCTGGCGTGGCGTCAACCACCTCTCGGCCTGCCCCTGCAGAGCTGACAAAACATCCGCCCCATTGTGGCTCCTGTCCCCCAAACAAACCAGCGCAAGCACGGCATGGCATCGTTTTGCCTGCGTACTTGCGTAGCCCCTGGAACGCCTACGGAGCACCGCTGGTTCTGAGGACAGAGCACTGGAAGAGGCCATGGAGGAAGAAGAAGAGGAGGGGGTGGAGGAGAGAGGTGTGTCACAACCAATAGTAGCATTTTGGAGGCGTGGTGGCGGAATAACCTCCAACACTACTGCACCTTGTCCTGCATCCTTCCCAGCTGCCAGAAGAGTGACCCAATGGGCCGTGAAAGACAGGTAACGTCCCTGTCCATGCCTGCTGGACCATGAGTCAGCGGTAATATGCACCTTACCGCTGACCGCCCTGTCCAGCGAGGCAAGGACATTGCCTTCCACATGCCGGTAGAGAGCCGGAATCGCCTTCTGTGAGAAAAAGTGGCGTTTGGGGACCTGCCACTGAGGAACCGCACATTGTACAAACTCACGGAAGGGGGCCGAGTCTACCAACTGAAAAGGCAGCAGTTGAAGTGCTAGCAATTTAGCCAAGCTAGCATTCAACCGCTGGGCATGTGGATGGCTGGGAGTGAACTTCTTTCGCCGGTCCAGCAGCTGGGGCAGGGACATTTGCCTGCTATAATCGGACGTGGGTGTACCGCTAGCAGAGTTCCCGGAAGCACTTGGCTGTGACACACCTAATTCTACACCTTCATTCCTCTCAGAGCAGGTTTCAGAGAGGACTGAAGGTCTAGTGGGGTTGGAGATGCCAGCTGATGAGGAGCAAGGAGAGGTCCGCTTTGTTCTTTGGTGTGGGTCTTTGAGGTACACTTGCCAACGAGCTGCATGGCAGGTCAACATATGTCTGGTCAAGCATGTGGTGCCCAAGCGGCTGATGTTTTGGCCACGCGAGATACGCTTGAGACATATGTTGCAAATAGTAGCGGTGCGATCTGATGCACTCGTCTCAAAAAAGGCCCACACCAAAGAACTTTTAGAATAACGTGCAGAGGCAACGCCCTGCACAGGCGGAGTTCTGCGGTGTGATTCAGTCCGTGTGCTGCCCCTAAGCTGGCCCCCGGAGGGCATACTGCCTCGTTGGACATGTGCCTCCTCCTCCTCCTCCTCCTCCTCTCTCCTTCCAGGCACCCACGTGGAGTCAGTGCCCTCATCATCCCCTCCCTCTTCATCGCTGTAGCAAACCTGGCAGTATGCTGCAGCTTGTGGAACATGACTGCCAGATTGCTGTCCTTCTTGAGCATCCCCTCTCTCTGCGCTCACGCTACTGCCTTCCTCTAGCTGAGTGTCATCATCAGAGCCCACAAAACACTGGGCATCCTCCTGGAGCATGTACCCAACACTGTGCTCAAAGAGTTCAGGAGACTCCTCAGGAGGACGTGGTGGGTCTAGGGAAGGAGTCACTGATGATGACATTGAGAGGAGGGAAGACGATGCGTTGGCAGCTGCTTTGCTAGTACCCTGAGACTGGGTGAGAGAGGATGAGGAGGATGAAGAGGACTTGGTCATCCACTCTACCAAGTCCTTGGCATGTTGCGGTTCAACATGTCCAGCTGCCGAAAAGAAGGACAAGCGTGTCCCATGGCCACGTGCTCATGACAATGCACCGCGTCCACGACCAGCACTGTTGTCTCTAGACACAGAGCCTGCTTGCCCTCTTTTATCGGCTCGTGCCTGTCTGCCTCTCCTTGCTGGCCTTCCAGACATGGTAATGGCCTGAAAGGAGTTGGGTAAACAGCAGTGTAATGGAGTCACACAACACCCACTAAGCCCTGCAGATGGCTCTATTAGAGAACAGCAATAAACGGTAGATACAGGTGTATATTGTGCTGGAGTCACACAACACCCACTAACTCCTGCAGATGCCTTTATTATAGAACACAAGAGATAAAGGGGTATACTGTAATTGAGTCACACAACACCCACTAAGCCCTGAAGATGGCTCTATTAGAGAACAGCAATAAAGGGTAGATACAGGTGTATATTGTGCTGGAGGCACAAAAAACCCACTAACTCCTGCAGATGCCTCTTTTATAGAACACCAGAGATAAAGGGGTATATACAGATGTATACTGTGCTGTGCTGGAGGCACACACAACTTCCAATAACTCCTGCAGATGGCAAGTGGGCTCAAATAGAGAAGAGCTATGTAGGTGGATATAGCGGTGTGTACTGGGTACAGAGCACGCAGACAGCACGCACAAGCTCCTAACACTACTGACTGCAAGCTCTATTATAAAATATAGATCACTAGCTATATAGGTGAGGTGAATATAGCGGTGTATACTGCGGTCAGGGCACACAGACAACAACCACTACACAACAGCAAGATCGAAAATCGGCCGAAAACTATCGGTGTGTACTGTGTTGAAGGTACACAGAACACCCACTAACTGCTTCAGACGCCAACACACTACACTAGGCCGCCGCGCTGGCGGCCTTATATAGTTTGGGGCGTGTACTACACAGCCTGAGCTATGATTGGCCACAGGCATCCTGCCTGTGGCCAATCATGGCTCTCCTCGCTGCTGGCGCTGTGATTGTCCAAGCATGCGGGGTCACAGTGCATGCTTGGCCAATCATGAGCCAGCAATGCACTGCGATGACGCAGTGCATTGTGGGCCGTGAGCGCCACACGAATTTGGCGCGAACGGCCCATAATGTTCGGAATTCGCCGAACGAGCGAACAGCCGATGTTCGAGTCGAACATATGTTCGACTCGAACACGAAGCTCATCCCTAATATATAATACGGTTTGGGTTAAAATCTGCTGTTATGTAGAGCCCCCTATGAGGATCACTAAAACAAGCTGGGTTTGACTTTGAGATTTTCCCTGACTTTTTTTTACCGTCAGTCATCTGTCACCATCACAGGAGGTTTTTTTTTTTATCCTAACCAAAGATCTTATACTTCTACCGCTATATAAAACCTAAAAAAAGCTAGGCTTTAAATTATCTTGTTAAGCATTTGTATCTTCCTTGTGTTCCCAGGGTGTCTCCTTAATTATGCTTTGCATTCACATTGGAAAAAGTGATATACTTAATGGTAATTATCTTATATATGTGCAGAATACCAATATTATAGATGTGCATGCAGCAGTCATGTTCAGTCATTCCATATGCAAGTTATGATTCTCCTGATCTTCTTAAGTTACTGCAATATACTACTCTCTAATGATCTCTAATGATGACAAACACCACAATTATGAGACTAAAGCGGGCAGACAGGAAGGAGGATGTAGAGTGCTTTGTCTTTGGTCTTGTTCACACCAGATGCATTGATCAGCATTGCCACACACTGTGATACGTTGTTACAATGAATCACATTGCTGGTAGGCATAGAACATTAGCACAAGTTGGTGTAAATGGGCAATTTTACTTCAGAAAAAGAGCAGTTAGCTATCTGAAATGTAAAGTGTTACTAAACCCAGGACACTGCATTCACTATATCTGGTCTCCCACAGAGCCCGATCTGATCCAGCAATGCGCACAAGTGCAGCAGCTCCGGCCACTGTCTCTCTCCTCACTGGACAGATTAATAGCGGCGGGAGTGATTGCTCCCGCTGCTGTCAATCAAATCTGGAAACACGGGGGGGGGGTATTTTACTGCAGAAAAAGAGCAGTTGGATATCTTCCATTTAAAGTGTTACTAAACCTAGAACGCTGCTCTCACTATATCTGGTCTACCACAGTACACAGAGCGTGAAATTGCAATTATTTTTGTGAATATAAACTGCTAAATACCCTTTCGCATCAGCAGTATATAGCAGTCTTGTGACTTGCATCAGTGTCTGGTTAAGTGTGTATGAGAAGTTTTCATTCTATTCTGACTGTTCCATGAGGCTGCAGGGCCCCTGACCCTCTGTCTGGACAGTGCTGATTGGCCCTGTGCTGATCACATGCACTCTCCCAAGAAAAAAAAACAAAACTCTCTAGCAATACACACCAAACTAAGCATGTGCAGCTTGCCCTCAATGCTCTGTTCTAGCAGCAGATGGATTGGGGACTTTGGAAGAAGGGGAGGATCAGAGAAGACAAGATCAAACAGCCTTTTTACACAATCTGGAGGATTACCCCTTAGGCTCCACGGTGAGTATAACAAGCATGCTTTACTGCGTATACAGGCTGATTTTACTTTGGTGGGTTTAGTAACACTTTAAGCTCCTCTTCAGGCTGCCACCCCCGACACACATGCACTTCTTCCTCCACTCCTCTTTAACTGCTTGCCGCCTGCCCCCTGCCAAAGGACAGTGGGGCGGTGCGGCTTTCGTTCTGGGACAACATCATAAGATGGTGTCCAAGAACAACCACTCTCACGTGCCCGTGGGTGAATGCCCACGGGGGAACGCAGCGCGGGGATCGTGGCATGTTTTTAGCACACAGCACAACCCTGATCTCTGTAAAGAGCCACATCCGCGGCTCTTTAACCATGTGATCAGCTATGCCCACCAGTGCCGCCTATTAGTGCCCATCAGTACCATCTAACAGTGACCATCAGTGCCGCCTATCAGTGCTGATCAGTGCCACATATCAGTGCCCATAAGTGAGGCATATTAGTGCCTCCTCATCAGTGCCCAAAAGTGCCACCTCATCAATGCCCATCGGTGAAGGCAAAAAATTACTTAGTTACAAAATTTACTGACAGAAAAAAGTAAAAAACATTTTTCTTTTCAAAATTTTCAGTCTTTTTTTTTTTGTATAAAAATAAAAAACCCAGCAGTGATTAAATACTGCACTTTGACATTACGCAAACAATTGCAGCTTACAATAACAGAAATCTTAAAGGGGTTGTAAACCCTCATGGCTTTTCACCTTAATGCATTAATGCATTATAAACCTCCTGTGGTGCTGCAGCCCCCGAGCCCCCTTTTTTCTTTCCTGACCCCGATCCTTTGCCATCCGGGAACGAGCAGACCAGCTCTAGCTGGTGTCTTGTGTCCTGATTGGATAGATTGATAGCAGTGCAGCCATTGGCTCTCGCTGCTGTCAATCAAATCCAATGACGTGGCGTCTGGGGGCGTGTGCGAGTTCTACATTCTTTGAATGGACACAGATACAGGACTCACGAGCGCGCCTGCATGGGTGTCCACCGCAGGAGAGAGCTTCTCCAAAGTGGACACTCAATGCGGGGGGGGGGGGGAACCAGGAGCACCGCAGAGAGACCCCAGAAGAGGATGTTTGAGGCCACTTTGTGCAAAACAAACTGCACAGTGGAGGTAAGTATGACATGTTTGTTATTTAAAAAGAAACAAAAAAAACAGCAAAGCTTTACAATCACTTTAAAACATTTCCTGAAAGAGAATCTTACAGCTTTATCGTGTGATACCTTATGGCCATTTAAAGTGATTGTAAATGGTCACCTCATAAAACAACCCATTCAGATTAAAACTGAAATGGAAGACAACATTTTTGTGTATAGATATAAAAAAACCTTATCAATACCTTTTGATCATTGGAGGAGAGCAGGCTGAGTTCCCAGCAGAGCTAGATAACTGACCACGATGTGTTCGCCTGCTTAATGTGGTCAGTTTTTAACAGTAAAGCCGAGGGACTGGCAAGAACACCAGGGATTTCCACACAAAGGAAGCAATACAAAGAGAACAGGATAGGTTTTCATACAAGTGCATAGTACAGCAGACACATCAGGAATATGAAATGTGGGGGTAACAAACACTTTAATAAATATGGGCAGCATGGGACCGTTCTGAGTTTGGTCTTCCTTCTCTTCCTTTGGTCCTGGGACAATTGGTCTTTCTCATCTTTTCTTTTTCCTTTTATAATGGCATACTAACCTTGTTAATTGCCTCTGACGCGAGCTTCATGTTTTGTATGACTTACTTAGGCTCTGTACACTTGACCCTGAGCTGGATAGTTACTCCCTGGCATACACATATATACATACTTGATATTACCATGTTTCTTTGTAATTGTATAATATGACCTTCCTTATAACTCTCTAGATACTTTCTACATGATTATATGAAAGATGCTATGTGTTTAATGAGGTATCCTTGTATACATGTTAACGTTTGAAAATGAAATGGATATTTTGATGATAGGCAACTCCTATCCTCATAATGATTAGTGGTTCCAAATTAATAACTACTGCAGTAGGGAACAGACACAAAAGATACGCTCAGCATCTTTCCAAATAACTGTTCTCCTTTATTATGACGCATTTGAAGGTTTTTATACACATGATTACGTAGGTATCACATTAATATTACAATTTATGTTTATTTAATTTAAGTTTATGGTAACAAGGGGCATTACATAAGCAGGCTAATTCTAATGAGGACTTGAAAGAATGCAAAACATGTACTTCAACATGGCTAAACTACTTTTCAAATATATATATATGTATCCCTTACAATTAAAGTAATTGAATCAAAAATTACCCTAGACTGTTATCGCAAGAGGGAAACAAACACAGAGATTTCTTTAATTTAGTCATTTTTGCAGTGTCTGGTGTGGATCCAGGTGACTTTTCCTTCAAGTTTTGGAGAACTGTACATGAAATTGAGTCTCCAAACATTTCCTTATATATAAATGTCTCTTAACAATCCACGAGTCACCTGGCTTTAGTTTTAGATCCTTCCAAACTTTTAGGATCTGGAATTGGGGAGAAAACATAAATGAGTTTGTCAAAAACCTTAAAAGATCAGCAACATTCTCTGTAAGATCTGAATGGAGGACTTCAGCTGCTGAGACAAAATATAAGCAAGCGAGTAACACACTCCCAAACCAAATCCCATAGGGAGAGAGTCCAACATCCACTTAGGGGCCTGATAAAATATAATAAAACATTCAGCCAAAAGTTTTCTAGTTTCTTACTCTACTTTGTCCGCTACATTGTAGACAGTAGGGGGTGTAAAAATAAAACCTCAAAACTTCTAGTAAGGACTCTCGTATAAAAATGATTTCCTCTGTTACTCTCTGTAGATTCTGCACTCCGTACTTATGAACTACTTCTGATAACACTTTTACTGTGGCCTTTGCAGTAGCGTTTGCCACTGGACATCCAGAAAACATGTCCATACAAACAAAATACATATTCGTAAGATCCTGACTTGGGCATCTGGATATATCTTTTTGTTATCTCTGGAAGGGATGTTCAGCTTTTGGTAACACCTTTGGTAACAGGTAAAACAAGAAGTGGTATGTTATAAAAACAACTGTGGAGAACCCTGGCTCTATCCCATGCTCATTTACTAAGGCAGCCATAACTGCTTGTGACTGATGACACAGTCCACGAGTCAAGCTGAAGGGAAAAGAGTGTCTGGCAGACATAAATGATCACCTTTTCCAAACTCTTGTTTCGTAAGAAGTTGCCCTCTGTGGACCACTTGTGCTTCTCGTTCTGGGGTCCTTAATGTTGAATTATTAATCCCAGCTATACTGGGTCAGAACTAGGGTGGAATCTGTGAGTTGCACAGACCCAGCAAGTGTCTGGGCTGTAAATTCAGCATCCTTAAAGTCGCCTGGTCTGCTTCCATATGTGAGTTTTACTGTTAGTATGGCTACCTCAGCAAGAATCTGGAAGGCTGAAAACAGCCGATCAAATTAACTTGGCGTGCTTGATTGGTTTACCCGCCGAAGTAAAAACAAACTTCTGGCCCTTCAAATGGAACCAAAAACTCTATATCTTGACTATCTATATAAATATATACTCTTTTTATAGCTCACAGGCTTTGCTAAAACATGGAGCTCTGCTTCTTGAGCTGGGGAAAAAGGATCCAATGACTCTGAATACAGGGAATCCTTCTGGGTGATAAACTGAATCCTCAGTATAAAACAAGGAAAAACACTACAAAAAATTAAATACTCGGGTCTCCAGGGAGTGTGTCCTGCACTGGACTCACAGCAGCTGATTCCCACGTCATCAATTTAACACATGTGCTTTTTCTTTGTCTCCAGCCTCCTCCAATAGAGGCAATAAGGTGGCTGGATTCAAATGTATGCATTTTTCATTGTTAGATTTGTACATAAACAAAACAAATTCATATTTTGAACCTTTCATTAGACAAACATTTAGTTAGCTATATATTTGCTGTGCAGAATGTCGGACCATTAAAAATTAAATATTCGACCAAAATAATATCTGTAACTTTGTCTAATAGCAACATTGCATAAAGCTACAGCTCTGATATATCAAAGTGAACCCTTGATTACTGGGTCCAGCTTGCATAAATATAACAATGGCTTTTTTTTCTATCATGCTGTTTGTGTAAGAACACCAGTTTCATGTTTCAAAAAACAACTTTTTCCTGGCAATATTATAATAAATGATAAGAATACCCTGCAGTCATGCAGAGATGTCCATAAATCCAAAATATTCTTCTACTTATACCCATTGCACTTACAAGGAAAAGGGGCACATCATTTCACAATCCACACATTCTGCTTTGGATTTCAAAAATAAAAATACATAAAAACAAAAGGGCCAACAATATGTATGACGGACCAGAAAGCACTCGGCCATCAAAAACTGTAAACCAACTGGCTGCAGGCAGCAGCTATCCTAACAGGGTGTGTGGACTTGATGTGATGGGTCTGTTATATTTACATTTTATTTATTATTACTCTCACATCATGGACCGCACATCAAGTTATTATCAGACTTTAGGATTTCATTTCTGTAGAAAAACTTCCTTATGTATCCCATTCATCTTGGCTTTGTTAAACATTATTGCAGCTGTATTCAAATTAACAACCTCATCTTAATCTTTTTTTTCTTTCCACTCAATAAATGTAAAATTACAAAATTGTTATCTTAATCTAAACTAATTAAATTTTTACCAATTTCCCCATTAACCTGGATTTCATTTCCAACCAAAGGTTGTCTAAACCAGTTTCAATATATCTATATTTATTAATAAAATTGTTAAACTCATATTAGAAATTAATACTCATATGATAATTTCAATATCACACACTAATATATATGCACAGACAAATGTCCTTAAAGGGGGACATATTACTTAATTTTACTCAATTTCTCTTTTTTTTAGTGCACTGTTTCCACTATCACAGGATATTCAATTTGTGTAAGACACAGTTCATTTTACCCTGTTTGGAAAACAGATTCAAAAATAATTGTGATCACATTGTTTATCATTAGATTCGTTAACCCGGCACATTTTGTTATAAATGTTTTGTCTCAAAAACTCAAATTGGCATGGTGTCCTTCCAGCTTATCACCAACCTCTCATCCCAGCTACATTCTTTCAGGAGAGCACAAAGGAGGGGGTCACATCTGCGTACATGACACAAGCGATAGAAGTAAAGGTTCCAGCATTCACAAACATACACAAATATCTCTCTAAAATCGCTTACATTATTCCCATTTGTACACAACACATGCATATCTTTCTCTCACTTTATTTTAACGCTTTTTTAATACTTCCTTGCTTAAACTTCTGCTTTCTTAATTTTGTTCTGATATCCTTTGCATCCAATGTATTGTAATACCATACTTCACTTACTCTACCTTCTATGATCAGACGGGCAGCTATAGTGCTCATCCCATCTTCCCTCTCTGACAACATATAAAGCATTCTGTTTTAACTCTCATGTCTCTGTTTCTTGACTTTACTAGTTGTAGTGCCTGACCCCAAATTCATCCCACAACTTAACATAAAAAAGTCCCTTTCTGTCTCGTGTTAATGTCACTCTTGATCCATCCTGCTCACATAGATAGCTGTTTCTCTAGCTGTATACTCTGCATGATTCTTTGTCCCTGTGGACTTTGGTGGTAACCCAGTTACCCTTTGTGGATCCCTGTCCACTTTAACCATTAATCTAGGGGCTCAGTATAGGCGGAACCGCACCTTCGGTTCATATATAGCTCTCCTCTTGCGCTGGGCATTTTTGAGGGTCTCTTACCCGTCATTCCCTTACTTAAATTAATGCCCATAATGACTGGACAGTCTTCTCTACGTGTGCCTATACCCTTTTGCCTCTAAACTACTTTATCTAGCAGATGTACTACATATACCTGTGAACAGCACTATTCTTCCCTTTCTCTATAACACTCCGATGGACAGTAGACAGTGACAACATAACATATAACCACCAATCAATACAGTTCGATTAAGGGGAGTAAGGTACCCTTTGTCCCGAAAATGCTTTACCGATCAAGGAAGTCTGATAACTCAAATGTAAGCAAAAGGCTTACCTCAGCCGGCTGATTATCAGAAATTCCCGGATCGTCTCAAGCTCCTCGTTTCGGATACTCAGGGTCACCTGATAACTCCTGCTGGCCAAGCTCGCCATCTGAAATGGATATTTTGATGATAGGCAACTCCTATCCTCATATTGATTAGTGGTTCCAAATTAATAACTACTGCAGTAGGGAACAGTCACAAAAGATACGCTCAGCATCTTTCCAAATAACTGTTCTCCTTTATTATGATGCATTTGAAGATGATTACGTCGGTATCACATTAATATTACATTTGTACGTTTAATTAATTACACATTAATTACAATTACACATTAATATTACATTTGTACGTTTATGGTAACAAGGGGCATTACATAGGCAGGCTAATTCTAATCAGGCAACGAAAAATCATAAGCCGCGCTAAATAGATACCAAAGCAAATACAACCAACTATTTGTGCAATAATATAAAAATAAATGTTGAAATAGATATTAGTAAATACAACCAACTGCTAGTGCAAAATATGCAAGTAAATATTGAAATAGATATTATATAGGGTATAGCAACCTTATATGTGTATATACATATACGTGATACAAAACATATAAGTATTAAAATTTCTGATCCCAAAAACCCACAAATGCTGATGGGCACGTATAATAAGAGTCAGTGACATACACCTATGATAAAAATAAACATATAAAGTATAAACACCCAGTGTATGAACAATGAGTCCGTATAAAGAACAAGAAGGGGTTAACGTGAGACCAAATAAAAGTCCTCTGAGTAAAAACCACACTATTCCTGGAAATCCAAATATGGGAGCAGTTGTGTTCAATCCACCACCAACACACGATAAGATTTACTGCTTACCAGATATGAATGACCCCCCACTACAGAGGGTCACACGGGGCTTTATAGGAATGGACGTCACTTCCAACCACAAGGTAAAAGGGGTTCCTCGATGTCTTCCTGGCTTCGCTCTTTTAGGAACTCTTGGGAAGAAAACTCACTCCCGGACACTCAACTCAGTAGTCCAAACAGACTCAGAGCCAGGGGCATACAAACCATAGGGGAAAGATAAAGCTCAAAATGGTGTAAAACCCTTTTTATTTTAAGATAAAAATATAAAAATACACTTACAAGTGTGTAAAAGAAAAAAGCGCCTTAAGTCCGTGGCACCAGCCGGACACACACGGACAGACTCGTTCTCCTGGAACCCGTCACAAAACCGAGGTGATAAGTAGCGCACCACTCAGCCCTACGCGTTTCGCAACAAAATTGCGTCATCCAGGGGCAATCAGGACTTGAAAGAATGCAAAACATGTACTGAAAACATTGTTAGTGCCGTGTGCACAGTGAGGACATCGTGCAATACATATAAAATAGAATACAATTATATACAGAACCTACAACTTTCCATTACAAAAAAATATATAAAAAAACGACAAAAAAACATAAAACATTTTCTTAAGCACAGAGCTGCACAATTGTAGTGGTAAATGTAGGCTTTATAAACCAAACTGGAGAGCTTCTTAAAGCGCAGTTCCACCCACATTTTTCACTCCTCACCATGCAGTACTAATGTGCATCCTTAAAATGAATTGGCAATTTTTTTTCTGTTCACTTACCTGATTTATGCCTATATCTAATTTCACTTCCTCCTTTAGCTGCGGCACCATTGGTCATTTACGGTTTTGCATTGGCTCCTGGAACATTTTGGTCAGCTTGGCATGGCACTGCTCCTGTGACATTTAACATTGGTGTCTATGGAAATTCTTGGTCAGCTTGGCATGGCACGGCTCCAGTAACATTTAACATTGGCGTCTATGGGAAATCTTGGTCAGCTTGGCATGGCACTTCTCCCCTAACATTTAACATTGGCGTCTGTGGAAAATCTTGGTCAGCTTGGCATGGCACTGCTCCCGTAACATTTAACATTGGCGTCTATGGAAAATCTTGGACAACTTGGCATGGCAAGCTGACTAAGATTGCACCACACTGCACATGCGTGAGATCGGCAGGTGCATGCTGGGTTGCCAGCATGCACGGAATCCAGGAAGAAGGACACTGTGGCTTCAGATGCTCACACTGGAGAAGGCCGCACTGTGCAGGAACTTCACAAAGTAAGAAAACAATGCTGCACAAATAGAAAACTGGGCATAGTTTATAGCATACCTTTGTTACATTGCAGGAGGAATGAGTATTCTAGGGGTATTTTTATATTAAAAGTTATATTCCGGTCGGAACTCCACTTTTAAGTGTCTGTTGAGCTAAAGCTTTCTTTCTTTCTTTTTTTTTTTGGATAGTGTGGGGAAGGGTTAGAACCCCTGTTAGGTTTTTACTCTTATGTCAATCCTGTCTCTTTCTCAAACCACCAACTGGGTCAATGTATTCATGTATATTAATGTATAAAGAGAAACTGAGATCAGGTTTCAGGGATGTTCTGGGTACGTTCTATTAAATTTGGGATCCATGGTTCTCCATTCAGTTCCACCGGCACCCAATCCCAAATGCTTTAAAATCATAATGATGCTTTCTGCAGAATCTAATCTGTTTTTGTTTCCTTCTTTACAGCTTTGCTATACTTATTTCTCCTAAAATGCATCTCATCATAATTACTAGTAATAAAGTAACCTATTCTTTATTTTTTCTGCACTAAATAATGCTGGATCTCATGAATATTATGACCTTTTGTATTACTAGCCTGTCACAGTATGTAAGTGTTATGCTTTTACATTTTTTTTTTCCTTTTCATTTTTTTTTAAGTGTTTTCAGATATTAAAAAATTAAGCCCTGGTATTTTTTTGTATTTTTTTCGTTTTTTATTATGTTGATATTTATGGGTTGCCATTGTTTTTGAGGTACACCTAAGTGAGTTTTCTATAATTTGTATTCAAACTGTTGGTCATACATTACTATTCTCTGATAGAAAGGAGGTTGAAAGAACTTGAAAGCAACTATAAGTGCCTGATTGTTACCTGTAATCTGTATTATGGCCATCAAAAATTAAAATTAAATATACCTCAAATATACCTCAACAAAAAATCAGTTTGTGGTGATTTAAAGCGTATCTAAAAACAAAAGTTTAAGTGGTTGTAAAGGCTGAATGTTTTCTACCTTCATGCATTCTATGCCTGACCCCCAGTCCCCCCAATCCTTACCTGAGCCCTCTCCATTACAGCGATGTTCACAATAGCCTTGGTCACTCACTGAAAAAGTAGCAGAAGCCCATTGGCTCCCATTGCTGTCAATGGGGAGAGAGTAGTAGTTTTGGAGCAAGCACAGAGTGGTGCCCCCAGGGCAAGCGTTTTTCTTTGGGGGCACTGCTGGAGGGGAAGGAGTGCCAGCAGAGGACCCAAAAAGCAGAGGATCGGGCTGCTCTGTGCAAAACCACTGCACAGAGCAGGTAAGTATAACATATTTGTTATGAACCCCCCCCCCCCGAAGCTTTAGTATCACTTTAACACAAAGAGCAATAGAAACAAAACTAAATAAAAAAAAAAAAAAAAAAAAAGTTTTGGCCGGAGTCAAGTTATTGTATATTGTCTAAGCCCCAGAGCAAACATGTAATATGTTGCACATTACCATTTCTTATGATGGCTACATTAGTTTTCTTTTTTGTTTTAGGCTTTTTTCTTGTCTTAGCCCTTGTACACACGATCGGAGATTCCGACGGAATGTGTCCGATCGGAGCGTTTTGTTGGATATTCCGACTGTGTGTGGTCTGCATCGGACTGTTTCCGTCGGACCAAATTTTCCAACTTGCCGGAAATATTTTCCAACAAAATGCTCTGATCGGACATACTCCGATCATGTGTAGAGAATTCCGATCGGACAAAGTGCCAAGCATGCTCAGATCAAATTTCTACATCAAAGCTATTGGCTACTAGCGTCGTAACGAAATAACGTCATCATGTTCGCAATGATCGGAATTTACGACAACTTCATCCGACCGTGTGTATACAACAGTTTCGGACAAAATACGTCAGACAAAATCCGACGAACAAAATCCGATGGATTTGTTTGTCGAAATCTCTCTGTGTACAAGGGCTTAGGGTGGCTGCACTCACTCTTTCACTCTATCTATGGATGAGCAACTTAGCCACCCTTGGACAACAGTTAGCCAGCAAAGTATTTTTTTTTTTTTTAAATAGATATGTATAGGCAATAACACCAGAGATTGATGATACAAGGAATATCCAATTGCCTATTTGGTGATCAGGAAATAACAGTTTCTCCCACTGGAAACAATTTGATCATGCTTCATCTGTTTTTTGTTTTTTTTCCTCTGAATGGACTCTGGGTACAGGATTGTGTATATGGCTGATTTCTATTTATTTATTTTCTATTGATTAAACCAGATAGACGTGTGTCTTTTTTCTAAATATGGCAGTGGGACTGGCTGTCAAAATACAATAGCAGCATCAGGAGATCTGTCCATCTGCGCTGTATAGTAGGCTATCTATATGTGTATTAAAATTTTTACATGGACTTTACATGAGTGACTAACATAGTAAAGAAGTACAGCCAAAGCTTGCTTGGTTGTGCTTCTCCTGTGAATCACAGGAGTGCAGTTCGTTATGCACTCCTGTGACCCGTTTTCAGCAGACAGCGCTTTCTGCTGATGTCACAGAGCCGGTACAGGCTTGGGCAAAATCACAAAAATTAACTTGGGATCCATCCACATGCCTGGACCGGCACCTGGATTAGCCTCTCAGTGAGCCGCTAAGAGTCTGAGTTGGCCGCTTCCACCTTCTCCACAGCCCAGAGCTCGGGGAGCTTTGAGAACCTGAGCAATTGGATCGCTCCATTCTCATTCTAAGAGGCGCTGGGGACAGACGCTGCATCTACCTAGGGAAGTATGATTATTAAATGAAAAAAAAAAAACAACAACCCATACTTCTCTTTAAGGACTAACTCCAGCTAATACTTTTATTTTCAATGTTTTTATTGATTTTATGCAAAACAAAACAGTAGAATAACATGACAAGTCAGGCGTACAATATAAAGCTGTGATACATTAGACTATTGATAGTAAGTTAAGACTGTCTAACAGGAGGCTTATGGTGTCGGAAAATATAAACTCTTTATAATTTAAATCATATACGGAGAACAGATGGGGTAACAAAACCGTATATGTATGGAACAGTGGTCAAGATCTGGGTAGGTATATCAGTAGACCAACTTGGAATAACAAAAAAAGGAAAAAAAAAAGTAACAACTTCAAGGGTAACGACCATGTATGGAGCCCAGCCATCCAGATAGGTTGGACCGTTAGAGATCACTTGGATAGCCAATTGTCATTACTCAGTATTGTTATTGGGGGTGCATCTCACACCTGCACCCTATTGCGAGCGGACCTGGGCAAAGTGGCCGAAGGCCCCCCACCACCCCGAAAAGGGCTCTTGCTGTGGTAGGGGACCCCCCCACCCAACCCAGACCTGGATAGTCCGTTAGAGTTTGGACAGAATACATAAAATTTTTGGATCAAACCCATAAGCCAAAAATAGTATCGAAGACTGAGTCCCCTAGATACACCCAGGAAACCCAGTCTGCGTCGTGCTCGTTATGAACTCAGTAACTAAGACCAATCTAGAGTGTAGTTACCGTTACCCCCTGTTCCGACCATAGAAATTAAAAGGCTGTGAAAACCATACGGTGGTTTTAAAAAACAAATAGATGTTCATATAACATGAAGAATACAGGAATAGTCAACTCAAGTCAGAACCGAAAACGGTCTAAAAAAGAGGTGTAAAAGAGGGGGGAGGTGAGGAAGGTGAAGGGGAATCAGGGAGGGGTGGGGGGGGGGGTCTACCAGGGAATTGGAGATATAAAAAACAAATCACGTTTATAGTCCCGGAAAAAGTGGGATTTTGTGGAATGTGGCCCAGGGTTCCCAGACTTTCTCAAAGAAAGAGGCTTTGTCCAGTATACGACTGACCAGCTTCTCTTGAGCCATAATCCATGAGATCTTATGTTTGACAGCCCTGAATGGGACTGAACGCTGTTTCCAGTGAGCAGCTATGGTGATTTTGGTGCCCAAAAGGATAAAAAATATGAGTGCCTGGGATGATTTGTTAGCTTTTTCCACTTTGAGATTAAGGAGAGCCACTTCAGGACTTTGGGGAATCGGGACTGATACCAGTTTGCGAATGAGTGCAAATACCCTATTCCAAAGGCCCCTAATATATGGGCAACACCACCATGTGTGGAGTAGTGAACCTACGTAACCGCAACCACGGAAACACAGAGGGGAAAGATCTGGGCAAGTCGAGCGGGAACCCTGTACCACCTGGTAATAATTTTGATGCTAGCTTCAATCAGGGATACATTGAGGATCCCAGTAAAGGATCTCTGGAAACAGGAGAACCAGAGGTCACTATCCCATGAAATATTGAGGTCATTTTCCCAGGCTATCGCATAGGTAGGTTTGGACCTTGCAGAAGCTAGAGACGTATATATCGTGGATATCCCTCCCCTTTGACTCGCAATGTCTGAACACCAAGACTCATATGCCGTGACAGAAGGGGGTTCTGGTCTATTGGGCCATCTGGAGTGAAGGAAATGTGCTAGTTGGGAAAATCTAAAATGTTCGGTGCGGGGCATCTCAAGTTTCTTCAAACAGTATGAAAGAGAAATTGGGCCAGCGGCGTTGAAAAAGTTGCCAATCCTCAGAAGACCTTTGTTGAGCCACCAGCTAAATGCCAAAATATTCATGCCTGGCGGGAAGTCAGGGTTATGGAAAACATGCGTTAACGGGCGTAGTTCCGAGATCAATGCAGTATTTTTGTGCAGCCGATCACATAGGGCAATCGAATGAGAGAGGGTGGGAGACATGATAGGGGGTCTGTTTCTGGGAGGAGCCCAGATGAGGTAGTCAATGGTGTGATGGGGGACAGCCTGTCTTTCAATAGTAACCCAGTCAGGTTTGGGACCCCTGGAATAAACCATAGAAATCTGCGTCAATTGTGCCGCTTGGTAATACCACCAAATGTTGGGTAGCGCTAAACCTCCCTGTTTTTTGAGTCTATATAATACTTGTCTTGATCCTCTACAACCCTTGGATCCCCAGATGAATTGGAGGATTTTTGATTGAAGTGGCTGAATTTGGGCTTTCTTAACGGGTATTGGAAGGGATCTGAACAGGTACAAGATGCGGGGCAGGAGTGTCATCTTGATCGCGAAAATGCGACCTAGCCATGAGAGACCAAGATGGGACCAGTTTAGTAAATCTGCATACAATTTTGTAAAGGCTGATGGATAATTAGCCGAGTAGAGAGTATTAACAGTAGGCGTTAGGTAAATGCCCAAATAAGGCAACGAAGTGGGGCACCATGTAAAAGGGAAGTGAATTTGTAGTGTATTAACCATAGTCAGGGGAACCGAGACATTTAAAGCTAAGGACTTCGAAGCATTCATTTTTAAGCCCGAGGCCAATCCGAACACGTCCAGCAGTGCAAATATATTAGGGGTGGAGATCAGAGGGGAAGTAATAAAGAGGAGGAGATCATCCGCGAATAGGGCACATCTATGTTCTTGTTGACCACACCGCACTCCTCTAATGTCAGGGTGAGCTCTAATGGCAATGGCAAGGGTCTCTATTGCTATAGCGAACAGCAGGGGTGAGAGCGGACACCCCTGTCTGGTGCCTTTTTCGATATTAAAAGTCTCCGAATAACAACCTTGCAAACGAACTTGAGCGCTCGGTGTAGAATACAAAGCTCGGAGGGTCCCCAGAAAGAGTGGACCGAAGCCCCATCTTTCCAGGACTTGAAATAGAAAAGGCCATGTCAGCGTATCAAAAGCCTTTTGCAGGTCAATAGACAACAAAAAGCCTTCCTGAGAGGGACCGCCATCCCAATGAGAGTTAAGGATAGAAATGATGTCCACTGCTCGCCTAATTTGGTCCGGTCCTTGTCTCCCCGGGATAAAGCCCACCTGGTCCTTGTGAATATATCGGGAAATAAATGTTGAGATTCTATTAGAAAGCACCTTAGTTAAGATTTTTAGATCGTTATTGATAAGTGAAATCGGGCGATAATCTTGTACCAGGGAAGAGTCTTTGCCAGGTTTAGGGATGACAGAAACATAGGCTAAATTTAGGGCTTTATCCAGGGGAGAGCCAGACCGGGTGGAGTTGAAGAAAGCAACCATAGAGGGGGCAAGGATCGGGGCAAATTTTTTATAGTATCCCACAGAGAACCCATCAGGCCCCGGTGCAGAATTGCTTTTGAGTCGTTTGATCACCTCTAGGACTTCAGGCACCGAAATTGGTTCTTCTAATAGGGTAGAATGATCTGGGGACAGCTTTGGAAGTGAGACAGAGTCCAAAAATTGAGCCACTGGAGTCCGCTGAATATCTTTATCGTCCTTATATAAGGAGGTGTAAAATTTGTGGAAGGAGGACATAATGCGGAGGGGATTCTGTGTTAGAGTCCCATCGTGGTCTCTGATTTTCGGGAACGCATAAGAACGTAGCCTCGGGGATAATTTGGCTGCGAGTTTAGCCCCTATCTTGTCCTTCTGATAGTAAAACCGTGCCCCTGACCATCGCAAATGCTTCTCCGCCTCAGTAGTAAGAGCCAGATTGAGGGCAGTCCTGGCTGTGTGCATGGCTTCCATGGATTCTCTAGTGGGATTACGCTTATGCGCTTTACTTAGCAAGCGGAATTCCTTGGATAGAGAGTCTATGTGAGCCTTCCGCCCTTTTTTAAGTTGAGAGGCGAGTTGAATGATTTTCCCCCTGATGACAGCTTTATGAGCAGCCCAGACAATGTCCGGTGCAGTATGAGGTTCCTTGTTAAGGGAGAAGTATTCTTTGATGGCGTTTGAGATTTCTGCACTATGTGCAGGATCACTAAGGAGACCCTCATTAAGTCGCCAAGTGAATCTAGTGCAGGAGTTGTGCGAGGACTGAAGTCGAAGGAGCACAAGCGAGTGGTCAGATAGTGCCGTGTCCCTGATTTCTGCTTGTATGGCTAATGGAATAGTGTGTGATTGTACAAAAATGTGATCAATTCTGGCATGTACCTGATGGGGGGCTGAGTAATGCGTATAGTCTTTACCAGTGGGGTTTTTTTCCCTCCAGATGTCCACCAAACCTCTCGCGTTTAGAGTAGTCGCAACCTTAGTTCTCTGTTTAGGAGGTTTTCGGTTGTGTGCTGATCTATTACTTGCTTTATCCAGGGTGCGGTCAAATGGGAGGTTGGTATCTCCCCCCATTATTATCTTACCCTCTAATAGGGGGTCTAAAGTGGACATCATGGAGTGAAAAAAAGCCGCTTGTCCCTTGTTGGGGGCATAATATGACACAAAAGAGTAGATAGTTCCTTCCAGGGATCCCTTAACCATAATAAACCTACCGTCTTTGTCTCTGAATATTTCCGAAGAGGTAAATCTAAGGTTCTTAGAAATACAGATTGCTACTCCCTTTGTTTTGTTTTTGGCATTAGACAGAAAGAATTGAGGAAAACGACTATGTAGAAAGGAGGGATTGTAAGTGGATTTAAAGTGAGTTTCCTGCATGAAAACCACATCTATCTTTTGGGCTTGGTAAAATTGAAATAATTTCCTCCGTTTGATGGGAGAGTTCATCCCCTGCACGTTATGTGTAGCTATACAAAAAGAGGGGGGATGTCTGTGGTCAGGCATTATGAGTCAAAGAGATTAACAAAAACGTTATAGAGGGGTGTCTTACCATGCCCCTACGGCGATAGGGATCATCCCAGGCTAGGAAAGCAACCGGCCAAGGCAGAGAGGTTGTCAGCGTAGTGATGCCCTGGTAGACCCGGAAAAGGAGGGGTGGGGAAGAAGGGGTAAGGAGGAGATGACTAATCCTGCGGAGATAAAACAAAAGCGACATAAACCACCTGTGAACTTTGGTGAACTGTGAGTGAACATAAACTATAATAACACGTATAATACATAGAATTAAATGCAGGGGAGGTGGACACATGTCAGTCCCCTGCATGTAGGGCCCGAGAGTCTAAGTCTCGGGAGCAATTCCCAGCGAAGGGGAGAGTGTGGGAGTCTCTGAGTGAGAGGGATGAACCGTCCGTCACTCGGAGACTGGAGGGGGCGCAGTGCAAACCACCCCGACCGGATCCCACCCGAGGCCCAATACCCAATCAAAAGAAAAGGGGAGCTTCTACAGTCCCCTTTATGAGAAAAAAGAAACAAAAACCCAGCACAAAACAGGAAACAATAATTTTAAACCAAACAAAAATTGGGAGAGCATTAAGCTTGCGATAGTTGACAAATGCCATGTGGAGAAGAGCTGTTGCTCATAGTGGCAAAGCCCAGCTAGGGCTGTAGTGTAGAAAGGGAAAAAACCGAAAACAAAAACGTATAAAATAAAAAGAGTCAAAAGTCACGTAGGAAGTTCGTGGCAGTGCGGATCGCACCCGACTGAGGAGATATACTCTCGCATCCCCAAAAAGGGGAAACAATTGAAAATGCGCAAATTAAGCGCCTTTACCAAAGCGTGAAAAATCAAAAGGTAGTGTCAATGAAGTTTCACATAGAAGACTCATCCAGGATTGTTCCCGCTCAGGTAGGACGACCATCTTTAGACCGTTTAGCCTTCTGCTTCTGCCAGAGGGGCTTTTCTGGGCGCGCTGGGGGTGGTCTCTTCGCAGAACTTGAGGACTTGGGGTCTGCAGGGTCTGTAGGAGAATGAGAGATAATGCCCAGTTGAAGGAGTAGGCGTTCGCCATCCGAGAAGTTAGAAAAACCATACGACTTGTTTGAATGTGTAAAATGTAGCCTGAATGGGAATGCCCAACGATAAGTTATAGAATTCTGCGCTAGGACTTGTAGAAGTGGTTTTAAGGATCTCCGCAATTGGATCGTGTACGGGGATAGATCCGAAAAGATTTGGACTGGATGACCTTGAAAGGAAAGATTTTCAGTCTCTCTGGCCTTTCGCATGACTTCTTCCTTAGTTTTAAAGAAGTGGGGTTTGACCACAATGTCTCTAGGTAACCCATCCTGGCGAGGAGGTTGAAGAGCTCGGTGTGCGCGGTCTAGCTCTAGACGATTTTCCGGCAGATCTGGTAAAAGAGACGAAATGAAGGCGCGTACCACCGTATCTGTATCTTTAAAAGATTCAGGTAGGCCTCTGAGCCTAAAGTTGTAGCGTTGATTCCTGTTTTCAAGGTCATCTAATTTAGAATAAGCAGTGTCCAACTGCTCCTGTAGTTCAGAGATCCTGTCAGTATTCTGTATGGTCCTGGCTACAGTCTGATCAGTTTTCATTTCAATTGCCTCAATCCTGGCCCCAAGGATCTGTAGGTCAGCTTGAATAATTGAGGTAATATGGGAAGCATTCTGAGCAAGGCCTTTCGATAGCATTTGGGAGAATGTTTCAAGCAGAGCAGGCATGTCAGTGGGATTAGTGTGGGCAGATGGGGTAGCCCCACGCGCTGCAGGAGAGGAGAGATATTCTTCCATAGGAGTGAGAGGAGATCCCCCATGGAATCTCCCCAGCAATGATTCCGTAGATGCTGGGGATGATAAAGACATCTGCGGGAAACTCACATTATGCGGAGGAAGATCCTTGGATTGTGGGTCAGACGAGATCCGATCTGCGATGGATGGCATCGGATTAAGATTCCGGCCTTGTGCTTGAGAGGCATTGTCCGCCATCATGGCGGCGGATGCGGCCTGGATCTCCGGATCTAACTGCCGGGTTAGACTGCGTCTCGCCGTGGTAACCGTTCGCCGGGTAAGTGTCACCGATCCGCTTGAGTGTGAGGGCGATGTGGCGGTGAGGAGCTCTTCTCCGTATGGCACAGCAGCGGGAAATCACGATCGGAGTGTACGGAGCTCTCAGGACCTGCGACCGTCCATCGAGCTGCCGCGCATGCGCCTCAGCTAATACTTTTATGCAGTTAACGCAACATTTCTTTCTTTGTGTATAAAGGTTTTAACCAAATCAATAAAAGCTGAATGTTGTATTTACCCCTGTCATTGTTAAGGTATATGCAAAACCTCACCTTGTAAAATAAACCATTCAGTTTGAAACATAAATGAAAGGCAAAACAACTGTGTATACATGTAAAACATTATGATTACTTTTCCTCCCTTTTTTTATAGGTGATCTCATTCCCTCCGTTCTAGGCTGCATAAGGAGCTCAGAGAGGCGTAGGAAGAGAAATGGCAGCACACTGATCTTCCCAGTAAATGGGGGGTTTCAGCACAAGTCTGATCAGTAGAGGAGAGCAGGCTCAGTTCCCAGTGCAGCTAGAGAACTGACCATGGTGTTCTCTCATGGTTAGTGTAGTTAGTTTTTAATAGAGGAGCCGAGAGACTGGCAGAAACACCAGGGATTTAACTAGGCTTGTGCAATTCATTTCATAATGAATCAAAATTCAGCTGAATTTTGCATCTTTTGAACATTCAGATACATCCGAATAAAAAAATAACACAATTCAACTAATACGAAAGAAATTATAGCGGATATAACAAATGAATTTGACATGATTCGGTAATTCATTAACCACATAAGCCCCGGACCATTTTGCTGGCCGAAGACCAGACCACTTTTTGCGATTCGGCACTGCGTCGCTTTAACTAACAATTGTGCGATCGTGTGACGTGGCTCCCAAACAAAATTGACGTCCTTTTTTCACACAAATAGAGATTTCTTTTGGTGGTATTTGATCACCCCTGCGTTTTTTATTTTTTGCGCTATAAACAAAAAAAAGAGCGACAATTTTGAAAAAAAACACATTATTTTTTACTTTTTGCTATAATAAATATCCCCCGAAAATGTATAAAAAACATTTTTTTCCTCAGTTTAGGCCGATATGTATTCTTCTACATATTTTTGGTAAAAAAATTGCAATAAGCGATTATTGATTGGTTTGCACAAAAGTTATAGCGTTTACAATACGGGGATAGTTCTATGGCATTTTTATTAATATTTTTTTTTTTAGGAAATGGCAGTGATCAGTGATTTTTATTGTGACTGTGACTTTATGGCGGACACATTGGACATTTTTGCCACATTTTTGGGACCATTGTCATTTATACAGCAATCAGTACTATACAAATGCACTGATTCCTGTGTAAATGACACTGGCAGTGAAGGGGTTAACCACTAGGTGGCAGTGTAGGGGTTAAGTGTGTCCTAGGGGCGTGTTGCTAACTGTGGGGGGGCGTGGCTTTGTTTTACACATCACTGATCTCTGCTCCAATCACAGGGAGCAGAGATCAGTGTCACTGTTGCTAGGCAGAATAGGGAGATGCTTGTTTACTTTAGCATCTCCCTGTTCTTCTACCCTGTGAGACGATCGCGAGTATCCCTGTGGCGATTGAGTATGCAGGACCCATGATCGGACTCACGGAGGTCCCGACCAGTGGCAAATTTAAAGGGACGTACCTGTACGGCCATTTGCCCGTCTGTGCCATTCTGCCGATGTACAGCGTGTGCCGGTCCGGAAGTGGTTAAAGATCTAATGAAACAAAAGGTCAACTCAAAGTAAATCTTACAGTCCAATCAGCTGATTAATTTTATGCTGGAGGTTGGATTACTGGCAAAGTGCATTCCTGAGAACTGAGGGAGAAGGGTGTTGTATTGTATTTGAGCCGAGGAGAAGAGATATTGTCATTGTGTGTGTTAAAAGATTCAATAAACAAACAACTTTCCAAACTACGAATCATTATCACGAATATATATACATACATAAATATCAAATTTCAACGAATACGAACAAAATTATAGTGCATATAACAAATGAATTCGACATGATTCAAGATTCGGTATAACGAATATACAGAAATAACAAATTATCCAAAAACATATTAACGTAACATAACAAATATAACAGAACTAAATTATGTATTTTACGAATGACAACGAACCAAAACTAAACAAAATTTTCCGTTGTGCACTAGATTTGTGTCCAGATTTCACACAAAACAAAGAGAACATAATACTTCTTCATACACGTACATAATTATTATTATACAGGATGTACATAGCACTGACATTTTACGCAGTGCTTTACAACATTAGGGCAGACAGTACAATTACAATACAATTTAATAGGGGGGGAAATCAGAGGGCCCTGCTTGTTAGAGCTTGCAATCTAGGAAAGATGGCATACTGTATATATAGAATATGAAATGTTGGGTTAACCTATTCTTTAAATCGTTTTCTTTAACCTTCTATCTGTACCTTGGGCTGGACAGCTTAGTCTGTTAAATTAAGTTGATCAATAACAGACTGACTGGCCAAATCACTAGGTCATAAACTATATTATGGGGGGACTCAATAAAACAAAATCTGTCAGAATGCATCATACAGTATATTTCTTTTTTTTTATTTGTTAGTTCTACTTTAAGTTAATTGCTAAACAATTGAAGAAAAGCTGTAACAAAAGACTTATACATCTCTGTTCTCTTGCTGAGAGGTTCCACATCAAACATGCACTTGTAAGTTGACCTTTGGCTCCTTCTAGCATCTAACATACTTTAATTCTAGAAGGATTTAACCTCTCTACTTGAAAGATAAAAAGCTGAAGAGAAATTATATTTAATTACCAGAGGGATACTACCTCTAAACATTTCTTTGAATGCATTAGTAATGCATATCCGCTAAGAGAGTTCCTACCACGGCACGAGTGAGCCATCTACAAAGAAGTTTGTTCTGTTTCGAGTGCAGCTCAAGTGACAACATTATTCCTTTCCTGGAACTTTTTAAACAAATTACCCAACGTGTTATGTATGTGATATTGTAAGTAGTGATTGTCACTAACAATATGAAATATTCCCTCCTTCTACAGAGAAGAATCTGCATTGATCATAGCAGAAATATATTTCCAATATCAAACAATGTTATATCTATATCATGTAGCTGAACATTAAAGCCTCATACACACAATTATAATTTCGGATGAATGTTTATCCGTTTTTGTTGCATGCTATTCTTATATCAAAAGTGAAGAGGTTACTCAACATATGAAAATTCTCATACGACAGAATTCAATTTCAGTAGTTATGGAATGTGTTATAATTATTATACAGGATTTATAGCGCCAACAGTTTGCTCAGCGCTTAACAAAACAAAGGCAGACAGTATAGTTACATTACAATTTTGTACAAGAGGAATCAGAGGGCCCTGCTCATTAGAGCTTACAAACTAAAAGGAAGGGTCAATTGATACAAAAGTTAATAGCTGTGGGGGATGAGATGATGGAGGAAGTAAAACTGTGTATTAGTTAGAAGCAGGGTAAGATTCTTTAAAGAGAATGGTTTTCAGAAATCTACTAAATATGGATAGATTAGGGGACAGTCGGACAGATTGGGGTAGGGAGTTCCAAAGGATGGGAGAAGCTCTGGAGAAATCCTGGAGGCGAGCATGGGAGGAGGTGACAAGGGGGCTGGAGAGCAGGAGGTCTTGGGAGGACCGAAGAGAGCGGCTTGGTTGGTATTTTGGGACTAGATTTGTGATGTAGCTGGGGGCAGAGTTATGGATGGCCTTGTAAATTATTGTTAGTACTTAGAATTTTATTCAAAGTAATTTGTGTTGAATGGTTTTGTATGTATTCTTCTTTTTCGGAGCATGCGTAGTCTTGCTCTTATATATTTTTTTCGGAAAAAAAACTGTATTAATTAAATGCAAATTGGATGTTGTGTTCATGTACAACAAAACTTTTAAGCTTGAACATTTAGTTTTTGTCGTCCGAAAATTCGAAATCGCCTGTTGAAAGCACCATGCTAACGATCCGAAAAATCGTCAGATTGTTCATCAGATTAAATTTAACTTCCGCATTTCTTATTTTGTGTATGGGTCTTAAGGCTAAGTTTGCACGAGTGGGAGTCTGGAATGTGCGCAAAGTTGCATGCTTTCCTGACAAGTACAGAAACGCGTTGGCCTTTAGCAGATGTGCAGCACTGCCATTAATGCCGCATACACACGATCAAACAATCCAGTGGAAAAGTCAGCATCCTCTGGGACTGTGGCATCATAATGGGCGGGGACATCATCCGGTGATGTCCCTATATAAGTCGTCGCACGCCACGTGTCCTGTCATAGTGATCGGAGAAATCGACGAGGCTACATCTCCAGAAGAGAAGAACAGAAGAACAGAAGACAGCGACAGCGGCGACAGAAGACCGGGCCACCGCTTGTAAAAGAGCTAGAAGAAGGCACGGTGGCCCAACAAGAAGAACCGAAGAGGGGGACAAGACCCCCGAAGAGGAGGACAAGACCCCCGAAGTTGGAAGAAGAGGGCAGCGGTCAAGAAGAAAGCCGGGCTCCTCCACTAGTGAAATTGCTAGCAAAAGAGCAGAAGATAGCGGAGTAGTCCGGCGAGAAGACCCCCGAAGATGGAAGAAGACCCCCGGAGCTGTGCAATAAACTATTTTAACCTTTGTGAGTTGTGTTTTTTTTTTACTTTTTTTCACAGGTGAATGGGTAGGGGTACATTGTACCCCATACTCATTCACATAGGGTGGGGGGCCGGGATCCGGGGGCCCCCTTATTAAAGGGGGGCCGGGATCCGGGGGGCCCTTATTAAAGGGGGCTCACAGATTCCGATAAGCCCCCCGCCCGCAGACCCCGACAACCAACAGCCAGGGTTGTCGGAAGAGGCCCTTGTCCTCATCAACATGGGGGACAAGGTGCTTTGGGGTGGGGGGCAGCGCGGCACCCCCTTCCCCAAAGCACCCCCCATGTTGAGGGCACGCAGCCTGGTACGGCTCAGGAGGGGGGGCACTCGCTCGTCCCCACCCCCTTTCCTGGCCGGCCGGGTAGCGTGCTCAGATAAGGGTCTGATATGGACCTGGGGGGGAACCCCACACCGATTTTTCAGCGCAGGGATTCCTTTTTAAGTCCATACCAGGTGACGGACTCGCCCACACACGTGGAGAAAATTCTGCTCATTTTGAGCATGGCTCCAGGTAGCCGGGGCCAGCGAAGGAGGCGTCGCTGGCCCCGGCTACCTGGAGCCATGCTCAAAATGAGCAGACTTTTCTCCACGTGTGTGGGCGAGTCCGTTCATTTCAAAAGTACGGCGGACTTAGTCCACCGTACCTAGTCCGCCGCAAAAGTGCCGTGTGTGGGCAGGTAGCACGTTCGGAAAGTCCGGCGACAGTCCGGCGGAAAGTCCACCAGACTAAGTCCGCCAGATAGTCTGATACGTGTGTACGCGGCATAATTCTTAATAGCACCCCCACACATCTTGCATGTGAAAATGCATGCTACTTCAGCACCATGTATTTCGGCATGATTTTGGAAAAGGGTCAGGGACTTTTTTTGTGTTTCCCACGTGTAAGGTTGTCCATTACACATGACACCCAGTATGACCTGTGTCATAGGTGGAGTCCTTTAGTTCTCCCATATAGAGGAGTGTATGTTTCCCGTGGTTCAGAGAAGCAGGATCTCCCGATCCATGGATAGCATAGGACCCACAAACTATGGGGTACTTTGTCGCATTAAGTGGGCTTAAGCACCATATAGCAATATGGTGTGACTAAATCCCCATTTTTTTAAATGTTTTTTTAAAATGTTTAGATGTTTTAAATAGCCTTGCAAGAGGTAAATGTCTTTTTGCATGTGTGCGCTGTAATATTTTGTTCTGTTACATTGTCTTATGGCTACACCATTACACTTTAATGCATCCTTTAAGCCCTATACACACTATCAGATTTTCTGCTGTTTTTTTCCTTCAGATTTACCAAAACCATGTAGTGCAAGGGCCTGCCTGATTGCACACAAATTGAAACTCCTAAGGTTTGACTTCATATTATACGGTTTTGATAAATCTGAAGGAAAAACTCAGCAGAAAATCTGATAGTGTGTATGGGGCTTTAGGGTGTGCCCCCCAATTATCTTGTTTGTTTAGTTCTGAAGAAATTACACTTTGCTACAATGTAAAGTAGTGAGGATAAAGCTTGTATAACAGTGTAAATGTGCCGTCCCCTCAAAACAACTCAACACACACAAATGTCCAAATTGGGCCTAATTAGCCATTTCCCCTCCCCGTTGTTATGTGACTCTTCAGTGTTACAAGGTCTCAGGTGTTAATCCAAGATGACCACTGCCTTGCTAAAGAAGCTGGGGGTAAAGGTGATGGACTGGCCAAGCGTGTCTCCAGACCTAAACCCTATTGAGCATCTGTGGGGCATCCTCAATTGGAAGATCTCCAACATCCACCAGCTCCGGGATGTTGAAATGGAAGAGGACTCCGGTGGCAACCTGTGAAGCTCTGGTGAACTCCATGCCCAAGAGGGTTAAGGCAGTGCTGGAAAATAATGGTGGCCACACAAAATATTGACTCTTTGGGCCCAATTTGGACATCTTCACTTAGGAGTATACTCACTTTTTTTGCCAGCAGTTTAGACATTAATGGCTGTGGGGCTGATTTACTAAGATGAATGCGCTGCGCCGGTTCATACATCCAATTGTGCGCCAGATAAATTATCAAGTGAGCGTATGAACCGGCGCACGCATAAGCGCAACACATAATATGCCGGCGCAATTCATAATAGCAGTCCATTCACACGGGGCAACATGACTTCCAGCATGAATTTGGGAGACAACTTGGACAAGACTTGAGTGTGAATGACAGCGCGACTTGGGGCGACTTCAACATGACTTTAAGTCGCCCCCAGGCCAGGCAACTTTAATTTTAAAAAAATGGCATGGATTCCCCTCCAAGAGCATACCAGGCCCTTCAGGTCTGGTATGGATTTTAAGGGGAACCCCGCGCCCAAAAAAAAAATGGAGGTCCCCCTCAAAATCCATACCAGACCCTTCAGGTATAGCCGCGCTGCCCCATTGATTTCAATGGGTAGGAGCGGTTTAGGAGCTCGTTCACCGCTTTAAAGATGCTGCTAGCAGGACTTTTTTTACCATCCTGCTAATGCACCGCTCCCGTGTGAAAGCCCTCCGGCTTTCACACTGGAGTGAAAGGAGCCGCTTTTTTCAGGCGCTACACAGGTGCTATTTTTAGCGCTGTAGCACCTGAAAAATGCCTTGTACTCAACAGTGCTATTTCAAGTACAACATTTTCAAATTGCACCTGAAGTCGCACCTAATGCATTTCTATGGCTCTATCTTGATAGCTACGACTTGAAATGGAGCATTTTAAAAAATAGTTCATGTATTACTTTTTCCCATCTTCAGTGCAATTTATCTCTCATAGACTGTAATGTAAATTACACTGAAGTCGCGTCTGTATCCATATCAACACGACTTTAAACCATTTTTAACTTTACTTTTAATTATTTCCAAAAGAATTGCTGGCAATTACTTGAGAAAAAAAAGCTTGGGAGTCCCCCTTTATCCATAGCAGGTCTGGCATGAATTTTAAGGGGAATGGATGACCGTCTGCACCTGCCGATTGTCTGGATAAGGGTCTGGTATGGATTTTGTGGGGACCCCATGCCATTCTTCTTTTAAATGTTGGCATGGGGTCCCCCCAAATCCATACCAGACCCTTATCCAAGCATGCAGCCCTGACAATCGGCAGATCACAAGTCGCCGGGGGCCAACCAAGACGCCGGTGGCGTGCCCGTGCATTCCCTACTAGAAGTGCTGGATCACCTACCTAGTATGTGATCCAGCACAGAAGAGCCGTGTTATACGGTCACCAATTGGTTAAAGCGGTATCTAAAGGGTAAGTTCACCTTTACAGAAAAATCTGTAAGGTGAACTTACACAGGACCCCCTCCTCACCCTCCCTGTCCTGCTGACCTGCAGCGTGGAAATCTCCGGTTATGAGCCCTGCTATAGCCATGTCACCGTACTGAGGCTTAGAAATCCCCTCAGCTTAATCACCAAAACGTACCCCATCAGGAAGTACGTTTAGGAGCATTCTAATTGGTCAGCACCGTCACATGGGAACTCGCATAGATGTCAGCGGGGAAGAAGAAGAGAGAAAGCCGAGGGGATTTCTAAGCCTCTGTTCGATGACGTGGCTATAGCAGCGCACAGAACGGGAGATCGCCGCGCTCCAGGTCAGCGGGACGGGGGGGGGGGGCGGCAGGTGAGGAGGGGGTCCTGTGTAAGTACATCTTATGGATTTTTCTGTAAAGGTGAACTTACCCTTTACGTTTTAAACATTGTTCTACAGGTAAGCTTATTAAATGTCTTAAAGAAATATTAAACTCAAAAGCAGACATTTGTTATATTGCAGCTTACCAGTTCTTAGACATGATGGCTGCATTCATTTTCTTTTTTAGGCTTTCTTTATCTTAATCTGGTGAAAGAAAACGAATACAACCACCACATCAATTGATTAGCAAGCTGCAATATATTACATTTTTGGTTTTGTGTATAATACTTTAGCTTTTACTTAATACTTTAGCTTTAATTTTAGGTCAGGAGAGTGACATCATTGTTGCTGGCCATTCAAATAGCTGGAAAGCGTGAACCTTGGAGGATGACTGCGCAAAGATGAAAGCATCAGGAGCATGCCACTAGAGGGCGCTGCTGTTTGCTAAGTCTGCCATAATGTGCCAGTATGCAGTGCCAGGACAAGGTCATCTAGAACCCAGGGTGAAGATGCCAAACAGCGCCTCTCACCACCTCAAAAATGTATGAGCATTATATGTCAGCAAAAATACCCCCCCCCCCACTTTATGATACTGGACGCTTATAAAATCTTAATAAAAACTTCTTTAAAAAAAAAATACCCCCCCCACACAAAAAAAACTGAGCACTAATCTTTGTACTTACCCCCTAACCATCAATGCCCTTTGCAAGCCACAATTCTCACCAAGCAAAAATCCCCCCTCCTAGCTTAAATCCTCTCCCTCTCCAAATCCCTCCTCCTAGCACAATCCTCTACCCCCAAGATTTTCTCTCTGAGCATGAATCCTCTACACCCCCCCCTCAAATCCCCCATTCCCAGCACAAATTCCCCTCTTCTACCACTAATCCTCCTCCCAAATTTCCCATCCTAGCACAAATCCCCCCAATTATCCCTACTAGCACAACCCCCCCCCCATACCCCTTCCTAACACAAATCTACCCTATCCACCCCTAGTTCAAATCCACCCCTCCAAAGCACCCCTTCTATATCAAATCCCAACTGGGCCCAGGGCAGCCCCTCCCTCCTGCCCACCCCTTGTCCCGGTCCTGTGCGGTGCATACTAACACATTATGGCATTGACCTGCAGGGGGCCTGGCAATTTTTTTTAAGAGTTTACTATGGCTTTAAACTTTTAGCAGCATGTATTTGGCAAGCTTTTAACATTTTAACAGCTTCCTTCCACATCTTTGTTTTTAAGATTCATTTCATAGTGAGGGCTTTTTATTGTATATGGACTGAGTCCGAATTCCCATTATGCTTAGCTATATATGAAGGTTGTTTGGTCAGCTCTGTGATTACTCTTGTTAATGAACCAAGCAAATTGCTTGTACTCAAAACTGCCGAAGTGACAAATAAGAAAGAGGTCCCTTTATGTTTTTTTTTTTTTTTCTGCTATAATATAAACAAGAAGCAAGATTGTGCCTGTCACTTGCAGGCTTTCACCACCAGGTGTCACTCTGTTAATATAAACAACGTGAGCCATGAATAATAGAGCCCATGCAAATCTGTATCCATCACTCCATCATTTCTGGTTGGCTGTCGCTGTCAGTTTTGCCAGGAAAATTATTGACAGTGTTCTGCATTCAGGATGCGTATTTTACCTAAAGAGAATTCATCATCCTTTATTATGTTTCAGAGTGTGACCTGCCTAATATAAATAATATTAACAATATGTTTGAAAACCTTCTTATTATTTATAGTTTGTAATTAAACTGGTAAAGGTGCATCCTTCTGGGCACTGGCGGGCCCATGACAATCAATGCAATCTGCTTCCAAGTCAGAGCGAGGGGAACAAAACGCAGCCACAGTCTGCGCTACAGTATCTCACAAAAGTGAATACACTCTTCACATTTTTGTTAATATTTTATTCTATATTTTCATGTGACAACACTGAAGAAATGACACTTTGCTACAATGTAAAGTAGTGAGTGTACAGCTTGTATAACAGTGTAAATTTACTGTCCCCTCAAAATAACTCAACACACAGCCATTCATGCCTAAACCTCTGGCAACAAAAGTGAGTATACCCCTAAGTGAAAATGTCCAAATTGGGCCCAATTAGCCATTTCCCTCCCCCTTCTTATGTGACTCATTAGTATTACAAGGTCTCAGGTGTGAATGGGGACCAGATGTGTTAAATGTGGTGTTATCGCTCTCACTCTCTCATACTGGTCACTGGAAGTTCAACATGGCACCACATGGCAAAGAACTCTCTGAGGATCTGAAAAAAAGAATTGTTGCTCTACATAAAAATGGCCTAGGCCAGTGATGGCGAACCTTGGCACCCCAGATGTTTTGGAACTACATTTCCCATGATGCTCAAGTACACTGTAGAGTGCATGAGCATCATGGGAAATGTAGTTCCAAAACATCTGGGGTGCCTGGAAGGAAGACCATGTGAAGATGGAAGCCCCGACAGCAATGACAGTTTGCTACTGGAGGGGAGGGCTTTGTTTGAAGGTAAGTCTGACATAATGCGCTAATATGAGGTGCATACTAGCACATTGTGACTTAACCTGCCCAGGGGCCCAATTTTTTTTACTTTACTATCACTTTAAAGTCTACATGTCAATACCTGGTAGATAAAGGCTAAACTGATGAAAGGGCTCACCGTTACTCGTCCTGTCCTGTTTGCCCCCCCACCCCCCCCAGATTTATGACAGTGTAGAACAGGACACAGAGTAGCACGGGCACCTAGAGTAATTCCTGGCCAGCAGAAGAACTGGATATTGCGGTGAAGCAGAAACTGAAGGACAGGAACTTATGCTGGATGTCATCACAGAGTTTACAGAAGCAGGTGGCAGGAATGTAGTAGGCAGTAACAAAAAGGGTCTGGATATGGGTCTCAGGAGCTGACAACCACCCAGCAATGATCCTGAATAAGGATGAGCCGAACATCCCCCTGTTCGGTTTGCACCAGAACCTGCGAACAGACCTAAAATTCGTGTGAACTTTAGAACCCTATTAAAGTCTATGGGACTCCAACGTTCAAAATCTAAAGTGCTAATTTTAAAGGCGAATATGCAAGTTACTGTCCTAAAAAGTCTTTGGGGACCTGAGTCCTGCCCCAGGGAACATGGATCAATGCAAAAAAAAAAGTTTTAAAAACTGACGTTTTTTCAGGAGCGCTGATTTTAATAATGATTAAAGTGAAATAATAAAAGTGTAATATTCCTTTAAATTTCGTACCTGGGGGGTGTCTATAGTATGCCTGTGAAGGGGCGCATGTTTCCTGTGCTTAGAACTGTCACTGCACAAAGTGTCATTTCTGCAGGAAAAAAAGTCTTTTAAAATCACTTGCGGCGTAATACAGAGAACACTCAATGAGTGTTCTCTGCATTACGGGAGCCGACAATTCATTCATTGATAAAAAAAATTAATAAAAAAAAAAAAAAAATAAAAAAAAAAAAAAATAAAAAGCGGAGAGACTTCCGGTTCCGGCGCCGCATGAGCTAACTGCGTCTCAGCTTAGCTCCCGCCACAGAGCCTCCCGAATCGGCCTATAAAGCCACCGCCAGCGGACACAGAACCCTAATTCGGACCAGTGCGTCCCCCACTCGATCCCCGTCAACATGGATCGTTTTGTAGAAAAAACGGGGGCCCGGTCGTACGCGGCCGCGGCGGCGCCACCCGAACGGCCGCAAATCGAGCCCCCGGCTTCGGCCTACTCCGCTCTGGCGTCGCAGGCCTCGGCTCCAGATCTCTCAGATGCTGCCATGGAGGTAAGCGGGCCCACCTCTCACACATCCCCTGCCTTCACCGGACCCCCCCAATCTCGGGGACAAGCCACAGGGACCCCGCACATTACACATGGGGATGCTAATTCGGCGTCCCCTGGTGAGGACAGCCATACCAACCGCATAGCTCAGGCGGTGGCGGCCTTGCTGTCCCCTATGATCACTGCCTCGGTGGAAAAAGCCATCCAGGCTGGTATGAAGCAAATCAAGGCCCAGCTCACAGAACATAGTACCAGGCTCAATGAACTTGAGCACCGAGTTTCTGAGGTGGAAGATGATTTATATCAGTCTCAGGCCACAGAGCGGTCCCAGGAAAAAACAGTACAATATATCATACAGAAATTAGATGATTTGGAGAACAGATCCAGACGATCCAATCTACAATTTGTCGGTGTCCCCGAGGCTCTCCCCACGGCTGAATTGAACGACTTCTGCTCCAAACGTGTGCCAGAGGCCATGGGACTTTCAGGCTCTTTCATAGTGGAAAGGGCGCACCGCATGGGCGCCTTCAACGCTGACCGCAAAAATCCTCGCCCCATCATTGCCAAGTACCTTAATTATGCGGATAAAGCCGTTATTCTTCAAGCATTCCGGCAATCTCCATCCTTATTTATTGATGGTGTCAAAATTCTTATTTTTGCGGACTACTCTATTGAAGTGTCAAAGAAACGCAAAGCTTTTCAACCGATCTGCTCGGAACTGTTTAAAATGCAGATTAAATTCTCCCTGGCATGCTCCGTCTCAAGTCCCCTAAGGGGGAACAACTCTCCTTCCAGGACCCCTCAGAAGCAGAAACATTTCTGCGTTCTCTCCGCTCAGACGCGCTGCCAGTCACACCCTCCAAACCGGCCTCATCACTCCGTGCTCTGGATCAGAGGAGCCCCAGGAAGGACTCACCAAAGCGCTTTAGAGCATCTGCCCCGGATCACCGACACCGCAATATTCCACGTTGAAGTCTCTCCTGCTCCCCAATGCTGACCTATCTTTTTTTTTATTCTTCCTCCGCCCGGGTCATAAGGCCTGTTATTCTCCAGTTCCGGGAGATGGTTTCCTACCGACCATGGAGGACTCAGACACTGGGCACTGCAGGCCCCCTGTCTCTCTGCCCCACCTTCATGGTTCTTCTCCAAACTCACTAGGACCACTCAGGTTATGTTTATTAACGCATTTTGTATTGTTTTATACTATGCTCGTTCATGTTTCTTTTTTTATGTATAGTTCTGCTAAGCCATACATTACTGTGGTTACTACAACGTAACAGTTCTGGCATGACTCCACTGTGTATTCCTTCCCCACCGCTACTTCTCGGCCGCCACGCTGCGACTTTCGTCCCTGAATTACTTGCTTACTGAGCATCTTCGAGACGAACCGCTGGCACTCCATTTTCTTCCTGGGGCTCTGTTTGAGGAGCGTCCCTCCCTACACAGTGAACTCATGCGGAAAAAAGTGAAGTGTGTGTTTTTGTTTATTCGTTTGGTTATTCATTTATTACCACTGTTTTACCTTTTCAAGCCCCCCAAACCCCCCTCCCCCCCGCTCCCCTTCCTTGCTTACCGGGGTTCTCCCCCTCATCCGTTTAGGACCCATGCACGAGGCTTACCTCTTCTGATCCTTATTTTCTACAACCCAGGCCATCTAATCTCTCCTGCACCTTTCAGCCAGAATGCCAGCCTACCACACCCCCAACCAATGCCTATCTTAGAGTAGTCTCTTGGAATGTCAAGGGCCTTCGCTCTCCTCATAAGAGGGTGAAGATCCTACGGCATCTTAAACGTCTCAAGGCAGGTACTAAAGAGTTGTTCATCACCAATATATACGCTCCTAACAACCCCACTACACAATTTTATAAGGAACTCTCTACATGGCTACTTGACTTCACCCACCTGCCTCACTTGGTAGGTGGTGACTTCAATGACGTCATGCATCCCTCGTTAGACAGATCCTCTCCAAGACCACTGATATCGGGCGCGACTGTTTCAAATCCCACCCTATTCTCGTCCACCATGGACTCACTACACATGACGGACCTATGGCGTCTTTCGCACCCCGTTGACAAGGAATTCACATTTTACTCTAACCCTCATAGATCTCTAGCGAGACTTTATCATTTCTTTGGGTCAGACGATATCATAAACTTCATTTCTGACACCGAGATACACGACATTGCGATTTCGGACCATGCCCCTGTGGTAGTCACCCTAGATAGACTGGATCTTCCTCCTCACCCTAACCTTTGGCGCTTCCCCGCTTTCCTAACCAATAACTCAGATTTCCGCGCATATCTAGACAAGGCCTGGGCAGAATACACGTCTGCGAATGCCACCCATTCCGCTAATCCTAACCTTTTCTGGGATGCCGGAAAAGCGTATCTTAGGGGGCGCATTATCAGCTATGCCACATCATTTAAACGCCACGCTCTCCAACACTACAAATTGGCCAGTGCCAGACTTCATTCTGCCCAACGGCAGCTGTCCTCCGCCAGTTCCCCTAAACACCACGACGAATGGGTCTCTGCCAAGTCCAATTTTGACAACTGGGCGGACACCCTTGAGCGCACGAAAAAGGCTCACCTAGATGCCACCCTCCACAGGTACGGTAATAAGGCTGGAAAACTTCTTTCCAGATTATGTAAAGGTAGTCATCGCCCTACACACATCACCGCCTTATCTGACCACACGGGCCGTACACTCTCTTCCCCACAAGCCATCAATGAGGCAATGTTAAAGTATTACACTAATCTGTACGCTCCGGACCCCATCGTACAACAGAAGGCTCGACAATTCTTAGACACCTTGTCCCTCCCCTCTATCTCTCCGGATCAATTGGAGACACTTAATGCCCCCCTCACTCTCCCTGAGATAGAAAACACCATCCGCCATCTCAACTCACACAAGGCCCCCGGCCCCGACGGCTTTACTAGCGATTTTTATAAAAACCACATCAACATGGTGGCTCCCACTCTCCTCTCCGTCTATTCCGCTATCTGGGCGGGAGGTCCATACCTCCCCTCGGGGAACCAAGCTATCATTAAACTGCTTTCCAAAAAAGGAAAGGATCCGTTACAGCCCGGATCCTACAGACCCATTTCCCTCCTAAATTTAGACGTAAAAATCCTCTCAAAGATTATTGCCACGCGTTTAGCTGATATCGTACCTCACCTAATTCACTCAGCCCAATCGGGTTTTACCAAAGGGCGAACAGCCACTCTAAATATCCGCAAAGTTTTACTAGCTCTTGAAGCAGCCAAACAAAACCCCAAGGGTTCCTATGCCATTATCACGTTAGATGCAGAGAAAGCCTTTGATAATGTTAGTTTCGATTGGCTCTCTCTAACCCTCTCCAAATTAGGTTTCACAGGCCCCTTCTCCCACCTCATAAACTCTATGTACGCCTCCCCTTCCGCCAATCTGGTGGCGGCTGGCCTCCTCTCACCCAGCTTCACGTTGCACAAAGGCACCAGACAGGGCTGCCCTCTATCCCCTTTACTTTTTAACATAGCCCTTGAACCTCTATCTAGACACCTGACCTATACTGCTCCACTCCACGGCATTGACATAGGGGGCAAGGAGCTCCGCACATCTCTGTTCGCAGATGATGTACCGTATATACTCGAGTATAGGCCGACCCGAATATAAGCCGAGGCCCCCAATTTACCCCCAAAAAAACTGGCAAACTTATTGACTCGTGTATAAGCCGAGGGTGAGACATGCCTGTCCATCCCTGTGTGTGTGTCCGTCCATCCCTGTGTGTCCGTCCATCCCTGTGTGTCCGTCCATCCCTGTGTGTCCGTCCATCCATCCCTGTGTGTGTGTGTGTGTCCATCCATCCATCCATCCCTGTGTGTGTGTGTCTCCATCCATCCATCCATCCATCCCTGTGTGTGTGTGTCTCCATCCATCCATCCATCCATCCCTGTGTGTGTGTGTCTCCATCCATCCATCCATCCATCCCTGTGTGTGTGTGTATCCATCCATCCCTGTGTGTGTGTGTGTCTCCATCCATCCATCCATCCGTGTGTGTGTGTCTCCATCCGTGTGTGTGTGTGTGTGTGTGTGTGTGTGTGTGTGTGTGTCCAGCCTACCTGTGTCCCGAGCCTTTGTCCCGAGCCTCCGTCCCGTGTCGTGCCTTGCCTTCGTCCCGTCCCGTCCCGTCCCGTCCCGTCCTGTCCCGTGCCGTGCCTTGCCTTGCCTCCGTCCCGTGCCCTCTTCGTCGGCGGCCATTGTAAAATTCAAAAGCCGCGCCTCCTCCTTCGCCTGTGATAGGCGGAACACTGAATTTCCCAGCAGCCTGTGTTCCGCCTATCACGGACGTCGTATCATCCTCGTCCGTAGTACGAGGATGAGACGACGCCCGTGATAGGCGGAACACAGGCTGCTGGGAAATTCAGTGTTCCGCCTATCACAGGCGAAGGTGGAGCCGGAGGCGCGGCTTTTGAATCATAGAATGGCCGCTGTCTGTCTGCTCGACACGCTGATCGAGCGGGCAGACAGCGATGACTCGAGTATAAGCCGAGGGGGGCACTTTCAGCCTCAAAAAAGAGGCTGAAAATCTCGGCTTATACTCGAGTATATACGGTACTTATCTTCACATCTAATCCAGCAGCTGACATTCCCACTATTAAAAGTGTCTTTGACGAATTTAGGCTTTGCTCAGGGCTCCGCATTAACTACTCTAAAAGTGAGATTCTTCCTATTGGCTCCCACTCCACCCCCTCCTGGGCCGCTGGCTCCTTATTTTCGGTTGCCCCTTCTTTCATCACATATCTAGGCATTAAGATTGGGAAGCTACCTTCCTCGTTGTACCAGTTGAATTATCCTCCTCTGCTATCTAAGATCTCCCAAGAATTGACCAACTGGATGGATCTGCCCCTTTCGCTCCTGGGAAGGTGCCACCTTGTGAAAATGGTCAGCTTTGCCAAACTCTTATACCCTATGCAAACTCTACCACTATTGCTTAAACATAAAGATGTTACTTTTTTGGATTCTGCTATCTCAAAATTTTTATGGCGCGGCAAAAGACCACGTATTGCCTACAGAAAACTGCACCTTCCCAGGGGCAAAGGGGGTATCAGTTTACCCAATGTTAGATTGTACAATTTAGCCTGTTTACTCAGAACTAGCCTAGATTGGATCACCCACTCGTCCAGGTACTCCAACTTTGATCTCGAAACTGCTATGGCCCACCCTTACTCCTTGACTGCCCTGCTGCATTGCCGCTGGAAATCCGTTCCCCTCCCTCACCAACACAACCTTGTTCTCAGAGACACAGCGATAGCCTGGAGGGAATCCAGGAAACTGGCCAATCTCCCACCCTTCATTTCTACACACCTGCCTATTCAAGGAAACCCTTGCTTTTCTCCAGGCCTCCACTGCAAGGCTTTTTCGTCTTGGTCTGAACCGGGTCTATCCCTTTTCTCCTCATTGTGCGACCCGGCTACTGGCAGACCTCTTCCTTTCCACTCAGTGATGAAATCGTTCTCCATACCCGCCTCGCACTTTCTGCACTACCAACAGTGTGTCAGTTTTATCACTTAAAGTTGCAAAAAAGAGCTCCTTCATTTCCAACCCAGTTTCATGGATTACCTGCTACGGGACAAGTGTTTTAGGATCTCAGATATCTACAAACCCCTTCTGGAACGCTCAACGCCTCCGGCCTCCAGCACCTCCATTGCAAACTGGTCTTCGGCCTTCCCAGACCCCGACATCGTCTGCAAGATTATGCTGGGTCTCAACAGAGTTCTGAGACTTACGCCCAACGAAATTTGGAGGGAGACACAGCTTAAGATTGCTCATAGGGCCTACATCCCGTTTTTGTCTCCCAAAGCAAAACAAGATGGGGCATCCTGCCCTCACTGTAAAGACCCAAAGCCATCCCTCTCTCATCGCTTCTGGTCTTGTCAGACAATATCTACATTCTGGGACCAAGTCATTGCATTTATTTTCGATATCACTCTACTGAAATTACCCAAGGAACCTCTGCTTCTAATCTTCGGATACTGGGACCCATTGCTGCTGCCATGGTCCACTCTACCGGGTGCTGGACCTATTTTAGGGCCCCATTCCCAGCATGCTACAGTCGAATGGATCTTGTTATGTCTACTTCTGGCCCGTCGCCTTATACTTTGTTTTTGGCTTTCGCCTCCCGGCCCCTCGGCCTCCCAACTTCTCCAGGACCTGCTATCTCTTATGCATAAGGAGAGGCTTCTGGCTGACTTCTCTCATGCCTCCCAAAAAGCTGCCTTTTTCGCCAAATGGCGTCTGTTTATCAATGCATCCATGTCATCACTTGATCAACGTGCATTGGACCAACTGTCTTTTATTTACAATGACTTGCTCCACTCCTAACATATCTCCAGGATCTACTTAAATGCCTAGGCTGTTATGGTCCTTGTCTGCTCCTCAGGTTTCATCATTGTGATCACTGCATATGAACCCTTCCTTACGATATTATCCTTGTTCCTAGCCTGCCTGCTCTTCCCCCCCCTGTCCCCTCCCCTTTCCCCCCCCCCCCCCCTTCCCGTGTCCTTCCCTACCCTCCCCTCCCCTCCCCCCCTCCTATCCCTCCTACTTATCTGGATCTATATAATGTAATCTAGGCTTTTGCTCCGCTAGGGAGCCGGTATTAATACCTGCTTTACTTAGGGTTCAAAACAGTCCCCGATTCATCCGGTTGGTCCCCACTGTTTTAAGCTATTACTGTTCGCTGAACTCTTTGGCGTACCACGGTTTCCCTCTGCCCCAGGGCATGCCCTGGATATTTACATATTTTCTCCTTATCGCTGTTTGTGCCTTTTTGTATGCCTTTGTATGTCCTTATTTCTTTTTCTTTGAATAAAATTTATTTTAAAAAAAATAAATAAATAAAAAGCGTGGGGTTCCCCTAAATTCAATTACCAGGCCCTTCAGGTCTGGTATGGATATTAAGGGGAACCCCGCGTCAAAGCTAAAAAAAATTGATGTGCGGGTCCCCCTAAATATCCATACCAGACCCTTCAGGTCTGGTATGGATATTATGGGGAACCCTGCGTCAAATGTAAAAAAAATTGACGTGGGGTCCCCCTAAAAATCCATACCAGACCCTTTATCTGAGCACGCAACCTGGCAGGCTGCAGGAAAAGAGGGGGGACGAGAGAGCGGCCCCCTCCCTCCTGAACCTTACCAGGCCACATGCCCTTAACATTGGGAGGATGCTTTGGGGGTCTGTGACCCCTCAAAGCACCATGTACCCATGTTGATGGGGACAAGGGCCTCATCCCCACAACCCTGGCTGGTGGCTGTGGGTGTCTGTGGGCGGGCCGCAGGCCGCAGGAAAAGAGGGGGTGACGAGAGAGCACCCCCCTCCTTAACCATACCAGGCCACATGCCCTCAACATCGGGAGGATGCTTTGGGGGTCTGTGACCCCTCAAAGCACCATGTCCCCATGTTGATGGGGACAAGGGCCTCATCCCCACAACCCTGGCCGGTGGTTGTGGGGGTATGCGGGTGGGGGGCTTATCAGAATCTGGAAGCTCCCTTTAACAAGGGGACCCCCAGATCCCGCCCCCCCCTGTTTGAAATGGTAAGGGGGTACAAAAGTACCCCTACCATTTCACAAAGAAAGTGTAAAAAATGTTTAAATAAGACAAACACACTTTTGAAAAATTCCTTTATTAAAAATAAAAAAAAATAAAAAAAAGATTCCAGCGGTGGTAATCCACTCTTGCTATCCAGCGATGGATGATCATCTCTCCGGGGTCCAGCGATGGCTGATCTGATCCAGCGACGGGTGATTTTCAGTCCAGTGCAGTCCATCCATGCATCCATCTTCTGTCTCCACTGAGGAGACACTGTGGGGAGCCCAGCGCTGACGTTTCTTATATTAGGAGGGCGGGGCTGGAATCTTTTTTTTTTGTTTTTTTATTTTTAATAAAGGAATTTTTCAAAAGTGTGTTTGTCTTATTTAACAATTTTTACACTTTGTGAAATGGTAGGGGTACTTTTGTTAAAGGGGGCTTTCAGATTCTGATAAGCCCCCCGCCCACAGACCCCCACAACCACCGGCCAGGGTTGTGGGGATGAGGCCCTTGTCCCCATCAACATGGGGACATGGTGCTTTGAGGGGTCACAGACCCCCAAAGCATCCTCCCGATGTTGAGGGCATGTGGCCTCGTACGGTTAAGGAGGGGGGTGCTCTCTCGTCACCCCCTCTTTTCCTGCGGCCTGCCAGGTCGTGTGCTCGGATAAAGGGTCTGGTATGGATTTTTAGGGGGACTCCTACGTCATTTTTTTTTAATTTGATGCGGGGTTCCCCTTAATATCCATACCAGACCTGAAGGGTCTGGTATGGATATTTAGGGGGACCCCCACGTCAATTTTTTTTTTAATTTGACGTGGGGTTCCCCTTAATATTCATACCAGACCTGAAGGGCCTAGTAATTGAATTTAGGGGAACCCCACACTTTTTTTTTATTTATTTTTTAATGAATGAATGAATTGTCGGCTCCCGTAATACAGAGAACAGTCATTGAGTGTTCTCTGTATTATGCCGCAAGTGATTTTAAAAGACTTTTTTTCCTGCAGAAATTACACTTTGTGCAGGGACAGTTCTAAGCACGTGAAACGTGCGCCCCTTCACAGGCATACTATAGATACCCCCCAGGTACGAAATTTAAAGGAATATTACACTTTTATTGTTTCACTTTAATCATTATTAAAATCACTGCTCCCGAAAAAACATCCATGTTTTTAAAACTTTTTTTTGCATTGATCCATGTCCCCTGGGGCAGGACCCAGGTCCCCAAACACTTTTTAGGACAGTAACTTGCATATTAGCCTTTAAAATTAGCACTTTAGATTTCTCCCATAGACTTGTACAGGGTGTTCCGGCTTTTCAAATTTGCCGCGAACAGCCCAAATTGTTCACTGTTCGCTGAACAGGCGAACAGGCAATGTTTGAGTCGAACATGAGTTTGACTCAAACTCAAAGCTCATCCCTAATCCTGAACCTTGCATTGCTTTAACCACTTGCCGAACCAACCGCCACAGATGTACTGCTGCAAGGTGGCTCGGCTGCGCAAATCTCAGTACTGGTATGGCAATTCGTGCACTAGCTTTTGTGGATGCATGCACGCTCTGATTGTCCAGTGGGGAGCCAATCAGCGGGTCTGGGGCACTCAATGTCTGCCGGGCTCCTGCGATCATTTCCCACAGAGACAGAATGGGGATCTGCCAAAGTAAACAAGGCAGATCTCTCTTCTGTCAGGGGATGCCATTGAGATCTATCTTCCTGCTAAGCATGAAGATGGATCTGTGTGTTTCACCAGTCACACAGTCCCCCATTCAGTTAGAAAACACAAGCAGGGAACACATTTAACCCCTCAAACGCCCCTGATGTGAACCCCCTCTCTGCCAATGTCATTAGTATAATGGCAATGCATATTTTTAGCACTGATCACTGCTATAATGTCACTGGTTCCAAAAACAAGTGTCAAAAATGTCACGTACACACGATCGGACTATTCGGCAGACTTAGTCCGGAGGACAACCCACCGGACTTTGCAGCGAAGGTCCGCCGGACTTTCCGAACTAGCGGACCTGCCCACACACGCCCAGACTTTTCTGGCGGACATTCCGCCGGACTATGGCCGGACTTTTGAAATGAACGGACTTGCTCACACACGGAGTAAAGTCCGTTCATTCTGAACATGACTCCAGGTAGACAGAACTTGCGAAGGAAGTCAATGTCGCCGTCTCCATCGGCAAGATTGACACCTCGCTAGCCCTGTCACCTGGTATGGATTTAAAGGGGAAGCCCTATGCCAAAAAAACAGCATGGGGGTCCCCCCAAAGTCCATATCAGACCCTTATACAAGCACGCAGCCCGGCCGGTCAGGAAAGGGGGTGGGGACGAGCAAGTGCCCTCCTGAGCCATACCAGGCCGCGTGCCCTCAACATCGGGGGGTGATTTGGGGAAGGGGGGTCCTGGTTGTAAACCCTTAAAGACCACTTTGACCTACAGGTAAGCCTAGATTAAGGCTTACCTGTAGGTCCATGAAATATCTCCCAAACCTACACGGTTTAGGAGATATTTGCAAAGAGACAGGCACCTCTGTCTACGGCACATGCACCGTAGACATTGGCGCGCAGGCGCACTGAGCATGCTGCTGCTAAAGGCGATATGCCATTAGTGATGGCTCCAATGCGCATGCGCGGGAGTGACGTCATCGTGGCTCTGGCCAATCACAGCGCCGGAGCCACGATACCCGGAAAGAAGATGGACGCTCCGTGGAAGAGGGTACAGCAGTGACATCGCTGGCTCGTGTGTCAGGTAAGTGACACATAATGGGCTACTATGCGATGCATAGTAGCCCATTATGCTTTACCTTTGTAGGGAAACAAAGAGGAAGTAAACTCATCAGGGTTTACTTCCTCTTTAAAAATTTGAGGGTTATTATCCTCTAATGATCTTCACCACTACAACAATGCCATAATATGTCAATTGAAACCCTTGTAGGGATCTGCTGCCCTCTACTGTCAGCTACTAGTATCAGACTGTAATGTATGATTATGTATGTTACTTCCTGACTCTGAAGTTGTTGGGAAAAAATCATGAGGAGGAGGAAGTGAACAGAGAGAAGGTCTCAGCCACATGTCCTGTCTATGCTACTAATACCAAATGCGATGATTATGAAAGTAATTCTATGCTATAATAGTTCAGCTGCAGTTACCCATAGTTTTGGAGTGTTTTGCTGAATCCTCATGAGAAAGAGCTTATTTCTGCCCTGTTATTATCTCACATGCACAGTGCCAGATAATTAGGACTGCATTCCAGGCTGGTTGGGTAACAGCTGGATAGTCTCTTCATCACTGCAAATCTTGTCTTCAGGTCTCCCACATAAAGACAGGTGCCCCTGCAACTGGACTTAGCAGCAACATTCATTTGAACGTATCGCTGTAAATAACTATATATACCTGGGTATATATGCACAATTCCAGCAGGACTCTTATCGGGCCCTTTGCTGATAATATGTTTGTACATTGGATGTATGTACTATTATTAAACTTTTCTTCTATAAAGCTTGCATTATTTCCATACTGGTGTGCATCTGCAGTATATAGTTATATGTTGGTTATATGCTGGTTTATGGTTATTGGCTGGTTGCAGGAGGTTGTTTCCAATTACTTTGATTAGATTACAGGTTAATTTCCCAGGAGATGCCCTGTCCTGGGCAAAGGCACTGTCATCTTTATTATAAATCTCACTCGTCCAGTTGGTAAAGGTTCTGGTTCTCCTATTTACCTACAGTTTTAGCACAATATTCTAGGGCCATTTCCCATAACCCCCCCCCCCCCCCCCCCCAAAAAAAAGAGAACTACACTTGCAAGCTTAAACTATATTGGTTTTACCTTAGGTCATCTTGGGGAGTCAACACCGCGTATTGATTTTGTTGAGTTGGAAAGTTGCCATACCGTCTGTACAGACTGGGTTTCAGAAAGGTATTTCAATTGCATAAAGTGACATTTGAAACAGCACAAAAATTGAGGACTCTCGCCCCAGCACAGTCTGGTAACATTTCACAACAAAATACATTTTACAAGGCCGGTGTTGACAAGACAGCATGCAATATTTTTTTCCAAAGAGTGGCTAAAGAAAAAAAAAAAAAAAAAAAAAGACAAAGGCAAATAGCTTTTCATTTTTACATATTTATTGCTGAAATATGTGCCTTACCTTCAATAAACATTAGATACATCATATTCTGTATATTTTGTCATCTGAGCATGTTTATGCCTGTCTTGGGATAAACAAATCATGTTGGTTACCAAAAGCCGTTCAAAAGGATTGGATAGTCTCATCGCTTACTACAAAAATTACACCTTATGTTTTTCCTTTTTTATTTTCATAGCACCTCTCATTTTTACTAGGAAGGAAAAAAATCAATATACTTTTTAGTGAAGTGTAAAAATGTGTTTTGTTTTGTTATGTCAAGTAGCTGTCATACGAAGTGACCGGCCTAATTTGTCTTTCTGTAGCCTAAGATCCAAGAGCAGTATCCGGCTCTCCACTGAAAGGTAGTAGACGGCTGTTTAATTAAAATGACATTTTTTTCCAGTTTTGTAAACAAAAACAAACCTCCGCAGACGCTGCCCTAAGGTGTCTTTGAGTACATAGTTCCTACCATATCATATCTAAAATGAGGTATAATTAGTGATGAGTCTAATGCCCTGTACATGCTGTCGGACATTCCGTCTGATTTTTCTGACGGATTTTGGCCCAAACTTGTCTTGCATGCACACGGTCGCACAAAGTTGTCGGAAAAATACGATCATTCAGTATGCGGTGACGTACAACACATACGACGGGACTGTCGGGTCAGATGGAGCACCACGATTGGATTTTCCGACAACAAGATCCGATCGCACATTTTCTGTCGGAAAGTCCGACCATGTGTACAGGGCATAACAGATCTGGGTTCGATTTGAGGCAGGCTTGCTGAATGTTACAAATGTTTGAGTGTCGAATCTGAGCCCCATTGAAGTCAATGGCAGATGAATATTTTACAAAAAGCAGTAATGGCCATTTTCTAGGCTAGGGTTAGGTAATAAAATGTCAAAAAATGGCATGGGGGGACAGGCACTACCCTGAGGAATATGTGCCAAACCAAAAACCAACAAACAGGTGTTGCCAAAGGTTTCCCTTTCACCATTGCAATGCCTAACCCAGTTGTTTATCATACACAGAATACATTATATTCCAATAAGGCTTCACTCTAGGGCAGTGGTCTCCAAACTGCGGCCGGGAACCGGATGTGGCCCTTTGATTGACTTTATAAGACCCTAGGGATACTATTATCAGGCCCTAGGGATACTATTCCGCCAACTGATACATGACACCATTCCATTCCAAAATGGTGCATAATTTCTGTCACTGATGCCACCAATAAGGTAATATTCCTACCACTGACACCAACAATAGGCCACTGTTTTTCCCACTGACACCAATGATGGGACACTATTCCTCCCACTGACACCAACTGCAGGACACTATTCTTTCCACTGACACTAATGACTGGGCACTAATAGTGCCCTATACACAAGTATGGGACACTATTTCTTCCCCCAATACCAACAATAGTGCAGTATTCCCCCCACTGACACCAACTGCAGAGCCCCTATTCTTCCCACTGACAACAATGATGGGGCACTATTCGTAACCCTGATATCAACAATGGGGCACTATTCTTCCCACTGACAAAAGTATGGGGCACTATTTCTTCTCCTACTACCAACAATGGGGCACTATTCCTCCCAATAATACCAATGATAGGTCATTCTTTACCTGGGACATTTTTTACTCCCACTGGCAACAGTTTAGCCCCCTGAAAGTCTGAAGGACAGTAAACTGACCCTTTGTCCAGAGAGCTTGGAGACCCCTGCTCTAGGGGAAGGGCAACATCACCAATGTGTCCTAGATGTACCTCAGCCACTGGGTCCCTTATCCACATGTTGTGAAATTGCCCTAAACTTCATCGATTTTAGGAAAATATTTAATTCCCTCTGTTCAACTGGGGCAGTATTAGATCCCAACATCACACTCCTGGGAATTATCCCAGAAGATTTACTTCTGGATTAAATGCATATAATGTGGACAAGATTCATATACTTAGCTTGCAAATTCATATTACAGAAGTGGATCTCACCCACACCTCCAACACACAACCAATGGTGGGAAATTCTTACTTTCACATTCTTGAGAAAAGTGTTAACATACAAACATAGGGGGTACCCTGGGAAGTTCTAAAAAATATGGTCCTGGTGGTTGGACCAGTTAAGATAGCATTAACCATTAACCAGTGGATAAAGCCTGGGTAGCGATTGGTGAGTGACAGGCAAAGTCACAAGTGTTTTCCAACATGCAGGATATTTCCTTCTGTTTTTTCTGGTAATGTCAATATATTTAAATGGATTGTTATATGTCAACTTTTTTTACATATGTTTTCCAACATGTCATTGAGGTGTCCTTACTAGTTCATGTTAATGTTGATAAATGTAAAGTTATGCACTTGGGGGCTAAGAATATGCATGCATCATACATGCTAGGGGGAGTACACCTGGGGTTATCCATAGTGGAGAAGGATCTGGGGCTTTTGGTAGATCATAAGCTCAATAATAGCATGCAATGCCAAGCTGCGGTTTCCAAAGCGAGCAAAGTCCTTTCCTGTATTAAGAGAGGTATGGACTCCAGAGAGAGAGATATCATTTTGCCTCTGTTCAAATCATTAGTAAGACCTCACCTGGAATATGCAGGTCAGTTTTGGGCTCCAGTTCTCAAAAAGGATATTGGGGAACTGGAGAAAGTGCAGGGAAGGGCAACAAACTGATAAGAGGCATGGGGGAGCTCAGCTATGAGGAAAGATTAGAACTGAATTTATTCTCTTGATAAGAGGAGATTAAGGGGGATATGATCAACATGTACAAATAGATAAGGGGTCCATATAGTGAACTTGATGTTGAGTTATTCCCTTTACAGTCAACACAGAGGACAAGGGGGCACTCTTTACGTCTAGAGGAAAAGAGATTTCATCTCCAAATACAGAAAGGTTTATTCACAGTAAGAGCTGTGAAAATGTGGAATAGACTTCCTGCAGAGGTGGTTCTGGCCCGCTCAGTAGATTGCTTTAAGAAAGGCCTGGATTATTTCCTAAATGTACATAATATAACTGGGTACTGACATTTATAGGTAAAGTTGATCCGGGGAAAATCTGATTGCCTCTCGGGGGATCAGGAAGGAATTTTTTCCCCTGCTGTAGCAAATTGCTCATGCTCTGCTGGTGTTTTTTTGCCTTCCTTTGGATCAACTATGGTTATACAATTGGATATATGGGATTGTATATTTTGTAATATTTTTATTTATTTTTTTGTATTTGAACTGGATGGACTTGTGTCTTTTTTTCAACCTGACTAACTATGTAACTATGTATGCTATATGCTTTAATTGTTATGGAAGACAATAAAAATTCATGTTTTTTACTCCTACTCCTACTACTTTTTTACAGTGATCCATCTGATTAGCCACAATATACTTTCCTCATTCAAAGTCCCAACTTTCTTTTCATGTTAAAGTCACAATGGTGACCTCACCTACTAAAAGAAAGGATTGTCTAAAGTATTGTTGGTGGTTGAGTTCTGTCATTCTTTGTATACTGGATTCCCTTAGTGCACTGTGAGTCACACCCTATGTACAAACGCTATACACACTCATTTGAGTATGTTATTAATACATGCACTGAATACGTGAAGTGCTTTGTTTTCTTGTTTTTTGTTATCAGCTATTTCTTTCCTTGTGTACTATTTTGTTATTTTTAATTTGTGTTTTGGGAAAATCTGCTAAATCAAAATTACCTGATTTAAAAAAAATAAAAAAACTGTGAAGTTTTTTGGCATTGGAAACACATTAGGTGTGTAATGGTGTATATCCCATTACCTGCAGGCAGCAGCTTCTGTTAAAATCACCCATGCAGTGTGTCCTTCACAGCCATGGGATATTGCCCTGAGCAGCTGTCTCCCGGGACTGTGAGAAGTAGCAGCAGAAGCTGCTACTGAGAAAAGTTGCACCCCTCATCTGAACTCTTCAGCCCTTTCCATCATTCACATAACTCCTACTATTATTATCCCATAATACATCATTTTTTGTAAATGATTGGAGAAAATCACGCCATTCAACTGCTCCGCCTTCAGAACTCGATGTATTGTGGTACAACAATAGTAGGATTTCTATAAATGGTGGAGAGGGCACATCAAGGGGCTGGTCAACAGTGCAATGTCCAGTGGCTGTGAAGTTGGCATTAGAGGGATGATGATGTTTAGCAGAAGCAGAAACCTATAGGCCAGTGATGGCAAACATTGGCACCCCAGATGTTTTGGAACTACATTTCCCATTATGCTCAACTACACTGCAGAGTGCATGAGCATCATGGGAAATGTAGTTCTAAAACATCTGGGGTGCCAAGGTTCACCATCACTGCTATAGGCAATGGGAAACAATGTTACACCTACCCAATGTGTTTGATGTTGAATATAAAAACACAGATCTAGTCTACACTGCAGTTACTATATCAAATTCCTGTAAAGTTAATTGTTCTAAGGCTTACTAGCCCAAAATACAAATCTGAGAATACTTGATCTCCTAAATGGAATCCTTTATGCATTGAGGCTGGGGTGGAGGCGTTCAGTACCTGATAGGCACATGGGCTAGTTTCTACAAAACAGAAGCCCATACCTTAATTAAGGTGGAAGTAAAGTCCCCATGGGTTACTTGTACCTACAGGTAAGCCTAAACTAAGTAGATATTTACTATAGTAGCAGCCAGTGATGTCACTGGCGCATGCGCACGCCATCGATTGACAGAGCCGTGCCACAGCCACAAGTTCTGCGCGCATGTAAGTTACGTCATCAGGGCTTCATTCTAAGATAAATGTTTCATAATGTGCTAGTGTGCAATGCGACCTTACTGTTTACTGCTTTAACCACTTGCCAACCGTGTCACGCAGATATAATGCAGCATAATGGCTCTCCTGGACGAAATACTGTAGGGTACAACTTACCCGTTTTCAGACACTAGAGAGCACGCGCGTGCCTGCTGCATGGCGGGGGACCCCATGCGCGTGGCTGGCGGCGATTGTGCCCGGTCGTGTGCACGAGCGCCAGCACAGGGATTTGTGTGTGTAAACACACAAATCCCTGTGCTGTCGGAGGAGAGGAGCCATATAGTTTCTTCCTACAAACATGTTGAGGGAACACACACACATATAACCATATAACCCTGTATTCGCCCCCTAGTGTTAACTCCTTCCCTGCTAGTGACATTTACACAGTAATCAGTGAATTTTATAGCACTGATCGCTGTATGAATGCCAATGATCCTAAAAAAGGGTCAAAAGTCTCCGATCTGTCCGTCGTAATGTCGCAGTACCGCTAAAAATCGCAGCTCACCACCATTACTAGTAAAAATAAATAAAAATGTAATAAAAATGCCATAAATCTTTCCCATAGTTTGCAGGCGCTATCATTTTTGTGCAAACTAATCAATATACACTTATTGTTATTTTTGTTACCAAAAATATGTAGAAGAATATATATTAGCCTAAACTGATGAAGAAATTTGTTTTAAAAAAAAAAAGTTTGGGAATATTTATTATAGCAAAAAGTTAAAAATATTTTTTTTTTTCAAAAATTGTCGCTCTTTTTTTGTTTATAGCACAAAAAATAAAAACCGCAGAGGTGATCAAATACCACCAAAAAGAAAGCTCTATTTCTGGGGGGAAAAAAAGGATGCACATTTTGTTTGGGTACAACGTCGAACGACCATGCGATTGTCAGTTAAAGCGACAAAAAAAAGTAAGAAGTAAAAAGTGCCGTGGTCGGGGCTGAAGCGGTTAATAATGGATGTTTATTTATGCATAGTTGTTGAATCTTAAGTTAGGATCTGATATATTTCTAGGATGCCATTAGTAATAGTAATATGTTTCCAGCTCTTTACCTCTCTACTCCCTTGTACTAAATCTACATTACTTTTTCATTTAAATCCCAAAACTCCAGTTACATGGCATGCTGGATCCCAGGTCTTCTTTCATGTGGTCTGTAGTGTTGGAAAGTCCAATCTGCAGTGCCATGGTGATGGGGGCACTGCCCATTGTCTGCAACACAGAATCCACATTGGAGTCATCACAGGATCCTGAAGACTTCTAGCATGGCGCCATGATGAAAGACAGTTGATTGAGTAGGAGAGAGCACAGAAAAGAGCTTCCTATCTCTGGTTGGCTCTACTGGTGCAAGATCAATTGACAATGGATTCAGGTGGGTTTTACTAGGTTATAGGAACATAAAAACACAGATTAAGTGGTTTTAAATAGATGTCCTTTAACTAAGTAAACAGTCCAGGAATCACAATAGGTTTCATTCCGGTTGTGGAATTCTGTCAAAACCATTTACCTTACAGTGAAAAGAATGCAGGTTTCTTAAAATGGTTGTAAAGGCTCAAGGCTTTTTTTACCTTCTTTGTGCAGCAGCCTTCCCCAGCCCCCTTAATACTTATATGAGCCCCATCTCAATCCAACAATGTGCACAAGAACAGTGGTTCTCCTCCTGGGTCTTTTCCCCCTCATTGGCTGAGACAGCAGCAGGAGCAATTTGGGGCTCTCGGCAGGAAGGACGGACCAGGAGCACCAGCAAGCGACAAAAGAAGAGGAGGACTGGGGCTGCTCTATGCAAAACCGCTGCACAGATCAAGTAAGTATAACATGTTTGTTATTTTAAAAAAAAATCTGCCTTTAATATCACTTTAATTCATATGAGCATGGACATTCTGATGAAGGAGAATGCCCAGTAGAATTTATGTGACAAGGGTTTTTATTAGGGCTGAAACAACTAATCGATTAATCGACAATTAATCAATTATGAAATGAATCGATTACTATTTTCATAATCGATTAATTGGCCAGTAACATAATGGGGTTAAAAAAGAACGAAAATTAGCCCTTTATAGTACAAAAATATAATCACTGCTGTAAATATTACTTTCACTGTTGTACAGTAAAAAAATGAACCCCTTCCAGTAGTTATATGCTTTTTTTGTAGTATAAAGGGCTAATTTTAGTCTTATTAACCCCATTATGTTACTAAACATCTTAGACCTGGTTCACATCTATATGTTTATTGGTACTTTTTACAGAAACGCACTACAGTTCATTTACATGGTTTTCTATGGGACACGATCATATCTGTGCTTTTTTCAGCCGCTGCATATTTGGGAAGGGTCAGGGACTTTTAACGCAAAACAGTGCTTTTTTGGTTAAATATACTTCAATGGAGAAGCTGCAGAAAAGAATGTAATGCGTGTTTGCAGTAATTTGTGTTTTTTAATCTGCCCCCCAAAAAAATGCAAAAAACGCAAATTGCAGTAAAATCACGTGCGCAAAAATCAAAATGCACAGCAAAAAGCACTGCATAAACAGATCAAAAACTGCATAGGTGTGTACCGAGCCTTATGCTGCCCTCACGGATCAATTTTCAGGTCAGAATATTCAGATGAAAAATCTTTGTACATTCACTGAATGAAAGAATTTTCTTTGAAATTTTCACTTCATTTCTGAGCAAAAACCACATACACTGTCTGAAAATTCCTTTGACCGAGAAGTTTTCTATTATTTCCAAATTTTCCCCTCACTGTGGTTGAAAATGAACGTCAATTTGACCCACTTTTTTTTTAAGGTTATTAACTGATTCATCGATTAATCAAAACAATAATCGGCCAACTAATCAATTATGAAAATAATCGTTAGTTGCAGCCCTAGTGTTTATAAAGTGTATACATGATTGGTCAACAGTATTTACCGATGTTAGAATGCTTTGACAACATAACTAATTTGAACAGTTTGCCAAATATAAAATGTCACAACATGCAAGGTACAGAATAACCTTTGACTATGGTGGTCATGGTTATTAAACATCCCAACTGTCCTGGTTTCATAGTTTGTAAGGTTAAATAAAGACACCAGTCCATCCAGTTCAACCTGAGTGAGTGTCTACAATTGTCCCTATTCCTGTATATTGTACACTCACATTGGTCCCTACCCTCGAGCTCACAATCCAAGGTCCCCATTCATATACTAGGGCCAATTTTGGACAGAAGTCAATTAGCCTACCTGCATGTCTTTGGATTGTGGGAGGAAACCAGGGTACTTGGAGGAAGGCCACACAGGCACAGGGAGAACATGCAAACCCCAGGCAGGTAGTGTTGTGGTTGGGATTTGAAACAGTGACCCTTCTTACTGGTAGGTGAGAGGGCTAACCAGTACACCACTGTGCCGCCATGGTTAAGCTACACCAAAAGGTCTTGGAGGTCTTGGAGAGTTCATGACACAAAAGTGATTGACTCAGACCTATTTTATATTGTATTTGATAATCTGATTTATTTCTTTATCATTTCTTAATTATGACCTGTAAGATGAAGCAACACAACAGACTACTCTAGTGGAATCTCACCACTGCAATCTCCAAATAATGTTACTGTGTGCTTAAACTCGACACAACTCAACCAAATCTGTTGCATCGGTTTGCAGAATTCCCCACTACACCCCTCAGTGTAAGCCTTGCGTATTTCTTAAATGACAATGATACTTTTGAGTCGCTCTGATCAATGTCATGTCTTTAGAGTGCAAACATAAATTTTTATTGTTATTACTTATTTAGGATCTCTAACATACTGTAAATGTTGCAGTTAAAACAAAGTGTTCCTTTGTGTGATCTTTCCCTAACTTTTGAAGACAACTCATTCCAGTTAGCTGCACTTTGTCACACAATATGGGGAAGTGCAGTTGTCAAGGGCAAAGCATTTTATGCTCTGCTTGCTCCTTGATAAGAATTCTATATAACTCAGAAGGAAGACAGTACAAGAGACAAGCTGCCCTTGAGTTGAAGTCATTCCATTCTTGTTTGTAGAAGACAACCACTATAAAAGTAGAAGGGGTGAGATTTATGAATAAAAGGCACTTTTTCCAGCTTTGGTATTATTTAAGTATAGGTCACAGAAGAGTTGAGTATGATTTATGGCATGCAGTTAAATTACATGAGCAAAGAAAAATAAAAAAAAGGTATTCTTCAAGTTGTTTTTTTTTTTTTTATATTTCATTACATTTTAAAAAAATGGCCATTATCTGATGTTGTGATATCTGACCTTTGTCGGCTTTGGAATGCATGCATATAGATGATATTAGTATTGAAATTGTTTTTTCCCTTATCTTTAAGATACAGCAGAGTTAAACACTAGCTTGTGAAAAAAAAGCAATTTTGTAACCAAAACGTTGGAATTGACGGCCATGGTAAATATTTAATGATCCTTTTAGCTCAAAAAAAAGATGAAAATAAACTTGAAAGATACTATACGTTTTATAATGATTGTGTCAGCGTGCAATGTGTTATTTATGGAGAAAATAATAGAGATCAGTTGAACTGCAAGTGTTTGATATTTGAAAATGAGAAAATACGAATTCTATATGCAACATCCTGTAGGATAAATGTAAATATTTTCTCAGGTCATACAATATCCAGATACATGAAATACAGGTACCATATGCATTTCAATCACTGGCTGTCCCAAGAGTCAAAAAACTAAAAAATCTGTCATTTCACAAGTGACAGCTTCTCTTGTTAAAACACCCTCCTCCACACTCGCTGATATTCATCATTTCTCCAATCTGCTATTCCATTTGGCTTCAGGAGCGCGGAGTAGTGATTTTTCTTTAACATTCTTTAAGCATTTTGTCTGTATAAGTTGTACATTACCGCACACATGTATATACACATCTCACAAACGTGAGTACACCCCTCACATTTTTGTAAATATTTTGGTATGTCTTTTCATGTGACAACACTGAAGAAATGACACTTTGCTACAATGTAAAGTAGTGAGTGTACAGCTTGTATTATGCCCTGTACACATGGTGGGACATTCCGACGAAAAATCCGTCTGATTTTTTCCAATGGATTTTGGCCCAAACTTGTCTTGCATACACACGGTCGCACAAAGTTGTCGGAAAATCCGATTGTTCAGAACATGGTAATGTAAAACATGTATGTAGGGACTATAAAGAGGGCATTAGCCAATAGCTTTTGTCTGGTAATTTATTCTGAGCATGCATGGCACTTTGTCCGTCGGAATTGTATACACATGATTGGAATTTAAATGATTGGATTTTGTTGTCGGAAAATTTTAGATCCTGCTCTCTTTGGTGTCGGAAATTCCGATGGAAAAAGTCCAATGGCGCCCACACACGATCGGATTTTCCGACAACTAGATCCGATCGCAGATTTTCTGTTGGAAAGTCTGACCGTGTGGTGTGTACAGGGTGTAAATTTGCTGTCCCCTTAAAATAACTCAACACACAGCCATTAATGTCTAAACTGCTGGCAACAAAAGTGAGTACACCCCTAAGTGAAAATGTCCAAATTGGGCCCAAAGTGTCAATATTTTGTGTTGCCACCATTATTTTCCAGCACTGCCTTAACACTCCTGGGCGTGGAGTTCAGCAGAGCTTCACAGGTTGCCACCGGAGTCATCTTCCACTTCTCCATGTCAATATCACAGAGCTGGTGGATGATAGAGCTTGTGCTCCTCCACCTTCCATTTGAGGATGGCCCACAGATGCTCAATAGGGTTTAGATCTGGAGACATGCTTGACCAGTCCATCACCTTTACCCTCAGCTTCTTTAGCAAGGTAGTGGTTGTCTTGGAGGTATGTTTGGGGTCGTTAATATGTTGGAATACTTCCCTGCAGCCCAGTCTCCAAAGGGAGGGGATCATGCTCTGCTTCAGTATGTCACAGTACATGTTTGCATTACTGGTTTCCTCAATGAACTGTAGCTCCCCAGTGTCGACAGCACTCATGCAGCCCCAGACCATGACACTCCCACCACCATGCTTGACTGTAGGCAAGACACACTTGCCTCAGTACTCCTCACCTGGTTGCCGCCACACACGCTTGATACCATCTGAACAAAATAAGTTTATCTTGGTCCCATCAGACCACTGGACATGGTTCCAGCGGGCTTTCTTGTGCATCATCTTTAGAAAAGGCTTCCTTCTGGGATGACAGCCATCCAGACCAATTTGATGCAGTGTGCAGCGTATGGTCTGAGAACTGACAGGCTGACCCTCCACCCCTTTAACCCCTGTAGCAATGCTGGCAGCACTCATATGTCTATTTCCCAAAGACAACCTCTGGATATGACTCTGAACACATTCACTCAACTTCTTTGGTCGACCATGGCGAGGCTTGTTCTGAGTGAAACCTGTCCTGTTAAACCGCTGTATGGTCTTGGCCACCATGCTGCAGCTCAGTTTCAGGGTCTTGGCAATCTTCTTACAGCCTAGGCCATCTTTATGTAGGGCAACAATTATTATTTTTTTCAGATCGTCAGAGAGTTCTTTGTCATGAGGTGCCATGTTGAACTTCCAGTGGCCAGTATGAGAACGGTAACACCAAATTTACCACACCTGCTCCCCATTCATACCTGAGACCTTGTAACACCAACGAGTCACATGACACCGGGGGGTGGCTAATTGGACCCGATTTGTACATTTCCCCTTAGGGATGTACTCACTTGTGTTGCCAGCGGTTTAGACATTAATGGCTGTATGTTGAGTTGTTTTGAGGGGAAAGCTAATTTACACTGTTATACAAGCTGTACACTCACCAATATACATTGTAGCAAAGTGTAATTCCTTCAGTGCTGTCACATTAAAAGATATAATAAAATATTTACAAAAATGTGAGGGGTGTACTCACTTTTGTGAGATACTGTATATGTATATGTATAGTATATATATGTATATATTTATGGTCTAGAGCCCTCTGACCGATACGTATAAGGATGACAAACAAGGTTAACATAAACTCCCTTCCTAGAAATGGACCTGAAAGTGTGCCCTGGTCTAACGTACGGTATACCAAAATAAGGGGGCATACCCTAGATAGAGAAATGGGTATAAATGAGATGAATGAAATGGAGTGAAATGAGTACTCTCATGAGGAGTATAATGCCTGAGAAATGCCCTAAAAAGGGGATGGGTGGGTGGGTATCGCGCACCGGAACCGACGAGGAAGGCAGGCGAACGGGCTAGTAATATACCCCACCGGGCTCCTCCCATAATTCCAGGCCACCATACTGGCCTTTCTATTTATGGTCTAGAGCCCTCTGACCGATACGTATAAGGATGACAAACAAGGTTAACATAAACTCCCTTCCTAGAAATGGACCTGAAAGTGTGCCCTGGTCTAACGTACGGTATACCAAAATAAGGGGGCAAAAACATTCAGGTAGGGGTTGTATTTTATTGTATCAAGTTTGAGACTGGGTGAGTTTAACAAAGGCCTGGGCCATCTCCACTTGCGGGTTGGGTATGTAACGGGCGAAACAGTTGGACTTCCATCTGCCCAACTTCTTGACCACATGGTCCGGGACCCCTTGGCGGGAAGCGGTTGAAGCTGCTCCGATACGGAAGGAATGTCCGGAGTAGTGAGTAGGATTGAGGTGAAGGATGCCCAGAAGTATCCTGACATGTTCCATAAACTGGGCAGCGTTCAGTGGTTTAGTGTGGAATGGCAGAAGTGGGCCAGACCCTGGTTGACCGGCCAGAAGGTTTAACAAGCGGGTGAGAATGGCGACCGGGCACCAGCGGTTGTTGGTCTTGTAGAAATGTATGTCAGTACCCGAGCCAAGCTGCTGCGTCTTGGAGACTGCTAAGTGTAGAATATAATGATCTTCGTATCGGACCAGGTGATGTTTGCACAGCATGCGTGCTGAGGGGCCATTACAAGTAAACTTGCCTGGCCGTAAGAAGCCGTAGAAGGCCAGGTGTATGGCTGCCTGCAAAACGATACTTAAGCGGAGACCGAAAGGTGAAGTGGCCAGAATATCCGACATATCTCTAAAAACGTCTCCTGTAATAGGCAGCCGTTTGGTGTGGGCCACTGGCTGGCGCTTCTGGACGCCGCGCATAAGAGCCCGTACGGCGTGATAAGAAAATAAGGAAGGTTCGGTAGGGTCCTGGAGGGATGAGAAATGTTGTACACCGGCCAGGTATAGCCGGATCGTATTAAAGGATAACGCCAACTCCGAGTGGCAGTGGGAAATGAAGGCTAGGACTTGCTTGACACGGGACGTCTCTGTGCTGTGACACGACATGAAGCGGTTAAAGGCCCTCCAGGCCGACTGATAGGCCTTGAGGGTATTGCGTGAGAGGGAGTGCTCGATGAGTCGGGTCGCCGCTAGGAGGTGTGGTGCTAATCCAGGGTCAGCTGCGACCAGTCCGGGATAGCTGCTGATGTTGGTCCGGCTCCGGGTACCTGATCAAAAAAAGAGACAAAATTAAAGCGGGAGAGGGCGTCCGCCGCCTGATTGAATTTACCGGGGATGAAGGAACAATGGATGTTGAACTGAAACAATAAAGAAAGCTGGACCAGTCGACGAAGGAAGGACATAATTGCTAGAGAGTTGGATCTGCCTTTATTAATGATCTCTGCAGTGGCTAAATTATCTGTAGAAAAGGTCACCGTTTGCCCCGACCAACTGCGGCCCCATGTGTGAGCTGCAGCTACGATGGGGTACAACTCAAAGAGGGAGGACGTCTCGGCGAAGCCAGGGATAGCCAGTACCTGGGGAGGCCAGGGAGCTGCGAGCCACAGATGGCCAAAAATAGCCGCAAAGCCTGTGGAGGCCGCTGCGTCGGTCACCACCTGGGGTGAAAGGGAAGACACAGAGGGAATGAACAGGGACACGCCATTCCAAGAGGATAGGAACTCCTCCCACATAGCAAGGTCTGCTATCGCCGTGGGATCCAGGCTGAGGACCTGCTCCGGGTCCTGTGAGAGGGACAGTAAGACTAATAGGCGTGACACGAATGCGCGACCCTGAGGGATGATGCGCATGGCGAAATTCAGCATGCCGAGTAGGGACTGTAGCTGTCTTTTGGTGCACGTTCTGGCACGGGTAAAGTCCCTCAGGACCGTCCTGATGCGGGCCAGTTTATCCAGGGGGAGGCTGGCCTGCATAGTGTTGGTGTCTAGGCTGACCCCGAGAAAGGTGATGGTCTGCGTCGGACCATCCACCTTGTGCTCGGCAATGGGGACGTTGAGGTTACTGAAGACCGCCCTCAACTTATGCAGATCTCCTGGAGGTGAGCCAGGTGGCTCGATCAGCAGGAAGTCATCCAGATAGTGTATGACTCCCCGACACTGGGCTACGTGCAGCAGGATCCACGTGAGAGTCTGAGCGAAAGTATCGAAGAGCCAGGGGCTGCTCTTGGACCCGAATGTTAGTTTGGTGGCAAAATAGTACCGCTCCTTCCACTTGATGCCATGCCAGCACCAGAGAGATGGGTGGATGGGAAGGAGCTTGAAGGCGTCCGAGATGTCGGCCTTGGAGAGCCAGGTTCCTGTGCCTGTTTTGAGAATGGCCTGGATGGCCGTGTCTACAGATGTATACTTGAGGGAGAACTCCTCTGAGGGGATAAGGGAATTAAGACTGGGGACAGAAGAGGAATGAGGCGCTGACAAATCGTACACCAATCTGAGTTTATTAGAGAACTTGCCCTTGACAAGCCCAATAGGGCTGACTCTCCAGGTGTTGAATGGGGGCTGTGTGAAAGGGCCTATGATGAAGTCTCGGTCTAACTCTGACTGTAGTAGTTGGTCAATGGCTCGTTCCTCCATAGCTGCTGACCGCAGGTTCTGGCATTCGTGCGTGAGGTGAGGGAGAGAAATAAGTCCAGTGTGAAAGCCTTGAGTGAAGCCCTGAACAAGGTAGATGGATAGTGAGGGGGTAGGATGATCGGTGAGGTAGATGCTGAGCCACGAGACGTTGACCCGGCTTAGTCAAGATTTCTTAACCTGTTTGACCTCACACATGATCCTGGGATGAGCCCTATGACATTGTGTGCATACGTGGAGCAGCCTGCACTGACTGAAATTGCATGAGCCGCTATTATAATTGTTGCAGATTGCTGCGCCCCCCATGGTCTTGATCGGGCGCCCAAATTTATCCGTCTGCGGCAGGCGTGCCGGCGCCTGTGAGCCCTGAGCGGTACCTGAAGTAGAAGGACCGTCTGAGGGCGGGGCTGCCACTGAGCTAGCGCACCAAGTCGCGGTGTGAGTAGCCGATTGGCAAATCGCACAAAGAGGAGACCGTAGCCCCGCGAAGTGGCGGCAGAATAGTTCTGTATCCATGACGCTCCAATCAGTAGGCGTCTGGAACTGGACGAGCCTGGCGGCCGCTTTGGCGGAAAAGGAGCGGTGGTAGCCATAAAATGAAAACCCGCCGTATTTATAACCTAGATCTACTACCACATGGAGGTAGCGATCCAGCTCCTCCCTCCTGCCAGGGGAGACTGAGCAGATGATGTTCCCTCATCATGCCGAAGGCCAGTGTAAATTCGGTGACAGAAAGCTTCCTGACCAGCCTGGGGTCTTTGGTCTTGAGGACCACCGACACGTCCCCCCATGTATAAGCCTTGTTTTCTGCCAGTTCATGAATGGAGATGAGAAGCGAAGCCAGATTGACGTCCTTGCCCTCTAAGATGTCCTTCCTGATGCTAGCTGATACCAGATGAGAGGGGTACACCACTGATGTACACTCGGTGGTACCTGCGAGAGGGTTAGTCACTGCCTGGGATGCTGGTACTGGAGGAGACACGGGCGGGCGGGTCTCGAGGAGGGCCACCCGATTCTGGACCTCTGATATTGAGGTCGTCAGGGAAGACACCAAGGTATGGAGCTGCGAAATAGAAGAGGCGATAGAGCCCAGTGAGGCCTGCTGGGTACTAGCCTCAGCCGCAGCTGGGGGAGGAAAGAGGAGCCTGAAAAGCTCGGCCTTCCTGGCTGTTGCCGGAAAGGGTACGCCTCTGCGCCTAAGCTCAGCTGTCATCCTAGGAATGGTCCATGCTCTGAGGGACCATTGGCTGCCACTCTCTGAGACTAGAGATGGAGACAATGGGGCAGTGAGGTCCTCGCTGCCAGCCCGAGACATGGTGGCGTAATCCAGGCCTGGCGAGCCTATTAGTCCTTGGGTTCGGGTTTTCTCCTACGCGGAACCTAAGGAGGCACCGTCCCACCAGGTGCAGGGTGGACCTACTGAAAACTCGACTGACCTGAGGAGATGAAGGTGAAGTTTGAGAGTTCTATACCTGAACAGAAATGCTAGCCAAAATAGTGACTTCATGGAGGTGAGATTTTTTTAGAAATGAAATGAAATGAAATAAAGAAATAAAACAAACAACCGAATGAAATGTAGCTTCCTTTTCCCCCTTTTTCTTTTTTTTTTTTTTTTCCTTTTTTTTTTTTTTTTTTTGCAGGTATGAAACTTTGAAGCAATTTATAGTGAAATGTGGTCGGTGAGCCAGGCCCCCGGTAGGAATCCAAAGTTTGAAAAATCAACTGGACTTGAACCGGGAAGCGATATGACAGTGAAATGAGCGAATCCGCCATGACAGATGTCCGGATCGCCATGCCACCATCTTGCGACCGAGCACGAAACGGATTCTGGAGCATGTACTGAAAATGAGGCCTGTCCTAGGGCACGCCGAGACGAATTTGGTGCACGGATGTGACTATTCGTACCGGAGCGTGATAGGTGAGATGAAATGATACCCATGACAAAGACAAGAATCAGAGGATGTGCCCATGAATGAAACAAACAAATCCTGTCTTTGGAGCATGTACTGAAATGAGGCGTGACAGCTGGGCACACCGAAACAAATCGGTGCATCAATAAATGCAACAGGATTCGAAACGGAGCGTGATAAGTGACAGAAAATGATATGCCATGACAGAGACAAGAATCAACGACTGGACAGATGGTTACAACAAAGAATACTTCTCTGGAGCATGTACCGAAATGAGGCGTAACAGCTGGGCACACCGGAACGAATCGGTGCATTAATGCATGCGACGGGATTCGAATCGGAGCGTAATAAGTGACAGAAATGGTATGCCATGACAAAGACTAGAATCAGGGATTGTGCCTGAACCTGCGAGTGACTCAGTCTCTGGAGCATGTACAGAAATGAGAACGAAGAACTAGGGCACTCCGAAGCGAATCGGTGCATCGGGGATGCGACAGGATTCGCACCGGAGCGCAGTGAGTGACAGAAATGAAATGATACGATCTGATATAAAAAGATTGAAATGATGCGAAGTGACATGAAATGATCAAAATAATTCGAACGGAATGAAATGATCGAAATGACTCAAATATATGAAATGAATCGTATTTGGAACGGTCGGACCGGTTTACCGTTTGAAAGGACACGACATTCGAAATGATCCGGACTGCTAGAATTAACGTAACGAGCAGTCGGCTGTGGTATCGAAGTGATTCGACCGATTCGAATATTTAAGAAATGATTGGGGAGTCGTTCGGCTCGACCTGACGTGCCTACGAAATGAAGTGCCCGATGTGGCACGACTGACGCGTCTCGAAAGGAAATAACAACTTTCCTTCGCAAGAAAAAGGAGTAGTGACATGAGGTAACGAGTACGAGTGACACGGTTTAAAACGTTCGTGAAATGAAAGGTGAGAGGTTCGTGAGTTCACGATATCGTGTTTAAGTGACATTGTAACACATGAAATGAAAAATGGGTGCCGAAGCCCTACCTGCGACAGCCGGCCCAGACGCGTTGTACGACAACGGCAATTTCTTTGAGTATTGCGACACTCGGACGGAAAACACACGAACGCCAACGACGACAAGACGACTGACAACACGGACACGATTAAGACAAACACGGGGACTCACAAACACAACTCGCTACGTTTGGTCTCAAACAGTCGGCCCTTGATTTCTGACGTATCAGATATCGCGCACCGGAACCGACGAGGAAGGCAGGCGAACGGGCTAGTAATATACCCCACCGGGCTCCTCCCATAATTCCAGGCCACCATACTGGCCTTTCTATATATATATATATATATATATATATATATATATATATATATATATAGATATATATATAGATATATAGATATAGATAGATATATATACTACATTCTCAAAATAATTGGGATGCCTGCCTTTACACACATATGAACTTTAATGGCATCATAACAGCTTCAACTCTTCTGGGAAGGCTGTCCATTAGGAGTGTGTCTATGGCAATGTTTGTCCATTCTTCCAGAAGCGCATTTGTTCCCACAAAGTTGGGAGCATGAAATTGTCCAAAATGTCTTGGTATGCTGACGCCTTAAGAGTTATCTTCACTGGAACTAAGGGGTCAAGCCCAACCCCTGAAAAACAACTCCACACCATAATCCCCCTTCCACCAAATGATTTGGACCAGTACACAAAGCAAGGTCCATAAAGACATGGAGGAGCAAGTTTGAGGTGAAGGAACTTGACTGGTCCTTACCTCAATCCGATAGAACATCTTTGGGATGAATTAGAATGGAGACTGCAAGCCAGGCCTTCCTGTCCAACATCAGTGCCTGATGTCACAAATGCACATCTGGAAGAATGGTCAAACATTCCCATAGATAGACACACTCCTAAACCTTGTGGACAGCCTTCCAAGAAGAGTTGAACTTGGTATGGCCAACTCAATATTGAACCCTACGGACTAAGACTGGAATACCATTAAAGTTAATGTGAGTGTAAAGGCCGACATCTCCCAATACTTTTAATAATATAATGTGTGTATATATATATATATATATATATATATATATATATATATATATAAATATATATATATATATATATATATATATATATATATATATATATATATTAGGGCAGTGGAAATTAAAGATTATGTCCTCGATTAATCGATTCATTTTTTTTGATCGATCAAAAGAGTTCCGTCGGAGATTCGGTGACGTCACGGACATCGACATCATTGGACTCCTCCCCCTTCCCCAAGCACTTCCGCCTGCTAACGAAGGGAAGGGGGAGGAGTCCGGTGATATCAAAGTTCTGATTGAACGTAACACGTACGGGGGAGGAGGAGCTACACATGGCGTCACCCACTGCTGCCCTACAGAACTAACACGATTGTTGGCTTTACATGCTGTGTTTTTATCATCTTTATGTAAGTAGTTTGTGTTTGAACACAAAAATGTAATCTTATACTTAAGAGGTGAGCACTTAGATCTTTTCTTTCTACCCAGGACTTGGCGTCCTTGCTGAGATCTAAGGAGACGTGAGAGAAGTTTATGGTCTGTGTTAACCCTTTTGTTACCCGCTTGCATGACCACCTGTTTGCACATGGGTCCATGCCATAAGGTTAGAGTGATTAGTTAGACCGGAGGTGGAGGGATTGTCACGCTACTATTGACAAAAAAATTACTTACGTCAGTGCTACAGTTTTAATTTAAAACGTATTTGTGTGAACTGTGAAGTTAGGTCATGGATTGTGGAAACTAACTAGTGTCAGGTGATTGTATATAGCGTATATCACATTTACCACTGACTAATGCAGAGTTGCAATGCAAGGAGATCAGCTAAAAGTAGTTGGATCTGTATGTGCGTTATAATTAATTGAAATTAGTCAATTAATAGATTTTTAAAAATCGATTAATCGAACATTTTAATCAGTAACAGCCCTACTGCCCCCCTGAAGATGTAATTATAACGAAACGTACGTTGAAGGCAGTGCAAGGTCACGCAGGTCATCCGGTCGTTCTGGCTAACAACACGAGCGTGTGGAACGCACGCCATCTGTAGTGGATAGCGTGGATACCTTTGGTATCGCTGGAGATTAACGCCAGCAGCCCCAGTGCTGTGAGAAAGGCACTTTTTCAAGTAAGGAGCCATTTGGCTGTATATTATTTTAAAATGTTTAATAAAACTGTATTACGCTATGGAGGCTCTCCATCTGTTTTTTATATTCCGCACCTACCGTACTTGTCTGTGAGGAGGAAGGCTGAATTTCTCTACAGGTCAAAGGCATGTGAGCAGGCACAATCCCACAGAAGCGATTATTGACTTACTTTTTCAGTAAAGTGGTCAATAAAATCTGGTAAGCTGAACCATATACTATCACTTGTTTGGTGTGGATGATCAAGGCTGTGGTGAAGGATCACGTAGAAAGCTGAGGCCACATTTCTTTACACGAGAGATTTGTCACATCACGGTTATAGAAGAACTTTTCTGATATAGTTCAAATTGCAAGGACTTTCATATTTTAGTTATTGCAGCCAATGCTGCCACTGGGGTGGTATCACATGCATGTGTTTTTTATTTAATTTGTTGTGTTATATTCATGATCATGACCAGTTGCACATATGTTATGTATTAATTAAGTAGAAAAATTATTGTTTGTTAATAAGAAGGTTACTGTTCACGTTGGTGATTAATTTTTCTTGGTAACTAGCGCCCCCTACGTATTACTTACTACTTTTAAACAGCCCTAATATATATATATATATATATATATATATATATATATATATATATATATGCACACACAGTATATAGCACCCTGTTATCCTAATATAGGATGCTAGGAAAACTTGGAATAACTTTCATCTCAGCATTATCCCAAATGGGATGTCTGCACGTCACTCCATCATCACATGTTCGTATTCCTGGAAATGTGGGTGTTATGTTTTGTTTTTTGCTCTGCAGCCGCTGGAGGAGTCCCCTTTGAGGCAATCACACTAGGGTTAACAGCACAGTATGCGTATATAACGTATTTTAGTTATGTTATTTACTTTGTACTGTAATCATAGGTGTGCGCATGGGGTGTGTCGGGTGTGCCTGGGCATACCCTAATCACCCCGTGCAATGCAGACTTCCCAGTTTAACTCCTGTGGAAGCTGAGGGTACAGAGAAAGGGACTGGGGAATCTCTGTTCTCAGTCCCTTTCTCAGCTATTTAGTCAAAGCCCCTCAATGGGGCTCCTAACAAATTGTAAAAACAAAAACAAATAATAAGCCATTATAATATTACAAAAAAAAAATACAATTTAAAAAAAAAAAAATGAAATAAAATAATAAAAACAAAAAACTACTGACACCAATTTAATTCCTACTGACACCATCCTCTGCTCTGTTGACACCATCCACTTCTCTACTGTGCATGTGTGTTTGAACTTTGTGGTGCACACTCTAAAGCAATAGGCTACGCACACCTATGACTGTAATGTTGAAGATGTTGTCAACGTATCCAAGTGAGTTTAAATGAGTATTGGGAGTATAGCCCAGCATTTATACCTACACATGCAACTAAGTCACTTTGATTCAATCAAAATGGTGTAGTGCAATGTGCCAAAGAAAATGTTGATTGCCCACGAACATGATGGGAGTTGTGACACTATGGAGACAGAGTTACTCATGTAGAGACCTGATGAATATATTTCTATCACACACTATATCAGAACAGATCTTGATATTTGCAAAGCTGTAATAATTGTAGACTGGTTGGACCCCTTCATCATATGTGTCACATATAACTGATGAAAGAACCTGCGTGGCTCTAAAATACTGCATTATAATGTGCTCGTTCAATGAGCACTAGACTTTACAACAAGATTATTATCGTCAAGGTTTTTAATATTATTATTGTTTTTGGAATTGTTGTTATCATTGTTTTTAATTATTATCATTTTAATTAGATGGATGTAAATTAGATACATTATATACATTTAAATATGATATTTTATTAGTATTAATAATATTATTTTGTAATTGTCATAATTATTGTTTTCAATTATACTCATTTTATTTCTACAATTAGCTAACCAATAAAATTGACATTATTATTGTTATTATTATTATTATTATCTCTCTAGATATTTACTGCATGGGTTAAATTATACATCTCCACTTGCCTGTGTTGCACAATATCTGGCGTCACATTTTATGATTTTGGATAATGAAGCATATATCATGTGTGCCGTTTGAACTGGTTGTGTCAGCATATGATATATCTTGTTTTTCACACACAATTGACCTCATTTTGAATAGCTTTCTGCAAAATTACTAGGCATATACAAGACAGGAAACTAAATTGAAATCTGCAGTCGTTGCAGGCCTTCCAAAATGGAGAGGAAAGCTCTATAACTCCCGCAAACCATGCTACTTCATCCCATCAATTACAGCAGTAATTTGTTGTGCAAAGTAATTCCAAGAAGACATCATAAACTCCCCAAAAGTCTGATGACGCAAACGCCAATGGCGGGGATGTACTGACCATAAAAATGTGTTATTTTTTTATAGCTTTCTGTAATCATTTAATACTGTTATGTTGGAATTCAAATGATGGCGATCATGCAGGATGGCTCAATAAGTGCAAGAGGAGAATTAAATGTTATCTCAAGCTTGGGAGTCGGAAAGTGAGCTCATCTCTGTAATGTTTCTTCAGCACTTTCTGAGCTATCCATCAGAGCTGTTGAAAAAAATATCCAGGTAATGTTTATTAGTACTAGATAGTTTACAAGAAAATTCTGGACTAGTAATCTGTCTACTGTGGAATTTTCCATGAGTCTACAATGGGGCTGTACACTCATTTGAGGTTGGTCAGATATCAGATATTCATCCAAATCATGGAGATCTCTTCTGTTCTAAGCTTATAGTACTCTCTGAGTTTTGCACTGTGCCTGTAATCTGACTTGTGGCCTTGAACTTATTATTACTCCATAGAATAAAACAATGGAGGTTCAGCCAAAAGATTCTAACAGATTGCTCCTATTGTAGGAATTTCAGGTTAATAGAAACTGTCCCAAAGCACAGTTCCAACATGTTCTCCAATTCTAGAGCTCAATTGCGTGGTTCATTTATATATAGATACAAAAAAGGCATTTTATTAGCTATTTTGCACAGTTCTAAGCATATAACCAATCCAAGGGAAGTCCCAGAGTAAGTCAAGAGGTCTGTGATGAAACCGGTAGGAGGAGCCTGATTGTCTGACGTGTGGGAAGTAGGAAGTAGCCTGGAGAGGAGGCATAGGACATTCCAAACGCTGTGTACACCGGGGCTGCAGATCCGGGATACAGGTGATCCTATCCCCCCTCCCTACTACAGCACTACTGCACTTTATGAGCGTTTTTCTGTCATACAAATGTGAGTTGAATGTAAATTGAGTATTTTAAAGATTAAAGATTTTTTTAGACAGTATTACACTATTGTATGCCTCTATTATTTTTCTCCATGTGGTTTATGTGAGGAGGCTTGGTGGAAGCAACCAGGAGATATTAGTATCCACATAGACATAAAAAACGAACAAACTCTAGACAGCCGCACTCCGGATTAGATGAAAAGTAAAAGTGCCTTTATTCCTTCAAATGAAACAACTCCACATCACACGAATCACCACAGCAAAGGGAAAACATGCAGAACAAAATTCTGACGCATTTCACGCTAAAACCAGAGCTTACTCATAGCTGATTTTTAACGTGAAACGCATCAGTAATTTTGTTCTGCATTTTTTCCCTTTGCTGTGTTGATTCGTGTGATGTGGAGTTTTTTCATTTGAAGGAATAAAGGCACTTTTACTTTTCATCTAATCCGGAGTGCGGCTGTCCAGAGTTTGTTCGTTTTTTATGTATTTGGTTTGTGCAATCAGCCTGCACCTGGAACCCCCACCTGCCTGGAGAGCAAGCAGTCTACTGGTGAACTGACCTGGAACGGTGGATCTTTGCTTTCTTTGTCCAGTATTCACATAGAGCTGGGCTACCATTAGAAGCAAGAGGTTACCAGTGCGGAGTATCTACATACAGCAGCCAGTACATTAACAGCATACATCAGAATGACCCAGACCATCTGATGATAACCACTCTAGGCTTCATTTTAAGCCCTTAAGGTGAGGGTACACCCGATGGGGGAGGAGTGTACATTGCATGAAGGCACTTGATCACTTTATTCATTATTATGGACTTTGCTGAATATTTTTAATTTAATTTTTATTATTATTTTATTATTATTAATTTTCACACATTATATATTATATTAATATCATATTTATATATGCTACATATTGATTTACAGCACAATTTCATGTACTACTTATCAGTAGGAGCATGGAACATGATATATATATATATATATATATATATATATATATATATATATATATATATATATATATATATATATATTAGTGTGAATATGCACAAACAGTATATATAATATATACATATTACAATCCAAGGGTGGGTTATAATAGCCATAGCAGTCAATAGGACTGCTATGGGATCTTGAGGTGGAAAAGGGCCCCATAGGAATATCCATGGCTGCAGATGTTGTTGTTGACAGCACTGGCCCTGTGCACAGTAGCATTTCCAATTTAAAAAAATAAAATAAAAAGCTAATGTCAACCTAGAGGGGGAAACTTCATAAAGGTTGTCACTAGTCACTGATCCCCTTTACAGACTGTGCAGTAAGTTGAATTGGTTTAGCTGTCTTGGATTTATTGCCCTCAGAGCTTCTGGTCATCCCATCCAACACTGAAATGTACCCTGCATGCCACAGTATAAAGAAGTTTACCGTAACTGAGAGTGACTTGCTAAAAGAGGGGAGTGGCCGGAATCAGTCGTACACCGGAAGTGACGTGGGAAGACACTCAGAATGCCATTTGAATTGTTCTTGCTTGTTTTTTTATGTTTTTAATGTAAGAGTCCACCTTTTGGCTATCTAATAAATGCACCCTGAGTCTTTTTTAACACACTACACTATTGGAGGCATTCTTTCTCTCTCCTCTCCCCATTTTGGTTGTGGCACCACATCGGAGACTATTACAGCTGCCTAGTGGAGGATTGGTAATGATCGAGAATGATTTGATGATCCCATCAACAGCATATGCCAGTATAAAAAGGCTCTATTAGGAAGCTGTGGAGAGCTTTATCTATTCAATGATGTGATTTTCTTCATTTATATAAGGTGACAGTTCTGTGAGGCTACAGGTTCAGGAGACAATTTATGGATCAGTTTACGGACTATCTGCTATATATTTGCCGACTCCGTTTACTATCCATTGGCTGCACTTTATTCTGAATATTGTTTTTGTTTTGAGGACGTTACCCATTTGGTTTAATATTTTTTTGGGACTTCCTATATTTATATATTCATATATTAATTTATATATTTATTTCTATATTCATCTATTTCTACCTCACTCAGATATATTTTTTATGTATATATATATATATATATATATATATATATATATATATATATATATATATTGATTTGTGGAGATTTAATATTTTTTCTATATTTTCCTTGCCAACCCCTCTGTGGATTTTACCTGTGGATTAACATTACAGCACAAGATCACTTCATATATTTTTATCAATTTTTGTGTATTGTGAACGCTATTCGGTTTTGCGACTACATATTATTTCACTTATTTCTGTTAATATGCACATTTTATTAGTCTCTCCTAGTAGCGCGAAGGACACTTTTACACATTTATTGTTAAAAAAATAAAGCATGTTCACTGTGTAATTTGAATTTTCACTTTGCATGAGATCTTTCAATGAGGTCACGCTGAAAAAAATACTCAATCATGTGCAAGAAAGTTTGATAAAACAGTATTTTTGCTTGCATATGATTTGATAATAGAAATCAGCAGAGCTTCTCTTCATTCACTAATCCAAGGGACAATTCACTCTGCTAAGTAAACAGCTTAGTTGCCTTTAGTAAATCAATCCTATAGTGTGTAAAAATACTAACAATTATGCCATAATATGAAATATTGTGATGGTCAATATTATTGCAACAACTCTTGTCTATTTTGTTTTTCTTTCCTTTTTAATGACTACAAAACCATATCTCTCTGCACTTGTTTAGTTTGGTGGTGGAAGGGATGGCAGGATTTACATTAAGGCTCTGAGATCTGGTATAATTTTTAAAGGGACTCATCGCAAAGAACAAAAAAAAAAAATATTAGGTCCCGCCAACCTCCATATCTGAGCATGGAGGCTGTAGCACCCCTTCAAACCACACTAGGTCCCATGCCCTGAGAATGGGGAGGATAACTTTTCAGGGTTTTCCCCCTGGCAAAACAAAGCAAATATGCATTTGGGGGAGTGTGGGGGAGACTTATTGGAATCTGGAAGCCCCCTTTAAAATAAGAGACCACCAAATATTCAGGACCCCACCCCTGCATGAATGATTAAAGCAGAGTTCCACCCAAAAATGGAACTTTCGCTTTAAGTTCAAGTGACCCCCTGACATGCCATATTTGGCATGTCTTTTTTTGTGAGGGGAGTGGGTACCCTGTTTTAAGAGGCACCCAGTTTCCACTTCCTCCCCTGACATTGCAGCGCTGGAAGGAAGATCAACTCTCCCCCCTTCCTCCCTGCAATCTTCTGGGACACGTCACAGGTTCCAGAAGATTGCCTGGTCATTCACAGCGTGCAGCATGGCTCACACATGTGCAGTGCGCGCCTGGCTGTGAAGCCACAGTCAGGCGCCCACAGTTAGAATGCCGGCACCGCGGAGACGAGGGGAAGAGGAGCAAGGCTTCGTACGCCCGCATCACTGGACCATGGGACTACACTTTTTGTAGCTGATGACTGTTAAATGTGTGGAATTTCGCTTTAAAGGGTACATAGTACACCTGGTTGCTCATTTACAAAATACTTATACATAGTAAAAAGAAAACACACACACACACAAACATACCATAAATACAGTATTCTACTAAAAATAAATTGATAATGTCCTATTATGTCCAGTAAATAATGATCACTTAAGTAAATGTCCCACAATGATCCTCTACTGTTGATATTTTCCCTGCAAGTGAAATCTCCAGGGCTGGCTGGAGAATGTAAACAAACCAGCTGGTGTACTGCCAGTTGGTCAATTAAGTCAGTCAGCATCCATGCCCCTTTGTTGGTGCAAGAGTATCAGTAGGATTGAAGCAACAGCATATTTGTCATGTTTGTGTCAATGAGTCATTGTAGCTTCATCCATTGTGATTGAAGATTGATTTACATCATTGTACTTATTGACTGATGCTGGATCTACAGGAAGGGACATTGTTTTCAGATTTAAAAAATAATAATTTGTTAGTGTTTATATTTACTATTACAATTTTTTGTGAATGAGTAACCAGCTCTACAGGGTATCTGGGGGGGCTCTTTAAAGGGGATTTCTAAATTCTGATAAGTCCCCCCTGAAGATCCAATCACTCACAAGGCCAGAGTTGTGGGGAAGAGACAAAGGGAGTTATTTACTAAAGGAAAATCCACTTTGCACTGAAAGTGAACTTGGAAGTAAAGTCTCTGTAGATCCGAGGGGGGATAAAGGAAAAATAAAGAACAGCCTTTTAGCTTGCACATGATGGATGATAAAATCAGCAGAGCTTCCACTCATTTCAGATCTACTCCTTAGATTTAGAGTGACTGCACTTTCAAGTGCACTTGCAGTGCAAAGTGGATTTGTCTTTCGTAAATAACCCCCAGAGTGTCCCCAAAATTAAAAGGACAATGTGGTTTTCCAAGGGTGCCTCCAGAGGAAAAAAATATTGTATTGATTTTGGGAGGACTGAACATTTTCTTTTGTTTACATGAGGTTTACCCCTAAAATCCATACCAGAATCTCCTCAGAGATAAGGATATGGTATGGATGTTGGGAAGAATCCCCTGACTCTTTGGTTTATAAACAGAAAGAAGCAAGAGGTACAAAAGGAATCAAAGGGCCCTACTCATTAGCCCTTGTACACACGGTCGGACATTCTGACGGAAAATGTCCAATCGGACCGTGTTGTCGGATAATCCGACCGTGTGTGGTCTCCATCGGACTGTTTCCATCGGAATATCCGACGGACCAAGTTTTCCAGCTTGACTATAAAATTTTCCCACAACATGATCCAATCGGACCTTGTCCGATCATGTGGGTTGTTTCCCATAAATTGGTGCTTTTAGTCTCATTAAGGGTGATTTGTAGTGCTTTTTGCCATTGAACTTCGGAGTACTTTGCACCCAAGTCTTGTTCCCATGTTTTGATGCTAGTTGATTTTTCAAATGTAGTTTTGGAGTTTATAAGAGAGTAGAACAGTGAGATTCCTTTAATATTAGTTTTATGAAATGTGAGGTAAAGTATAGCTCGCCATGGTAACATGGCGAGCTATACTAACATGGTGTCATATTTGGCAGTCATTTGGAGAAAGTGAGCTATTTGGAGATATCTATAATGGTCGCTATCATCCAAACTATATTCTATTTGTAATGCTCTAAAGGTTTTAGGAGACGGTCCTACCATCAAATCAGATACTGTTTTGATGGCCTTGTTCCGCCAGCGTGCTATGTGTAGATCTGGGATAAGTAGAGGTAGACTTGAAACCGGAAGTGATATAGGTTTCAGAATCTGGTCTGGGAACTCTAGAGATGAGAAGTGGATTACATATTTTACCACATATTTATTAGTATGAAAAGCGCTGTCATCCCTTGTATCTTGGGGATATATCGTTCAAGGTCTTTTAAGTGATTCATTACTAGTGGACAACAGCTACCAGCATTGATTTTCAACATATATATATATATATTTTTTGGTTTGTCGTTTTAAGTATTTGTATCACCACCAGCACAGGCACATCGGGGTACATTGGTTTCAGCTCATAATAGTGATGGGCTAATAGGAGTGTGTTGGGGGCAGAAGGTAGCGGCAGGCTCTGATACGACCTAAAAGTGTTGGAACTTCACCAAACAGAATGGCCTGGGAATTGTAGAAAATGAAAGAAGCTTGAAGGCTGTTGTAGGCATGTGTACATTTAGGGGCTGGCACTTTATAACTGATATCAGTATTTTATGTGATAAAGTAACTGTAATCTGTGTTATTTGTAACATGAGGGATGTAAATAACAGTTCACTGGCTCTTATAAAGGTGCATATTTTTTAACAGAGGTAAGAAAAACTGTCCTTTCAGACTAAAATTCTATGACATGGGTAAATAATGTTAGCACCTTGTAACAAAAAAAAATATTTTGAATAAAGTGTCAAGTTAATTTGGAACCTGGTGGCTTACACAGCTTTATTTAATAAAATAAATTATATGGGTTTTAATAACACATTCTGACGTTCCCTATAGAATAGCTACAGATTATGTTTTCCTAATGGTGACAGCAGGCAGCTCAGACCATGGTAGAAATACTGGAGACCAACCAGTGGCTTACAGAGCAGAATGACAATCCCTAACAAGAGCCAAGGTGTATTTCCATTTTAAACAAGCTTATCTGATCAGAGCAGGAAAGTCAAATGGATTCCAATAATATACACAGATCTCAGACAGAAATAGAAATTTGTCATCAGCAGACAAAAAAAACATATCTAACTGCACAATACATCCCCAAGCAAACACAGAGAATGAATAGGAACTGTAGATAAATGTAGCACAATGCATATTATAATGATGGACAACTATGTGTTCCTGGCGCTCACCCAACAGTCAGTCTTGGACACTAGCCACAGACTGCTATAATTGGGATGTTGTAAGACTGCCAGAAATCAACTGTAGTTAGGGATTCTGTATAGAGACTGGAGCAGCAGAGGGGTTTAGGCACTTATTTTTAACTGCTTGCTGTAATTAGGGTGATATAGCAAGCAATATACGAGCCTGACTTAGACTTTTGTGATGGAAAGACAAGTCATTTCTGAATTAATCAGCACGGCTGATTGCAATATGATCAGCTATTTTTGACCATATTATAAAAAAGTTGAAATTGTGGCATCTTTCTGCATAAACTAGATGCAAGAATACCTGGTGTCTAATTGAAGTCTAACAGTAAAGTAACATTTATTAAATTCCTCCTTGGACTGCTAATGATTAGGGGTGAGGTTTAGGCTCACTGCTACTGAGTTTGCAGTCAATCCTATGTGCTTTTTGTACACATAGCTGGGAATTTGCCATAGAAACCATATTGAACTGCCTGGCCTTTGAACTTACATGAGTTAGCTTTATAGGTCAAGAAGTGGACTTTTGGATATGCCAACCCTCTCACTATAAAAGGGTGAGGTCACAGTGGTCGTACTCATAATGTGCTTCAGCTGTGATAGGGAAAGCATAGGGAGTGCTGCTGACAAAAGTAAATAGTGAAACATTAGTGTAGAGCTTGTAGGCACTGCAGGTCCCAACCACGACACTACCTGCCTGGAGTTTGCATGTTCTCCCTGTGCCTGCGTGGGTTTCCTCCGGGTGCTCCGGTTTCTTCCTACACTCCAAAGACATGCTGGTAGGTTAATTGGCTTCTGTCCAAAAAAAAAAAATTGGCCCTAGTATATGAATGTGATTTGGGGATCTTGGATTGTGGGCTCCTTGAAAGACCAATGTGAGTGTGCAATGTATGTGTGGAGTGCTGCGTAAATTGACAGCGCTATATGGGTACCTTAAAATAAATAGGGATAATTGTAGACAGGCTCCGGCACTCACTCAGGTTAAACTGGATGGATTGGTGTCTTTATTCAACCGTACTATGTAACTCTGTAACTATGTAGGTCTGTTAAAGTCGATTTAAACCTTTACTGAATAACATGTACAGTGGGTAGCATTGGAGGGTGGGGGATGGAAGAGTTTTTAACTTTTTTTTCATCCTTTGTTACATCTTATGGCTGCTGCTGTCCTGCACCCTTTTTACAGCTTGTCCCTGCCCCCGTTTGCACTACAGTAATAACAGGCTGCATGTTTTTTTTCACAAGGTGTATTTCCTAATTGTTGCTGGCTGCAATTGCTTTTTCACAGTTTTTTCAATAAAAATGGAAGATCTACTCAATTGAAAGCCCTCAAAGTCAAATCACCGGCAAGGCAATTGAAAGAAAAAATATTACTCCAGTTCCACACCACTGTGCCTCACCCCTTCCTCCTGGGAAGGTTCAAATGCATGCAAAAATGTACGCCAGCTCAGTGCTGTACACTGATCTGTACACACAAAAATTATTTTAAGGACCCATATTTGCCCACAACCACTGATTGACCACTAGCTCTTCATCTGTCAACACTTTAGCTATTTTTATCTTTTATTATTTGGGGTCTTTTTACCCTTTTCTTTTTTGGATTATATCTTTTAGCTTGTTGCTGCTTACAGTCCATTCAAGAGCTGCATTTTTTCCCAGGATCTCACTGCATCCAAAACATGTAAAAACACTGCGCATCCAAAACACCCCACACCTTCACCCCACAACAACCTCTGCCATATCCTCATATACTCAAAATGTTGGGTCTTTTCTTAGCCATCCACTTGAGTTGCTCTTCCTTCTTGTCCCTAAATCCCACTTTCTTTTTCTTTTCTTTTTTCTATATTAAAAAAGAAAGAAAAGGTGCAATATCCTGTATTTTTCCCACACTCTTAAATTGATCATAAAGTCGTGTTTTCTTTTTTTTCTATTAAAATAACAAACATGTTATACTTACCTGCTCTGTGCAGTGGTTTTGCACAGAGCAGCCCCAATCCCCCTCTTCTCGGATCCCTGTCTGGACCTCCCGGCCCCTCCCTCCTGTTGAGTGCCCCCACAGCAAGCAGGTTACTATGGGGGCACCCGAGCCATTCAGACACAGAACTGACGTTCCACCCGACCCCCTTTCTCTCCTGACTGGCTAACTGAGTTTGATTGATGGCAGCGGGAGCCAATGGTGCCTTTAGGCACCATTGGCTCAGATAAGTATTAGGGGTACTGGGGAGGCTGCTGCACACAGAAGACCTTTTATCTTAATGCATAGAATGCATTAAGATAAAAAAAATTCTGCCTTTACAGCCACTTTAAGCTTCTCTGCCTCCATTGACACTTCTGTGACACCTCTATGAGATTTTTAATCTCTTGATTTATGTTACCCCTCCTCAAACCTATGGTACACTTGTTTCGCCTTATCTTTGTAGAATAATGTTGCAACTGTCGCCATTTTTCCGATGTTAGCATGATTTTGTCAGTTACAGTACCAGGCCCTAGAATCGAATTTCTTGAGTCTTGTCTTCTACCTGTCAAGATGAGACTCAATCGTTATGCTCTAAGATTAGGACCCTGTCATTCCTGTGATGTGATATCTGCATTTTTTTTTTTAAAGGAATTGTGTCTTCTGACTCCTTCCTTTTGTGTATTCTACCTTATGTCAATGTTTTGCTTCTTTTATAATGCATACTTTGTTTCAAAACTAATCAAATTTTTTTAAATAAAAAAAAAAACAGTTGATCTTTCCAGAACATTGATATGATGATACCAGCCACAGGGTATTATTCCTTTGGCAGTTTTGTAAGGCAAGAAAAGGCATTCCAAAATGTAGACTACTGGATACCATGCCAATGCATGTTGTCCTGTAGACAACCATAGTCAGCCTGTATGATCGCATGCAGCCACCCCTTCCAGCCCACCTGTAGCTGCTGATTAACAGAGGAAATCATGTAACGGTTAGCTGAGATCACAGTACTGGGATATGTAGTTAAGTTCACACCAGGGACAGATTTAGCATAGAACTTGTATTGTTTTCTCCCGACTTATGTAAATTTCTCTTGTGGTTTCCTCCTTGAAGATTCTTGTAGGTTAATAACTTCTGCTCATTTTGGCTCTTGTACATTTGATTGTTGTAGGTACATTGGGTTATAAGTTTCTTTGGATGCAGGGACTGAAGTGATTGCCTTAATATTTTGTGTAAAGTGCTACAAAATGTAATGGCGCTGTTTAAATGAAATTGAACTTGCTAATTCTTCCATTCACTAATACAAAGCTGGAGATAACCTGAAGGCAAGACTATAACCTCTACTCTGACTTTGTTTCAGATCTTTTTTTCTTCTCAGCTTAAAGTAATAAAATTATTCAGTCTGTTCCTGCTTCATAACGAGAGTGCAAAGTGAAATGTATATTCAGTACGGCTGTATTTACTAAGCACTGCTTTTTCATGTGATCATTAGTAATAAACCAAACAGCCATTCACTCCTAAAGGGGTTTAGGAACCCCTTTAGGAGGGGTTCCTAAATTTCAAAGAATTTTGAATGCAGAATCTGAACCCCCCTTGAAATTATGTTTCATGGGGGGGGGGGGGGGTAGTTCAATAGAACAACTCCAGGCAGCCATATTGCATTGAATTTACAGAAAATTACAGATGGACAATTTAGAAAAAAAATGTGTTTTTCTTTGTTTCTGTTAAACATTTTGCAAATAAATAGTCTTTCCTCATAAGTGTAGCTCAAAATGTATTGTGCTCTATTTATTTGGGGAAAATAGCCCAAATCAGTGTTTATTTTTAGTCTGTAGGAAAGTTATAGTCATAGTCCACAAACTATGTTGTTTACAGGTGCATCTCATAAAAATAGGAGAAAAGTAAAAGTAAGTGTAACAGTGGTAAAATCATTTTTTTATGTCATGCACTCACTAAAAAGTGGAGAATATTGGCACATTGATGGGTATCAGTCGTGCTGGTGCAGAGATCCTGAGCGGCAGCTGTGGAGAGCAGTGTAATCACACCAGGCGGAGTGGGTGGTGTCTGGTGTCCCGGGCTGGATGGAGGAGGCGCAGGGAGAAGCTGTCAGTAGGTCATCTGGATGCAACAGAGGCTGTGTAAACTTCACACTGGACCTCATGCAACTTGGATTCTGTGCCTCTACACTCTTCCTCCAGACTCTGGGAGCTTGATTTCCAAATTAAATGCTACATTTTCTATAGTCTGTGATGATTTGGGAAGCCATGTCATGTACTGGTGTTGGACCAGGAAATTCTAGAGCACTTCATGCTTCCCTCTGCTGACCAGCTTCATGGAGATGCTGATTTCATTTTCCAGCAGGACTTGGCACCTGCCCTCATTGCCAAAAATACCAATACCTGTTTTCAAGATCATGGTATAACATGGTTTGATTGTCCAGCAAACTCACCTGACCTAAACCCCATAAGCCCCATACACACTATCAGATTTTCTGCTGTTTTTTGTCTTCAGATTTACCAAAACCAGGTAGTGCAAGGGCCTGCCTGATTGCATACAAATTGAAACTCCTAAGGTTTGACCTCATATTATATGGTTTTGGTAAATCTGAAAAAATCTGCAGAAAATATGATAGTGTGTATGGGGCTATAGAGAATCTGTGGTGTAGTGTCAAGAGGAAGATGAAAGATACCAGCCACAACATTGCAGATGAGCTGAAGGTCACTATCAAAGCAACCTGGGTTTCCTTAACACCTCAGCAGTGCCTCAGGCTGATTGCCTCCATGCCACACTACATTGATGCAGTAATTCATGCAAAAGGACCGCCGACAAAGTGTTAAGTGCAAACTATACTGTACATGGACATACATTTCAGTAAGCCAACATTTCCATATTAAAAATCTTTTTTTAAAAAAGTCTTATGTAATATTCCAATTTTCTGAGATACTGAATTCTGGGTTTTCACTAGCTGTAAGTCATAATCATTAATATTAAAAGAAAGAAAGGCTTGAAATATATCACTCTGTGTGTAACACATTTATATAAAATATATGAGTTTCACTTTTTTGAATTAATTGATTGAAATAAATGAACTTTTTGATGATATGAGCCTACATGTGGGTTAACCCCGTCTCCACTCCAATGCTATAGGACCCCACTCCCATAAATTTTAGCTCACCACGAGAGACTGCATTCCTTTTTTGTCCTCCTTATTGGACCTACAAACAATGGACGTACATTTATGGATGTCCAAATGATCAAGGTTGATGCTGGGCATACCTTCTAACAGTGTCAGGATAGCCCAGGGCCCAGTCATGGGAGGGTGTGTGGCTCCAGGACTCTGTGTCCGGTGGTGGGGATGGCCTCTCTATGCCCAGGTATGGTGGATTGGCTGGCAGGTCTGAAGACTCCTACATGGCATCAAGTTTTTATTTGCTTGTGTCTCCCTTTGTGTGCCTTATCTTTCCCTTCTCTTTCTTTTTTTTCTCCATCTACGGCACCTGGAACGCAGGTGCATTCCAGGACACAGCTCCCTCTTCTGGGTCACAGCTCTAACATGCTTCTGCACACGCGCAATTCGCGAACGAAGGCGAGTCTTGGTGTGCTGCATTCGCAGTACGGCTGGGGTCCCAGCGGCCACGGAGGTGCGCTAATATGGTGGCGACGTTGTCACTTAATTGTCCGCCAAGGTGCCAAGGACAAGTCACCACCTCCGTGTGGTGAGCCCTCGTGCTCTAGGTATATGGAGTGTGAAAGGGAGGGCAGGTCCACATTGGTATCGATATATCTCCTAACATGATGTGTTTTCTGCCCTTCTCCTTTTTAGCCCTTCCAAGTCGGAAGACAACAGGGACCTTGCCAGGTCACAACATCAACCTTCCTCATCTAGGTCCACACGTCACTCTCTGTCAAGGACTCATCAACAGAGGATATGCTCCCATTCCTCCTCCAGACACCACACCCACCACCATGACAGCTGCTCCGATCGCAGAGCCTGCTGGGGATGTGGGACACAAGTCACGGAGGGAAAATCAATGTGTGATCCATGTTATGCCCGGGCGGTTGGGGAGAAAGAGATAGAAAATCAACAGATGGAGTCTCTTGTTAAGTGTGTGGTGCAGAAATCCCTAAATGAGTCGGGTACAATGTGAACGCAAGTCCACCACTCTATCTGGCTCCCTGGCTGACGAGGCCCAGGAGGATCTGTGCCCATTGCAGCCTTACAATGCCTCCCCCGGCTATTTAGACAGAGCATTTGAGGGAGATTCTTCTACATCACCCTGGTTTCCCCCCAAATTAAGGTGGTCAAAGAGGCCCTTAAGTGGGAAGATCCTTCTGGTCCTCTGGCTAAGCAGAGGAAGTTCTTTAAACACTTGGGAAAAGAACGTTCCAGTTTTCTGCTCCTTTCTGAATTGAAGGATATCATTGATGAGGAGTGGAGCAAGGTAGATAAGAAGACTTCTATGTCAAGCAAAACTTACAGATTATACCCCTTCAAGGCAGAGGAAGTGAAACATCTGGAAAATGCTCCCCTCATAGACGCAGCACTGATGCAACTGGCTAAACACATCACTCTTCCTTTATAGGATGCTGTTTCTTTCAAGGATGAGCTTAAGAGGAGAACAGACCAAGATCTCAAGAGAATGTATGGGGTAGCTGTTATGGCTTGCAAACCTGCCTTGGCATTCACAGCCATGTCCAAGGCTATGGAAGCCTGGGCAGAGAATGTGGACTCTATACTCAGAGGCATCTAAGAAGAACTGGCCAGGGGCTCAGCACTTCAGGAATTGAAACTGACAACAGCCTTCCTGGGGGAGGCCTCAATCGATCTTATCCGTCTGTTGGCCCGGCTATGCTATCCTTGGTCACAGCTAAGCGGGCCTTATGGTTGCGCCCTTGGCTCGCTGATCCAGCATATAAGCAGGCCTGATGTAGGATTCCCTTTGAAGGGTCCTCGTTGCTTGGTACCAGGCTGGATTGCGCTATAGCCAGAGCACGGGTGGGAAGTCTGGTTTCCTACCCCAGGATAGGCATCTGTTTGATCAGAAGAAGCCCCAGCACAGAAGATGCAGTACTGAGCGTTCAAGGGAAGCATGCTCCTACGGGCCCGGGCCGGGATTTCAGAAGAAATTGGAGCAGAGGTCAGACATTCCTCAAAAAATCTGCTAAAAGCCAGGCATCCAGTGGACAAGAGCCAGCTAAGTCTTGAGATTGGACGCGCCCAGGCGGGTCAGATGGGAGCATGTCTGCTTCTTTTCTGGCACGTCTTTGTGGCCTCAATCTAGGATTACTGGACCATCAAGAAAGGAAAGCCATGAAAGGAAGCCATCCATTGTTTATAGTCACAGTGATCACATGGTACCAGCAGCGGCCCGGTACAGTGATCTGTTATCGGCTGTGGCCGATGACAGATCGTGTCCACAGTGTGGCCGCATAGCCGCGTGTGAGGCGCGTTTCTGGGAGGACGTCATATGAGGTCCACCTGGCAATGACCAAAGTCCCGCTTAACCCTCATTTTGCAATAGACCAGGCAGGGAGTGGTTAACCCCATTTAATACATCAAAAGTTACAAGAAAGAAAAATTACAAAAAAATAGAATGAAAACATAAAAGTATTATTGATTGCACTGAGATAAAAGTATCAACTTGAAACATTTAAAACATTCAGACTGCGGGATCTTTATATTCACTGAACGCCGGTTTGTGTTAACAGAACAGACTTATCTATTCTAAAAAAGAAAAAAAATCACTAGCATGTCTGCCAAACAGGAAGACTCTGCCAGTTCTGTGACAATGTCTACTATTCATGCACAGTGTAAAAAAAAAACAGAAGGGTATAAATGACAGTGGAGAACAGACTTTTTTTTTAGGGGATTGGACTAACCTCCAATGAAAATATAACAATACGTTAGTCAATGTGGTAAATACGTAACTGGAATGATTTCCATTCTGTTGCACCAGTCTGTTTAATTGTCCTGGAAAATATGGTCAAATGCTATACATTTTTCTCACTTTTCATGATAACCTTGTATCCAAATCCTGCTTTATACAGAATCTAAATGAAAAAAATGTTAAATAAGTATGTATTTGCTTGTATGTTCTACTTATCATCACTGCAGATAAATATTCCCCTAGAGAAAATGTTTTCTAGTTCCCATCTGCTTAGTATAAATAAAATCAGAAAATATGTTTCACCCCGCAGCAGTAAACTTACAATGCAGCCTTCTAATCTACATATGGCTGCATTCTAAACTGTAGCTCGACCGGCAACATGAATATCACGATGGATTTTTATGAAGAAAAGGCCTACAGCAACGTAATCTGTGATATGTGTGTGTGTAGAGAAGCTCCATTTACTGGAAAAAAAAAGTTTTAAAGATCAAAAAGGTTCTTAAAGAGGAACCGCAATGTTTGTAACCTAATAGAAGGTGGACTGTGACTGTAGCACTACTGAATTGAAAAAGCTTTATCGCACACTGATCATAACACATTCCATCACAGCAATACAAGAATGTGTGGCCTGGTCCCACCCGTGGCACAACTCCATCCCTATTATCGATATATAGAACCACAACTGTGCTTTGAATGAGGTGTAACACGCACACCATAAAACACATGGTAAAAAAAAAAAGAAAATCACAGTTTTTTTGGTACATGGAAACAAATCTCATCACAAAAATTACAAATAATTTACTATATCACTGATTATATTATTTCCAATACATATATATATATATATATATATATATATATATATATATATATATATATATATACATATATGTATTGGAAATAATATAATCAGTGATATAGTAAATTATTTGCAATTTTTGTGATATATATGAAGAGTACAAAGTATCAACACAGGTGTGGATAAAAGTTTGTATTTTGAAGCTCTACGCATTTTGTGAGTCAACGCTCACTTCCTTTAGGAGTAAATGAAAATAACATATGTCTGCAAAGTAAGAAATTAGTATAAAATATATATCACAATTAATAAGGCATGTTATTGTTATAGTTGAAGCCTCTGAGGCCCCAATCGGGCACATCGTATTTACAAATCAGCTAAAATTAAAGGCACATGGCAGAGATTCCAAAGGGTGACCATCACAGGTGTCTGGCCAGTGAGCTGTGGAAGTTGGACCTGCAGAGCCCCAAGGGGGTCAAAAACCGGTGAAAGCAGCATTGGGGAGTAAACATAAATCCAATGATATCACCCAGAATGATTGCTATGTAAAAAGGGAATGTGCATCAAATGAATGTGGAGATCTGAGTCCAAATGGGAAAATATATGCAAGGGTGCAATGATAACTCCAGGGTGATGGAAAAATAGATGAATGAATAGTGCTACTGAGGCAGTATTAGCCCTTCTACACACGGTCGGAGATTCCGACGGAATGTGTCCGATCGGACTGTTTTGTCAGATATTCCGACTGTGTGTGGTCTACCTCGGACTGTTTCCGTCGGAATATCCGACGGACCAAGTTTTCCAACATGTCGGTAAAATTTTCCGACAAAATGCTCTGATCGGACATACTCCGATCATGTGTAGAGAATTCCGATCGGACAAAGTGCCACGCATGCTCAGATCAAATTCCTACACCAAAGCTATTGGCTACTAGCGTGAACATAGTCCCGTTGGAATGAAATAACGTGATCACGTCGGATTTTCCGACAACTTTGTCCGACCGTGTGTATACAACGGTTTCGGACAAAATACATCGGGCAAAATCCGACGTACAAAATGCGACGGATTTGGTTGTCGGAATCTCCGACCGCGTGTACAAGGGCTAAGAATACATAGAGGAAAATAGATCATCTAAGAGAACCTAATGTAGCTGTGCTATCGCTAGAAATAAAAAAAAACACAAAAAAGTGAATAAGTAATGCTGTGTCCTACCCTCCCATATATATTCTGAAGGGCATCGCAGAATATTCCCAATGCCATACAAATGCAGCCAGGGGAAGGAGGGGCTCAGGCTCCAAGCACCATCCGCTGCCATGCAGGAGAAAAACATGACTGGCGCAAATCTCTGTGTGACACACAGATATGATGATGTGAGCCGGCGTGGTGACATGGAGGGCACACTGATGTCATATGTCAAACGCATGTCTGGTGTGGATGCCACGCAGATGTGAGTGGGTGGGGACAGCAAAGAGAAGTGAGCCTCCCATTGACATCGCAGCCCAGACAAGAATATCAAAGGCCGGTCACAACAAATGAAAATGCCACATCAAGGAGAAGTATCTGACATCATGAGAAATCATGAGAAATAACCATAGGGTCTGACGTTCATTCACCCTTTGGAATCTCTGCCATGTGCCTTTAATTTTAGCTGATTTGTAAATACTAGGTACCCGATGGGGGCCTCAAAGGCTTCAACTATTACTATACCATCCCTTATTACGTGTGATATATATTTTATACTGATTTCTTACTTTGGAGACGTGTATTATTTGTATTTACTCCTGAGGAAGTGATTTTTGACTCAAGAAACACGTAGAGTTTTAAGATACAACCTTTTACCCACATATGTTTTGATACATTGCACTCTTCACATATTTATGTATTGGAATTAATATAATCAGTGATATATAAAATGATGTGTACCTCATGTGATGAGATTTTTTTCCATGTACCAATAAAGTGTTTTTTTTTTTTCACCATGCGTTTTATGATGTGCGTGTTACAACTTATTAAAGTTTCAGTGGTTCTATGAAACACATTCCATCAGATTGTGTTTTTCTCTGATGCATTACTCTCCAACTGGAGCTTAATCATAGAGGTACACCTCTGAGGAAGATTCAATGGCTGTGTAGCTTATATGTGTGGATTTTTAGACTGGAAACATACTTTTTGTTTTGATGATTTTTTTTTTCCAAGCATTCTGTTATACGTTTGTCATCCATTTTGATGTGTTTTCTTTCATTGCAATGTGAAATACCTCAGACAAAATCACAAAGTTGTGCTTCCAGCCTAACTGCACATTCACACATATGTGTTTAACATTCACATTTTTTAATTGAAAGAAACGGGAAACAACCCCCGCTATGTCTCCAGCTGAGAAAAGGGAAAATGGATTATCTTGGTACGCAAAGAGTTACATAGAAATGATTAAAAAGCAGAAATTGTATTAATACAAAAAAATATATAAAATACAAGCATTCTGATTCATAAATAAAAACAGAAATTTCATGTTCAATCTATATATTGTTAAACTTTAGAAAACATGCTGCACTGGTAGTGTTATACCCTCGGTGGTATGAAGTGCTCAGATCTAAATAATCTTTTTACTTTGAATCATTCCTCCTGAAGAAGCAGAATCATCCACAAAACATGTTGAGGATTCATTACTTACCAATGATTATTTTAGAAGTCCTTTAAAAGAAACAACTTCTAATCTCCTGAACAGGTTTATTGCATGTCTATTAGCCACTTGACCACTGGGCACTTAAACACCCTTAATAACCAGACCAATTTTCAGCTTTTGGTGCTCTCACATTTTGAATGACAATTACTCAGTCATGCAACACTGGACCTATATGACATTTTTGTCCTTTTTTCACACAAATAGAGCTTTTTTTGGTGGTATTTAATCACCTCTCAGTTTTTAATTTTTTGTGCTATAAAAGAAAAAAGACCGAAAATTCTGTGAAAAAATGAATTTTTCTTCGTTTCTGTTATAAAATTTAGCAGATTAGTAATTTTTTCTTCATAAATTTTGGCCAAAATTTATACTACTACATATCTTTGGTAAAAATAAGTACAAATTGGTGGATATTATTTGGTCTTTGTGAAAGTTATAGAGTCCACAAGCTATGGTGCCAATATCTGAAAATTGATCACACCTGAAGTACTGACGGCCTATTTCAATTCTTGAGACCCTAACATGCCAGAAAAGTACAAATACCCCCCAAATGACCCCTTTTTGGAAAGAAGACATTCCAATGTATTTAGTAAGAGGCATGATGAGTTTTTTGAAGTTGTCATTTTTTCCCACAATTCTTTGCAAAATCAAGATTTTCTTTCCTTTTTTTTTCCACAAAATTGTCATATTATCAGGTTATTTCTCACACACAGCATATGCATACCACAAATTACACCCCAAAACACAAAACACAGGGTATTGCAGAGTATTGGCAGGGAATTGAGGGGTTAAATTCGGTGAGCAGCGATGTGGGCACTGCAGATGCAGCCCACATCGCTGCTGACACCTATCTCTTTCCCCTCCGCTGTACCAATCGGTACAGAGAGGGGGAGGGAGGAACCAGCGCCATAACATGACGCCGGTTTGTTTACAAGTGATCACTCCGTCATTTGACGGAGCGATCACGTGGTAAACGGCCGCGACGAGTGGCCGTTTACCGTGATCCGTGATGCGCCGGGTCCACTGGACCCAGCGGTCACGGATGATCTCGTGTGCGTGCCCCAGGGGGCGCGCGAGAGCAGAATTCTGGGAGGCCGTTAATTAACAGCCTCTCAGAGTTAAACAACCGCCCTGAAGCCGTTAATCGGCAATGGGCGGTTGTTAAGTGGTTAGACTTGTCCACAACTGAAAATTTTCTTTAGTTTAATTTTCTTTCGTAAAATACATAATTTCAGTGCTATATTCGTTATGTTAAGTTAATTTGTTTTCGGACAATTCATTATTTCTGCAGAGTTTCGATATTCATCATACCAAATCGATTTGTTTTGTATGTACATCGATTTGATTCAATATTTATGCATGTATATATACTGTATATTGGTGATAACGATTTGTACTTTGGAAAGTTGTTTGTTTATTAAATCCATTAGCACACACAATGACAATATTTCTTCTCCTATGCTCAAATACAATACAACACACTTCTCACTCAGTTTTCAGGAATGCATTTTGCCAGTAATCCAACCTTCAGCACAAAATGAATCAGCTGATTGGACTGTAGTGCGACTTCAGCTCAGCTTGCAAAAGGACTTCTGTATAGAAGTCAATGCAAGCCGCTCCGAAGTCACCCCAAAGTAGTACAGGAACCTTTTTCTAAGTCGGAAGCGACTTGAGTCGCTCCTATTAGAACGGTTCCATTGCACTGCATGGAGCATGACTTGTCAGGTGGCTAAGTCACCTGACAGGTCGCCCCTGTGTGAACCAACACTAAGATTTAATCTGAGTTGATCTTTTGTTTCACTAGACCTTTAACGAATAAACGAATCATGTCAAATTAATTTGTTATTTTTGCTATAATTTCGTTCATATTAGATTAAAATCGTTATTTTTTTCTACAGACCTTCAGATGCATATGAATGTCGGAAAGATGCAAAATTTAGTTGAATTTTGATTCGTTATAAAACTAATTGCACATGTCTAAAGTCTCTGATTTCAATGTGAATTATTCAGTGAGTTAAAGTGATACTAAAGTCTAGTTTTTTTGCTTAAAAATAACAAATATACTTTCCTGCCCTGTGTAAGGGTTTTGCACAGAGAAGCCCAGGTCCTCCTCTTCTTGGGTCCTTCCTCAGCGCTCCTGACGAGTGCCCTCACAGCAAGCAGCTTGCAATGGGGGCACCCAAGCTGAGCCACAGCTCGTTATTCATGTCCACTCAAGCACAGAGGTGTGGCTAGGCCCCACCCCGTCCCCTCTGCTCATTGGCTCACTGACTTTGATTGACAGCAGTGTAGAGACATTGGCACTCTGCTGTTGTCTCAGCCAATGAGGGGGGAGAGTCCTAGGCAGTCAAGTCTCTAGTGTAACATTGCTGAATAAAGATGGGACTCACTTAATTATTAGGGGGCTGAGGGGGGCTGCTGCACATTGAAGTTTTTTTTATCTTAATGCATATGTAGCGTCGGGCTCCTAAAGAGCACGTGCTATGTTTTTGTCAATTTAAACATTCCGAAAACCATAGTTGGGTTTTAGGGTTAATTACAGTAAATTATGGTCTCAGCATCAGTTTGGCTGGACTGTATTATGTTCTGCCTGGACATAGGTGTGGGTATCACCTTTGGCAGGCATTGAAATGCAGTCTGGTTGGACGCATTGGGTACCAATCTTTCTCTCTGAGCCAATCAGCGGGTGCGTTGTTTTGCTGTGTATTCCTGGAAAGGGTACTTAAGGTGTTGAGGTGATGTGGTTCTGGGTTCCGGTCTAGAAGTATGTTCTGACTCCCTGGTCCTGGTCCTCCTGACCAGCCCCCAGAGGCCCTCATGGCCTGGGGCGCAGATCCATCTGTTTCCGAGTCTCTGGGCTGGCTAGCCCGAGGCACAGTAACTGGAAAGAGGGTTCCAAGGTGGTCCGCTGCCATCTCGGTTTCGGAGAGGCCCAGCAACTGAAAACGAACCAGGGGAGGACTCTTCAGAAGAGGGCCACGTACAGGGCTGGCTGCTTGGTAAGAGCCTGGAAGCTAAGCTGGAAAGGACACCAAGGTGAATCCACATTCTTACCAGCTGCAAGATACTGGTACCGTATGAAAATTCCTAGTTTCATCCTTCAGTTACAACCAAGTCTGTGGCAGAGGCTTTTCTCATTCTAAAGTTCTACAATCAAGTCTGTGGCAGAGACTGTGTTATTTTGAATCGCCTGTCGGTTGCTAAATCTACAAAAAGGGATTTATCCATTAGCTTTAACATCCTGTTGCAAATGGCTATTCCCTGGATTGTATAAAGAGAGACATTCAAGTATTAGCAGTTCCAAGAGTACCTGAGCTTTACTACCCATACCCTCTATTCCCTACTGAGAGACTGTGTTCTTTTCCTAAAGTGGATTCAAGTGTCGGTCTGTACAGTTTATTGGGTCAGCAACCTCGGGAAACCCCTAGATGAGCACAAGGAGGATAAGTTAACGGTAAGCCTAAAAATAATCAGCCGCTCCTTCGGGGGACAGTGCTACACATAGAATGCATTAAGATAGAAAACCTTCTGCCTTTATAACCACTTTAAGTCAGAGTGGGCTCAGAACTGCTTATCTGCATACTTTTTCCAGAAAGCTAAGCCATAAAGTCAGCAAGTAACTGGCATTTTCAATAAAAAAAGGTCCAAAATATTTTCATCAATACAGGTTTGCTTTAAAAAGCTAAGAAACAAATACTGAAAAACATGTCTTTGAGTTGGCATATCTCTTTTCTGAAAGAAATGCTGAAAGTAGCAGTAATTGTTGTCCTATTTTCGAATAATACTATGATCATGTATGTATATATATTCATATAAATCTGATTATAATAGTCTTTTAAAACACTGGGTTATGGCATGTGCTTTGATTTAGGCATTTGATTGTTTAATAGGAAACATCTTTTTGTGTCCTGTTTTCTCCATGCCAAAGCAATCATCCAGCTCTAGGGAGTTTTACAGGCAGCTGGATTGCACCTGCTCCCAAGCCTTCAATGGTTGGAACTCAAAGCTATAGAAGGAAACAAATGGACATATTTATAAAGCTGTTCACTGCACATTAGCTTTACAATCACTGGGGATGTATACCACTTTTCTATAAAGCATGTTTATAGCACATTCGCTTACATTGGCTAGGGATGAGCTGAAGAATTGGTCCAAACATGTGAACCTTGAGTGTTTGGGTGTTCGGATGAATTCCTGAACATGTACAGTACAGTACCTTTTCAGAGGGAACTGAACATCATGTATAATAGTAGTGAAGGGCAGGGATAGTTAAAAATAAGTGTTGTTCCCCCTAATTCATATCAGTCCCATGATGTACACTCACTGTCAATTATGTCATTCAGAAATGTAGCTCCATGTTAATCACAATCCCTAATGCACACTATGTAAGAAAAAAACGCTGCCTGCAAATGCAAGTATGCAACCATCACTTTACGCCCAATGAAAGACAGGCCCAATGGATAACAGCTCATAAATACAAAGGGGCAGAGTATACCAGGTGACTTCATTGACCAAATATAAACATGATCATATTTAATTTAATTTAAGAGCTGCTGTTACACAAGGAGGATGTGGACTTCATTGGAATAACAGAAACTTGGTTTGACAGCTCACATGGCAAGCATCCAGGGGTATTCCTTGTAACAGAGGGACAGTGTGGGTAGAAGAGGGGGAGGGATGTGTCTATATAACAGGAATGATTTACGGGTAGAAGAGAGAAGTAACATTAGTGATGGGGCAAGGGGGAGGTGGAGTCCATATGGGTGGAACTCCAAAAGGCAGAATTAAGTGGGAAATTATGTTATAGTAACCTGAAGGAAAAAGTGGTGTTGGATCTCCTTTCACAGTTAGAAATGATGGGGAACTTCAACTATCCTGATATTGACTGAGCAGAAGGCACAGCCCACACATAAGGCCTGCCATTTCCTAAATGTCTAACAACTTCATGTCCCAATTGGTGGATTCCCCAACTAGAAAGGATGCCTTGCTAGATCTATTAATTAAAAATTATGATACAGATCTGATTGCAGATGTGGAAATATGGGACAACATGGGAGCTAGCGACCACAGGATTATTACATTCAAAATAAATCATAGGAAAGGGAGACATGAGGGTAGTACAAGAACTCTAAATTTCAAAAGAGCCAACATTTCTCAACTGAGCTCAATACTACAAGATATTAAATCGGACCGAATCCTTGAAATATTGAACACTGAGGAAAAATGGGAGTGATTTAGGAACATATTAAATAAAAGTATTACCAAGTGCATTCCAAATGGTAATACATATAGAAGAACAAAGGTATATATTTTTTAAACATATTAACAGTAAAAAGGTGAGGTCGGAGGCCCAATAAAGGATGATGAAGGGAAGATGGTTACAGATGACAAGGAAAAGGCAACTTAATGTTTTCTTCTTCTCAGTTTTCACACAGGAAAAGGAAGGGTATAACAACCACAACTGTATTGTTAGTAACATGTCACAGAATCTACCATTTTGGCTAACAGAGGCCAGAGTCCTGAAAGGATTAGAAAACCTTAACATAAATAAATCTCCAGAATCTAATGGATTACACCCGAGAGTCCTCAAAGAACTTAGTTAGGTTATATCCAGACTTCTATTCCTAATCTTTATGGACAGCATACTGACAGGAACGGTACCAGCTGATTGAAGAAAAGCCCACATGGTACCAATATTCAGAAAATGGCAGATATATTCCTGGAAACTACAGGCCAGTCAGTCTTACATTGGTAGTTTGTAAACTACTTGAGGGGATGATAAGGGACCATATCCAAGAATTTTCTGATGAAAACAGTATCATTAGTAGTAATCAGCACAGGTTTACAAAAGGTCATGCTTGCCAAAGCAACCTGTTACCATTCTATGAGGAAGTGAGCAGCCATCTGGACAGTGTAGTAGTGGTGTATCTGGATTTTGCAAAAGCATTTGATACAGTCCCCCTCAAATGCTTAATCAAACTGAGGTCTGTGGGTACAGACCATAGGGTTTCTTCTTGGATAGAAAACTGGCTACAGGGGGGTATCCAAAGGGAGGTGATAAATAATGTGTACTCTAAATGGTCTAGAATGGCTAGGCTCTGTTCTGGGACCAATTCTGTTTAGTTTAATTATAAATGATATAGAGATGTTTCACTGTCAGGGCGATAAGAATGTGGAACTCTCTTCCACAATCTGTGGTGTCAGCAGGAAGTATCAATAGTTTTAAAATACTTTTGGACGTGCATCTTAGTGAACACAAAATACAGGGATATGGGAAATGATTATGTTGAACTGGATGGGCTGCTGTCTTTATTCAACCTTACCTATTATGTAACTATGTAATCAATTATGCCATATACATCCCAGGCACATCATTGACTAAATATGATCTGGTGCAGAGTCATGTTGGAAGGGGCTATCCCCAAACTGTTCCCACAAAGTTGGGAGCATGAAATTGTCCAAAATGTCTTGGTATGCTGATGCCTTAACAGTTCCCTTTACTGGAACTAAAGGGCCAATCCCAACCCCTGAAAAACAACCCCACATGATAATCCCCCCTCCAACAAATGATTTGGACCAGTCCACAAAGCAAGATCCATAAAGACATGAATGAGTGAGTTTGGGGTGGAGGAACTTGACTGGCTTGCATAGAGTCCTGACCTCAACCCAACAGAACACCTTTGGAATGAATTAGAGCAGAGACTGCGAGACAGGACTTCTCATCCAACATTAGTACCTGATCTCAGAAACGCACTTCTGGAAGAATGGTCAAACGTTCCCATAGACTCACTCCTAAACCTTCCCAGAAGAGTTGAAGCTATTATAGCTGCAAAGGGTGGGCCAACTCAATATTGAGCCCTACAGACTAAGACTGGGATGCCATTAAAATTCAAGTACAAGTAAAGGCAGATGTCCCAATTCTTTTGGAAATATAGTGTTTATTGCCATCCGCCAAACCTTTCATTCAGTGGGAGTGAATTGGCAGGTGGAGACGTGGGTTGCCAAGCTGTGTTCTTGTTCCTTTGGAGAGTTGGCGGGCATCAGGCATCACTATTGATCTGGATTTACAGTTCATTGCTGGATGGCTTGATTGATGGTGTATGTAAATTGTGAATTTTTCTGTGTGTGTGTGTGTGTGTGTGTATACAGTGCCTTGCAAAGGTATTCACCCCTCCCCCCCTTGGTATTTTTTGTGTTTTGTTGCCTCACAGCCTGGAATTAACATGGATACAGAACATGCCCACAACTTTGAAGATGTTTTTTTTTATTGTGAAGCAAACAACAAATAGGACAAAATAACAGAAAAAGTCAATGTGTGTAACTGTTAACCCCCCTAAAGTCAATACTTCGTAGAGCCACCTTTTGCACCTTTTACAACTCCAAGTCGCTTTGGATAAGTTTCTATGTGCTTGCCACATCTTACCACTGGGATTTTTTCCCATTCCTCCTTGCAAAATTGCTCTAGCTCTTTTAAGTTGGATGGTGTGTGCTTGTGAACAGCAAACTTGTCTTGTATGTTTGGGGTCATTGTCCTGCTGGAAGGTAAACCTTCATCCTAGCCTCAAATCACACACAGAGTGGTACAGGTTTTGCTCAAGAATATCCCTGTATTTAGCACCATCCAGCTTTCCCTCAACTCTGACCATTTTTCCAGTCCTGACTTCTGAAGAACATTCTCACAGCATGATGCTGCCACCACCATGTTTCACTGTGTGGATGGTGTTCTTTGGGTGATGTGATGTGCTGGGTTTGCACCAGACATAGAGTTTTCTTTGATGGCCAAAAAGTTCACTTTTAGTCTCATCCTACCAGAGCACCTTCCTCCATACATTTTGTGAGTCTCCCGCATGCCTTTTCGCAAGCTCAAAACGTGCCATTTTGTTTTTTTCTGAAAGTAATGGCTTTCTTCTGGCCACTCTGCCATAAAGCCCAACTCTATGGAGCGTGCGGCTTATTATCACCTTATGTTCAGATACTCTAGTCTCTGCAGTGGAACTCTGTATCTCCTCCAGGGTTACCTTAGGTCTCTGTGCTGCCTCTCTGATTAATGCCCTCTTTGTCTGGTCCATGAGTTTCGGTGTGGTTTGCTGTTGTGCCATATTCTTTCCATTTGGTTATGATGGATTTTATGGTGGTCCTAGGGATCATCAAATATTTGGATAATTTTTATAACCTAACCCTGACTTGTACTTCTCAACAATATTGTCCCTTACTTGTTTGGAGAGTTACTTGGTCTTCATGGCAGCGCTTGGTTAGTGTTGCCTCTTGCTTAGGTGTTGCAGCCTCTGGGGCCTTTCAAAAAGGTGTGTATATGTAATGACAGATCATGTGACACTTAAATTGCACACAGGTAGACATCATTTCACTAATTATGTGACTTCTGAAGGTAAATAGTTGCACCAGAGCTTTTATATGCTTTATAACAGGGGGTGAATACATAAGTACATGCAAATTATCATTTTTTTTATTTTTTTATTTCTGAAGCCGTTTTGTTTATATTTTTCTAATTTTACTTCAGCAACTTAGACTATTGTGTTCTAATCCATCACATATAATTCAGATTAAAAAAAACAAAACATTGAACTAAAGGCTGTAATGTAACAAAATAGGTAAAAAGCCAAGGGGGTGAATACTTTTGCAAGGCACTGTAGGGTTACTATACACTCTTTACTCATTCACATTGGAGGACAATATCTGAGAGTCCGCTTATTGTTGAGAGGGCTTCCAGATTGTGATCTAAGCCCCCACGTGAAGGCCCCCCCAACCACCAGACCAGGGTCCTCATCAACATCATCATGTGGCAGCACCAGAGCCACATCAATTATAGGCATCTTAACTTTTACAGGGTAGATAGAATAGATTTAGAATGGGGGTAAGAGTAGATTTAAGCTTAGTTTTTTTATTCGCTTTCCACTTTATATACAATAAACAAACAAAAAAATGTTTGTGTACATGAGCCTCTGTGGCTTCTCACATTTAGGATCATGTCGAATGCAAGCCCTATACATATATACAGTGTGCATGGGCAGGTCTGAAATCTTAAAACCAAGGTTATTATGTCTGCTAGGTTAGTCTGCTTGTAGATCCACAGGGAAGTACTTGTATCTGCTCCTTCTTCTGACCAATTGAGCTTCACATACTCTATATTTGTATCCACGGGTTCATGTCTGCCTTTTTTAGATGATTGAGTTTTAAAATAATACAACAGAAGGCATATAAAATAATAACGGACATGGCACATCAAGTTTCATGACAATACATCACACATGGAAAACTATAGTAATAACAAGAAGTCCTACATCTAGGCTGACTATCCCTTTCATATTATATAACCAGTACAATCATCCAAAAAGAAATACAGAAAGAAAAAATAAATAAGGTAAGGCAGAGAGGAGGGGGGCACAACACCCCAAAATATTTAGAGCTGATTGACAATTAACAGCACCATTAGGGTTCAAAAGGGAGGGGGGCACAAATTAACAGTTCCAGCCTAGGAGAGCCACACAGGGTAGGAACAACATTGTCATTCCCAGCTCCATTGGGGCATTCAAAAAAGAGCATTGCTCCTCATTTACTAAATGACTCCAAGGGGCTAATTCCAATCTATGCAGAGCAAAGCAACAGGTTCACTTAGCTACCACCCTCTTCAAATGCACATACTTACCTTACTTTCACTAGTCTGCCACTGCATTTGGCTACAGAGAGTCAAATGAGGAAGCCTTGTGTAAGCCTTGAGTTGTGACTTGTTGGTTGCACAGGGATGAGGATTATCTCCTGCCACTATGTGATTGCCTTTATGTGGGAGGAAGGGGGTTGAGTCATATGCTTCACATACTCTGATTTATGTGGAATATTTTTCACTTGTGTGAAGAAGTGGGATGGGTAGGAATGATGAGTTTTGAGAAAGATGACCTGTCACCTGCACTCCAATGCAAATAACATACACTTAAATTAGTGAAAAGTCACATGCATTATGTAAAGCCAATGTGTCAGTGTCGCACAGAGTCCCTTTCTCAAAGAGATTTGATGACCAACAACTTAGCTACAGGCCACACTTAGCTAATCTTGCTGTATTTATTAATTGCCAGAAAAGTGATTACATACAACAGGGGGCATCCCATATCCTCGTGATTATGCCAGGAGTGGTGAAAAGTGCAGAGGAAGTTGGTTTTTAGGCGAAAACATTGTTGTATGTAGTAACTTTGTTGATAATTAATAAATATAGCAATGGAAGCTAAGTTTGAAGTGTGGCTGAGTTTGTATATTTTTGATGGAAAGGGGAGATAAATTATAGTAGCCAGCCTCCAGATTATCCGTCTTTGATAAGAGGGGTGATTCTTGAGCGGAGCTAAGGATTTGGATATGTGTTTGTAGCGACCACCATGTTGTTTTGGTCACTATACTGTCCTGGGGAATGCACACTGTGTGCCCCCAATATATTGGCTTTACATGATACATATGATTTTGCAATAATAAAAGTGTGTTTGCACCTGGGTGCTGGCAAAGGCTCATCTTTCATACTGTAGTCTATGTGGTACCTCTACAACCACTCATCCATTACCAAGTTTGAACACTTTTAGGAATGCAGTCCATATCAAACATTGTGGAGTGTAAGTAGACCATTTGGGGAACAGATACGTTAACCTGTTGTTATATCCTGCTTGGTCAAAGCACTGGTTCTTAATGTACAGTTTCATATATACTTATACATATAATTTTTGGAAACATTTTTAGAAATAGTATGTAAATACCATTAGTGTCTTAGTCATTTTTCCATTAAAGTAAATGCAGTCCAGACTGCATTATTTAAGACTTTCTACTACTGGGTTTTAACCTTTTGAAGTCACGACAAAAACATTATGGGATATTTATTATTTGTGTATTGTAGCATCATGTATCATGAATAAAAACACAGCCTAATCATTGTATTAAACACGTGTGTGTTTACCTCTTTACACAAGAGAAAAGAGCAATCAAACATTGCAAATCTGTAACCAAAGAGCATTAATGAAATTGTTGGAATCAATGAGAAAAATACATTTTCTCTAACCTTGGGCCAACTGTGGGCAAACATACTCGTAGCTAAACTTCTACATCAATGAATGACATTCTTTTACACTGAAAATATGCTTTACCTGCTGACAATGATACTTACCTCCACTTGAGTTCAATTACAGTGAAAGGCATGCATTTACATTTTATTTTGTGGCATATATTAAAACTGAACTCAAGGTCATACAGCTAATTGCATAGTTGAAATAGGTACTGTATATGGGAGTTATTTTACTTGCTAAAGGAGTTGTAATTTTGTCTCGCTAGTTCAAACATTTTTTAAAAGCCTTCTAGACAACAGACGCAGCCTTCTTGCTGCTAGCCTGTATTTGGAAAATCAAGCAGTAGGCTGATGAGGTAATCTCTATCCTCTTTCTTTCAGTCAACATGTTCCTTGTCAGTACATATACACTGTAACAGAGCCTGACTGCTCCTTGGTGCTGCTCCTCCCTCTCTCTAAATGTGTTGTACGTGAAATTACAGGAAGCTGATATCAACAGACTTTCATGTAAAGTTACTAACCAGTTTCAAAATTAATTTTTTGGGGCGTGGCTGACGATAAAAAGCTAAGTACACTACTGAGCTCTGTGCCCTCCTGACTCATACAGGCTGCCTTTCAGCCACATACACCTATGTCGGCACATGGACCACATCCTGTTGACCTTGTCGAGCCACAGCAGGGCTTAATACAGTGAAATCTACTCCTCACAGCCTCGTCGGAACCCCATGCTGCCAAAGATAAGATGGGGCTGGGCCGAACCCCAGGCAAGGTGCAGCCTTCTCCCCATACCTCAGTGGCCACCAACGCAAGCCCAGATGTTATTGGTGAGTCTCAACCTACCTATTTAGAGATGTCTGCTCCTCCAGAAATGTCAGCTCCGCTCCCACCGCATTGGCCCGATGGCTACCACGCTTGCTGCCTCTGGCGGATTCTTGGGTTCAGAAACTGTGTCTCTTCTTTCTGCCTTTTGAGCAGACTTTGAGTCCTGGGCTTCTAAAATGGAATATGGAACTAGATGCCCTGAGACAGAGGTTATAGATTCAGAAACAGCAGTATCTGCCCTCACTGCTACTCAGGAAGCTTGGTTCCTAGTTCTGGAAACAACATCTTCACTGCCTCAGACAACACCAGCTCCACATAGAAGACAGAAAAAATAGAAGTTGCAAAAATAATATAAAATTTCAGGGCATCCGTGAAGGGACCTCAGGTATGGACCTTAAGCCTACAGTCATTGCTATCCTCAACAAAGTTTTGGACAGGGTGCCTACCTCATCTATTGAACTGGACAGAGTACACAGCGTAGGGTGGCCGGGTGGGGAGCGGGCTAATCTCTGCCGGGTCCACTGCATTAAAGGAAGAGATTATGTGTAAGGTTTTGGCACTTGGACCCAGTGGATTTTGATGGCTCCTCAATACACCTCTTTCTGTATGTTTCCAGATACATCTTAAACAATGCGTCAGGTGGTCCGACTTCTTCTGGACCTGATCCGTCAAGCAGGTGCCACCTACACCTGGGGACATACTTTTTAGCATCAATGTGACCCAGAGTGATAACAAATATGTCCTCTCGGATTCAGACTAACTCCCTGACTTTTTCCTTTTCCTCGAGCAAGACCCCATCACTATACCGAATTGGTTAGATTTCGGTATATGAAGACCGTCGTCGTCCAAAAGAATCTTTCACTCTTCTGCAACACCTCAGATGGCCGAGATTGTGATCTGTGTCTTCTGACATCGGACTTCATCAGCCCACATCACCAGACGACTGATTGGAAACATTTACTGTGAGCCTGGAACTGTACCTTTTAGGTATATTTACCTCACCAAACGTGGTTTAGCTATGCTTAATTTATAGGTTCTCCTGACAAACTTTGCTTGGGTTATCTGTTTAGCTGGGTCTACAGGAGTACTTTGACTTAATATTATTAGTCTCTGTCAGTTATCTGAACCCTGGTCAGTCACCGTTCGCTGCCTTTTTCTCCACATATTTTTTTCTCTCTCTGACATTGCCGGTGTGTACTTCAGGTGTGTATGCCAGTTCCACCTGCTGCGTCCAATGCCTGTGGGCTATCACTGTTCTCATGACACTTTTTAATATTCCTTTATGGGAGAGGGTCGGGGTCTGATAGGGGCCATACAATAATATTTTGTTATTGTACTAACTCGCCATGCTGTTGCACTATTTTATTTTCTATGGTTTCACGACACTACTGTATTATATGGGTCTGTTTGAGATGCCCCCTTGAAGAGTTACACATTGCCTAATAATGAGAAAACTGTTTTTTAATTGCATGGGCCTCTTGTGACCTCTGCATGGAGCTCTTCAGTAAATCTGTAAAATATACCTTGTTATTACGGATGCTAGGGCTTTCCTTAATTTAACATAGGAATACTCCTCAACCCTAAACCTATGAGGGATAGTGCTCCTGAGCATTTACTATGCAATCTTTTATTTACCACTAAGTTCTCAATGTTTTCAATGCAGACTGTTGGACAGGTTAATCGGGTTGGTCAGCAGACTGGTTGGTGAGTTGAGCTATGGAATGTTCTGTTTTTGTCTCTTAGGTAATTATGCATATAGGTCAGTAGCAGGGATGATGCCATGTGACAGGGAAGCATGGGCGGGGCACCATTGTGACCACTGCAACCTCCAGCTCCTCCCATGGAGAAGCTGAGCTTCTGTATGTGCAAGTGACAGTAGCAAGCAGTGGGCAAGGAACTAGCATTGAAGGTTTCTGGCTGAGAAAAAGCTCTGTGTGTGCTGGATGATTAAGGCTTGCCCAGGCACATTTGGAAAATTAGGATAAACAGTTGTTTTCTATGTTGCCACTGCACCCCCATAGACCTAAATAGTCTTCCTGCATGCAGCACCAGTTAGCTCAAGGCACATAAACATATGGTCCATTCCTGGGAAGATGTTATGAAGATAAGGAGAGAGGGAAGTGTCCTTTAGTCCAAATCAGAAGAGAAGCCTAGCATGACCACACTGCTTCTCCACAGATATAGTATAGTAAGTGAAGACAGTCTCTCTACTACAGGAAGATTATCACTGCCAGGATCACCAATTTAAAAAAAGGAAAAAAATTCAGCCACCACATCTAAGGATTGGTAACATTTTTTCTTTTGAGATTAGATAGGCTTTCTGCTACAATAGCCAGTTTAATGTTATCTGCTGATTTTATGTATTATATGAATTTATCTGTATTGTACATGATCTGCAGGTCCAGTCTCTTTCTCAGATGATTACAGTAGTCCAGGCATATTGCACTCTCGATCCTGCACAGTAGATCCTTTTGAAAAAACCTGATATTGCAGCATTCCTATCGAACCATCCCACACCATTTGACACTCTCTTTCATTCGAGTATGACAGCCGGTACTGCATATTTCCGATACATGCTTTTTTCTCTGAGATTTTATTGGAAGCCTTCCTGTGACTGCACTACACCATTTTTCACAGATGTTAATGTAATTAACTGCAGATTTATTACTATCCACTGGGCATCACTCCGCATCCCTCACTCCATATATATGTATTGATTTGTGGAGAAGATGAGCATATGGTCATAGATTTAGCCCAAGCCTTCCTTTAAGGCACACACATCAGTAAACAAGGATTGATTTTTGTCTGCTTCATTATCAATTCAAATGCAAACCAGTAACATGAGGTTATGACATGATAATCCTTGAACATTTTGACAGATATAAATATGGATGTGCAGAGTGATGTGTGTGTGTATAAAATTAATTACATATTCATAAATATATATTTTGCACAAATGTGTGCATATGTGTTGCTAGAGATGAGCTGAAGTACCCGGGTTCGGTTTATAAGAGGTACATTGAACTGTGATGAAGTTGTGAACCTTAATTCAAACCCAATTGAAGTCAGTGGTTGCCAAATCTTTAAAATCACCGCTGGCCAGTTTCAAATTTAATAGGAAAGAATGTCAAACAAATGTCATGAGGGAGGCTGGGCACTGCCCTGGGGGACAGGCACTTATGAAAACATTTTTTTTAATTACCATTTGACTTGGAGCAGCATTTTTAATAATGCTTAAAGTGAAAAACTGAAAAGGTCCAATTCCTTTATATATGATGCTTGGGGATGCCCTAAAACCGCTTGTGAAGTGACACATCTGTACCATGTATCCAACTTACTACAACCAAAGTGATATTTGCAATATATTCTAAACAGTTGAAGAAAGTAAAAATCCAGCATAAGGATGTCTTGTCATTAAAAATTGATATCTTTATTTAATCAATCAAAGCATAAAAATGAATCAATTCCTAAAAACTGACAAATTTCAGCCCCCTATATAGGCCTTAGTTATAATGAAATGATCCCCCCACCCTCCCCTTTGCTTACCTGGCTACATGTTTAGATAAGAGTCTGATATGGATTTTTTTGTTGTTTGCTTTTTGCATGAGATTCCACTGGAAAATTCATATCAGACCCAAATGACTTATTACTGATTTCTTTTTTTTTTGGGGGGGGGGGGCTCCCTTAACATTCATAGCAAACCATAGCAAAAATAGTAGTGAGTGTTAAGCTTGTATAACAGTGTAAATTTGCTGTCCCCTGGAAATAACTCAACACACAGCCATTAATGTCTAAACTGCTGGCAACAAAAGTGAGTACACCCCTAAGTGAAAATGTCCAAATTGGGCCCAATTAACTATTTTCCCTCCCCGGTTATATGTGACTTGTCAGTGTTACAAGGTCTCAGGAGTGAATGGGGAGCAGGTGTGTTCAACTAGTTACTGGAAGTTCAACATGGCACCTCATGGCAAAGAATTGTCTGATGATCTGAAAAAAATAATTGTTGCTCTACGTAAAGATGGCCTAGGCTATAAGAAGATTACAAAGACCCTGAAACTGAGCTGCAGCACGGTGGCCAAGACCATACAGTGCTTTCAGAGGAAAGGTTCCACTCAGAACAGGCCTCGCCATGGTCAACCAAAGAAGTTGAGTGCACATGCTCAGAATATCCAGAGGTTGTGTTTGGGAAATAAACGTATGAGTGCTGCCAGCATTGCTGTAGAGGTTGAAGGGGTGAAGGATCAGCCTGTCAGTGCTCAGACCATATGCCACACACTGCATCAAATTGGTCTGCATGGCTGTCTTCCCAGAAGGAAGGGTCTTCTAAAGATGATGCACATGAAAGCCCTCAAACCATTTGTTGAAGACAAGCCAACTAAGGATATGGATTATTGGAACAATATCCTGTGGTCTAATGAGACCAAGATAAACTTAATTGATTCAGATGGTGTCAAGTGTGTGTGGCAGCAACCAGATGTACAAAGACAAGTGTATGTTGTCTACAGTCAAGCATGGTGGTTGGAGTGTCATGGTCTGTAACCAGAGTGCTGCCAGCACTGGGGAGCAAAAATTTGTGAAGGGAACCACGAATGCCTTCGTGTACTGTGACATACTGAAGCAGATCATGATCCCCTCTCTTCGGAGACTGGGCCACAGGGCAGTATTCCAACATAACAACCCCAAACACACCTCCAAGACCACCACTGTCTTGCTAAAGAAGCTGAGGATAAAGGTGATGGACTGGCCAAGCATGTCTCCAGAGCCAAACCCTATTGAGCATCTGTGGGGCATCCTCAAACGGAAGGTGGAGGAACGTAAGGTCTCTTAAATCCCCCAGCTCCATGATGTCAGTGGACTCCAGTGGCAACATGTGAAACTCTGGTGAATTCCATGACCAAGCAATTTAAGATAGTGCTGTAAAATAAAGGTGGCCACACAAAATATTGACACTTTGGGCCCAATTTGGAATTATTCAGTTAGGGGTGTACTTACTTTTGTTTGCAGCGGTTTAGACATTAATGGCTGTGTGTTGAGTTATTTTGAGGGGACATCACATTTACACTGTTATACAAGCTGTGCACTCACTACTTTACATTGTAGCAAATTGTAATTTCTTCAGTGTTGTCACATGAAAAGATATACCAAAATATTTACAAAAATGTGAGGGGTGTACTCACTTTTGTGAGATAATGTATATATTAGACATGTGCATTTGTTTTCGTCCAAATGCATTTTCATCCAAATTTCAGGTATTTTCGTTATCGTTTTAACAAAGGATAACGAAAATGTAGAATCCGAAAAATGAAAGATACGACCTACATAAATGCTTTATTTTCATTTTCGTTGTGACAACAGTTCGTTATAGATAGGAAAATCGACATGACGCTGACAATAACAATCTGTGTCTATCTAACCTGTGGTCGAATTTGCCTAACCTTACCTCTATTAGTGCAAGATTATTCAGCATAGAGAGAGAAGATTCGACATAGAGAGAAAAGATCGCTGCTGGAATTGAGTGGGGGAAGTAAAAAAAAAATAATGATGATGATGAATAGGGATGAGCCGAACACCCCCCGGTTCGGTTCGCACCAGAACTTTCGAACGGACCCCAAATTCGAACGAACTTTAGAACCCCATTGATGTCTATGGGACTCGAACGTTCGAAATTAAAAGTGCTAATTTTAACGGCTAATATGCAAGATACTGTCCTAAAAAGGGTTTGGGGACCTGGCTCTTGCCCCAGGGGACATGGGTCAATGACTAAAATGTTTTTAAAAATGGCCGTTTTGGCGGGAGCACTGATTTTAATGATGATTAAAGTGAAAAAAAAAAGGTGAAATATTCCTTTAAATATGGTGCCTGGGGGGTGTCTGTAGTATGCCTGTGAAGTGCCACGTGTTTCCCGTGTTTAGAACAGTCCCTGCACAAAATGACATTAAACAGAAATAACATCATTGAAAACTGCTTGCGGTTTTAATGTTATATCTGGTTCCTGCAATATGGTTGAAAACAATTGAGAAAAATGGCATGGGTAGCCCTCCCTGCCCATTACCAGCCCCTTTGGGTCTTGTACGCATATCAAGGGGAACCCTGTACCCATATTAAAAAAAGGAAATGCGTGTGGCCCCCAGGCCCTATATACTCAGAACAGCAGTATACATGCGGTGCAAACAAGACAGGGACTGTGTAGGTTTGTTGTGTTAAGTTGAATCTGTTTGTAATTTTCAACTGGTACATTTTTAAAGTGTAGCTCCAGTCAAAAAAACTATTTTTAAGCTTTTTGGAAAAAATAGGGAAGGGTTATCACCCCTGTATAATTTGTTTTGTCGTCCATCTTTTTTCATCTCACTTGCTGTTGTCTCCTTCCGTTTGCAAGTAGGAGATGTTTGTAAGTTGGATGTTTGAAAGTAGGGGCCTGCCCTATATGCTCTGCAGAAATGGCGGAACAAGGTGTTGGTTTTGCCACAACATTGTAAGCCCTCAAAGTGACTCTTGGTGGGCGCTGGAGCGCCCTGCTGTGAACGATTATATCAAGAATTGTAATTACATGCCATTGTTGAACAGTGGTAGAAAAATTGACCTTTGGTGGTTGTGGTGCTGGTGCCACAACACTATAAGTCCTCACAATTACTCTGGGTGGGCACAGGAACGGGCCCTCCTGTGAAATATTATATCAAGAATTGTAATTACATGTCCCTGTTAAACAGGGGCAGAAAAATTGGGCCTTAGGCACTGGTGCTGGTGCCACGACACTGCAACCTCTCCCATATACTCTAGTTTTATTGCAGGAATTAGCCCTGCTGCAAAGCATTGCATCAAAAATTGTACTTAAACTCCCCTCTTAAACAGGGGCAGAAAAATTGGGCCTTAGGCACTGGTGCTGGTGCCACGACACTGCAACCTCTCCCATATACTCTAGTTTTATTGCAGGAATTAGCCCTGCTGCAAAGCATTGCATCAAAAATTGTACTTAAACGCCCCTGTTAAACAGGGGCAGAAAAATTGGGCCTTAGGCACTGGTGCTGGTGCCACCACACTGCAACCTCTCCCATATACTCTAGTTTTATTGCAGGAATTAGCCCTGCTGCATAGCATTGCATCAAAAATTGTACTTAAACGCCCCTGTTAAACAGGGGCAGAAAAATTGGGCCTTAGGCACTGGTGCTGGTGCCACGACACTGCAACCTCTCCCATATACTCTAGTTTTATTGCAGGAATTAGCCCTGCTGCAAAGCATTGCATCAAAAATTGTACTTAAACGCCCCTGTTAAACAGGGGCAGAAAAATTGGGCCTTAGGCACTGGTGCTGGTGCCACCACACTGCAACCTCTCCCATATACTCTAGTTTTATTGCAGGAATTAGCCCTGCTGCATAGCATTGCATCAAAAATTGTACTTAAACGCCCCTGTTAAACAGGGGCAGAAAAATTGGGCCTTAGGCACTGGTGCTGGTGCCACGACACTGCAACCTCTCCCATATACTCTAGTTTTATTGCAGGAATTAGCCCTGCTGCAAAGCATTGCATCAAAAATTGTACTTAAACGCCCCTGTTAAACAGGGGCAGAAAAATTGGGCCTTAGGCACTGGTGCTGGTGCCACAACACTGCAACCTCTCCCATATACTCAAGTTTTATTGCAAGAATTAGCCCTGCTGCAAAGCATTGCATCAAAAATTGTACTTAAACGCCCCTGTTAAACAGGGGCAGAAAAATTGGGCCTTAGGCATCACCCAGAACCAGAAATGTTCTTCCAACATATCAGCGGAGGAGGAAGAAGATAGACAATCAACATAACAGGACAGTTACTCAGCATCAGCATAGGCAGTCTTGAAGGGATGTGATATTTCAAAAAAAAATTCTTCGGTTACATCAGCTTCAGGTGCTTGGTAGCTGTGGGTGATCCAAGACTGATTCATCTTGATGAAGGTCAGTCGATCAACTGATTCGGTGGACAGGCGCACCCTGTGATCGGTAACAAAGCCACCAGCAGCACTGAAGGGGCGTTCCGAAAGAACGTTGGATGCAGGACAGGCCAGTAGCTCAATTGCATACTGTGCAAGCTCTGCCCAGTGATCCATCCTCAAGACCCAGTAAGCCAGAGGATTTTCGGTGGGAAAGGTGTCCAAGTCTGACCTTGCCCCTAGGTATTCCTGCACCATGTAAATCAGACGCTGGCGATGGTTGCTGGAACCGATCATACCTTGGGGTTGCGGACTAAAAAATTGTCTGAAAGCATCAGTCAGACGGCCACCTTCTCCACCGCTCCTTCTGACCGATGCCTCAGCAACACGTTGTCCAGGACCAGGAGTTTGTAACCTCCCAGTCTCTGGGAACGCGTTGCACAGATCTTTCTGCAAGGCCTCCCAGAGATGTCTCATCCTCTGCTCCCTCTGCGATGGCAAGATAAGGTCGGCAACCTTACCCTTGTACCGTGGATCAAGGAGAGTGGCCAGCCAGTAATGGTCCCTCTCCTTGATCCGAAGAATATGAGGATCCTTCCGCAGGCTTTGCAGGATCAGGGAGGCCATGCAGCGTAGGTTAGCTGAGGCATTCGGTCCGGAGTCCTCTGGGTCACTAAGGGCAACATGATCCACAGCTACCTCCTCCCAGCCACGTACAAGTCCACGTGTTTCTTGGGACTGTAAATCATCCCTACAAGACTGCTGCTGCTGCTGCTGCTGCTGCTGCTGATGATGAGTGCCAGCCTCCACCTCCATGCTGACACAATCATCCTCCTCCTCCTCTTCCTCCTCCTCATCCTCTTCCTGTGTGATGGGTGGCACAGCAGGAACACTGTCTGGATAAAGGGGGCCTTGAGAGGCAAGGAAGTCCTCCTTTTCCTGCCTCTGTTCTGCCTCAAGTGCCCTGTCCATTATTCCACGCAGCGTATGCTCCAAGAGGTGGACAAGAGGTACAGTGTCACTGATGCATGCACTGTCACTGCTCACCATCTTTGTGGCCTCCTCAAACGGTGACAGGACAGCGCATGCATCCCTGATCATGCCCCACTGGCATGGTGAGAAAAATCCGAGCTCCCCTGACCCTGTCCTGGTGCCGTAGTCGCACATGTACTCATTGATGGCCCTCTGCTGCGTGTGCAGCCGCTGCAGCATGGCCAACGTTGAGTTCCACTTGGTGGGCATGTCACATATAAGGCGGTTCTTGGGCAGGTTCAACTCCTTTTGGAGCACAGCCAGCCGAGCACAGGCATTAAATGATCAGCGGAAATGCACACAGACTTTCCTGGCATGCTTCAGTACATCCTGTAAGCCGGGGTACCTGCCCAAGAACCGCTGCACCACCAGGTTAAGGACGTGAGCTACACAGGACACATGGGTCAGTTGTCCCTGTCGGAGGGCGGAGAGGAGGTTGGTGCCATTGTCACAAACCACCATTCCTGGCTTAAGCTGGCGTGGCGTCAACCACCTCTCGGCCTGCCCCTGCAGAGCTGACAAAAAATCCGCCCCAGTGTGGCTCCTGTCCCCCAAACAAACCAGCGCAAGCACGGCATGGCATCGTTTTGCCTGCGTACTTGCGTAGCCCCTGGAACGCCTACGGAGCACCGCTGGTTCTGAGGACAGAGCACTGGAAGAGGCCATGGAGGAAGAAGAAGAGGAGGGGGTGGAGGAGAGAGGTGTGTCACAACCAATAGTAGCATTTTGGAGGCGTGGTGGCGGAACAACCTCCAACACTACTGCACCTTGTCCTGCATCCTTCCCAGCTGCCAGAAGAGTGACCCAATGGGCCGTGAAAGACAGGTAACGTCCCTGTCCATGCCTGCTGGACCATGAGTCAGCGGTAATATGCACCTTACCGCTGACCGCCCTGTCCAGCGAGGCAAGGACATTGCCTTCCACATGCCGGTAGAGAGCCGGAATCGCCTTCCGTGAGAAAAAGTGGCGTTTGGGGACCTGCCACTGAGGAACCGCACATTGTACAAACTCACGGAAGGGGGCCGAGTCTACCAACTGAAAAGGCAGCAGTTGAAGTGCTAGCAATTTAGCCAAGCTAGCATTCAACCGCTGGGCATGTGGATGGCTGGGAGTGAACTTCTTTCGCCGGTCCAGCAGCTGGGGCAGGGACATTTGCCTGCTATAATCGGACATGGGTGTACCGCTAGCAGAGTTCCCGGAAGCACTTGGCTGTGACACCCCTAATTCTACACCTTCATTCCTCTCAGAGCAGGTTTCAGAGAGGACTGAAGGTCTAGTGGGGTTGGAGATGCCAGCTGATGAGGAGCAAGGAGAGGTCCGCTTTGTTCTTTGGTGTGGGTCTTTGAAGTATGCTTGCCAACGAGCTGCGTGGCAGGTCAACATATGTCTGGTCAAGCATGTGGTGCCCAAGCGGCTGATGTTTTGGCCACGCTAGATACGCTTGAGACATATGTTGCAAATAGCAGTGGTGCAATCTGATGCACTCGTCTCAAAAAAGGCCCACACCAAAGAACTTTTAGAATAACGCGCAGAGGCAGCGCCCTCCACAGGCGGAGCTCTGCGGTGTGATTCAGTCGGTGTGCTGCCCCTAAGCTGGCCCCCGGAGGCCATCCTGCCTCGTTGGACATGTACCTCCTCCTCCTCCTCTCTCCTACCAGGCACCCACGTGGAGTCAGTGCCCTCATCATCCCCTCCCTCTTCATCGCTGTAGCAAACCTGGCAGCATGCTGCAGCTTGTGGAACATGACTGCCCGATTGCTGTCCTTCTTGAGCATCCCCTCTCTCTGTGCTCACGCTACTGCCTTCCTCTAGCTGAGTGTCATCATCAGAGCCCACAAAACACTGGGCATCCTCCTGGAGCATGTACCCAACACTGTGCTCAAAGAGTTCAGGAGACTCCTCAGGAGGACGTGGTGGGTCTAGGGAAGGAGTCACTGATGATGACATTGAGAGGAGGGAAGACGATGCGTTGGCAGCTGCTTTGCTAGTACCCTGAGACTGGGTGAGAGAGGATGAGGAGGATGAAGAGGGCTTGGTCATCCACTCTACCAAGTCGTTGGCATGTTGCTGTTTAACATGTCCAGCTGCCGAAAAGAAGGACAAGCGTGTCCCATGGCCACGTGCTGATGACAATGCACCGCGTCCACGACCAGCACTGTTGTCCCTAGACACAGAGCCTGCTTGCCCTCTTTTATCGGCTTGCGCCTGTCTGCCTCTCCTTGCTGGCCTTCCAGACATGGTAATGGCCTGAAGGGAGTTGGGTAAAACAGCAGTGTAATGGAGTCACACAACACCCACTAAGCCCTGCAGATGGCTCTATTAGAGAACAGTAATAAACGGTAGATACAGGTGTATATTGTGCTGGAGTCACACAACACCCACTAACTCCTGCAGATGCCTTTATTATAGAACACCAGAGATAAAGGGGTATACTGTAATTGAGTCACACAACACCCACTAAGCCCTGCAGATGCCTCTATTAGAGAACAGCAATAAAGGGTAGATACAGGTGTATATTGTGCTGGAGGCACAAAAAACCCACTAACTCCTGCAGATGCCTTTTTTATAGAACACCAGAGATAAAGGGGTATATGCAGATGTATACTGTGCTGTGCTGGAGGCACACACAACTTCCAATAACTCCTGCAGATGGCAAGTGGGCTCAAATAGAGAAGAGCTATGTAGGTGGATATAGCGGTGTGTACTGGGTACAGAGCACGCAGACAGCATGCACAAGCTCCTAACACTACTGACTGCAAGCTCTATTATAAAAGATAGATCACTAGCTATATAGGTGAGGTGAATATAGCGGTGTATACTGCGGTCAGGGCACACAGACAACAACCACTACACAACAGCAAGATCGAAAATCGTACGAAAACGATCGGTGTGTACTGTGTTGAAGGTACATAGAACACCCACTAACTGCTTCAGACGCCAACACACTACACTAGGCCGCCGCGCTGGCGGCCTTATATAATGTCAGGTGTGTACTACACAGCCTGAGCTATGATTGGCCACAGGCATCCTGCCTGTGGCCGATCATGGCTCTCCTCGCTGCTGGCGCTGTGATTGGCCAAGCATGCGGGGTCACAGTGCATGCTTGGCCAATCATGAGCCAGCAATGCACTGCGATGACGCAGTGCATTGTGGGCCGTGAGCGCCACACGAATTTGGCGCGAATGGCCCATAACGTTCGGAATTCGGCGAACGGGCGAACAGCCGATGTTCGAGTCGAACGTATGTTTGACTCGAACACGAAGCTCATCCCTAATGATGAATGTTATTGGCTGATTGTAACCAAAGAGGAGGAGCAGTAAAATAGCTAGAACTAAGTACACATGCACAGCCAACTTACTTTCACTTACGATTACTAGCAGAGACAGACACACACACTGAATCATTTCAGACGACAGTCAATCTTAGCTGGTCCGTTAAATTATTTAGCAATTAGGCATAAGCACAGCAGCAGAACAATAGTGAAGCAAGCTACAGTTCAACTTCACTTTTTCATAATAATCTGCTGCTATTGTGTTAGTGTTGTGAACCTGATAGTGATACTAGTGTTGCCATTGTTGTGTTAGCCTCAGAGGCTGCTCGTGTTGTGGGGGGGGGGGGGGGGGGGGGTTGTTATTAAAGATTCTATACTATAGATTGAGATTCTATATAGATTCTATATACCCTATCTTGTCACCTGTCTGATCAGTGATCACTATCACCAGTCAATTTTCTGTTTGAACTATATACATTCAACATGAATGACAAAGATTCGACAAAGCAGCGAAAAACATACAAACTTCGAATCTTTGGCTTATGGTGTCTGTCGAAAGTTCTAAGAAGTTTCGACGGAGCAGATAAACTATACAGCGTTGTAGACATGTGCAGAGTAAAATATTTCGTTTCGGAATTTCGTTTTCGTCTGAAAACTTAATTTATTTAGTTACTCCCGAAATTCGTTTTTATTTATTTCGTTTTTCGTTCAAAAATTGCATTCGTCCGAAAATCCAGATGAATTATGGTCGAATCTGTCTTTGAAGGCTTATGGTGTCTGTCGAATGTATAAAGAAGATTCGACGGAGCTAGTATATAGCATACTTTAGAATCCTATTAAAGTCTATGGGACTCCAACGTTCAAAATCTAAAGTGCTAATTTTAAAGGCTAATTTGCAAGTTACTGTCCTAAAAAGTGTTTGGGGACCCGGGTCCTGCCCCAGGGGACATGTATCAATGCAAAAAAAAGTTTTAAAAACGGCCGTTTTTTCGGGAGCAGTGATTTTAATAATGATTAAAGTGAAACAATAAAAGTGTAATATTCCTTTAAATTTCGTAGGGGGGGGGGGGGGGTTGTCTATAGTATGCCTGTGAAGGGGCTCATGTTTCTGGTGCTTAGAACTGTCCCTGCACAAAGTGTCATTTATGCAGGAAAAAAAGTCAGTTAAAATCACTCGCAGCTATTATGAATTGTCGGCTCCCGTAATACAGAGAACACTCATTGAAAGTCATTGATAAAAAAAAAAAAAAAAAATTCAATTACCAGGCCCTTCAGGTCTTAAGAAAAAATTTGACGTGGGGTTCCCCCTAAATATCCATAACCAGACCCTTCAGGTCTGGTATGGATATTAAGGGGAACCCCGCGTCAAATTTAAACCCCGCGTCAGATGTAACGGAAACCTGCCTGTGTTACATCAGAGGGGTGCGGGGTCACCCATACGTCACAGGGAACCCCGAGTTTCCCCTTGCGTCAGAGGGGGGCGGGGTCAGGTGACGGGTGGCCCCGCCCTTCGTATATAAGAAACGTCAAGCCGCCGGAATCCTTGCAGTGTCTCCTCTACGGAGACAGAAGAAGGATGTATTCGCTGCGCTGCATGAGATGAGACATCGCTGGAGAGATGACCGTCCGTCGCTGGATAGCAAGAATGGATTACCGCCGCTGAAATCTTTTTTTATTTTTTTATTTTTAATAAAGGAATTTTTCAAAAGTGTGTTTGTTTTATTTAACCATTTTTTACACTTTCTTTGTGAAATGGTAGGGGTACTTTTGTACCCCCTTACCATTTCAAACAGGGGGGGCCGGGATCTGGGGGTCCCCTTGTTAAAGGGGGCTTTCAGATTCTGATAAGCCCCCCGCCCGCAGACCTCCACAACCACCGGCCAGGGTTGTGGGGATGAGGCCCTTGTCCTCATCAACATGGGGACAAGGTGCTTTGAGGGGTCACAGACCCCCAAAGCATCCTCCCAATGTTGAGGGCATGTGGCCTGGTACGGTTCAGGAGGGAGGGGGGGGGCTCTCTCTTCCCCCCCTCTTTTCCTGCGGCCTGCCAGGTTGCGTGCTCGGATAAAGGGTCTGCTATGGATTTTTAGGGGGAACCCCACGTCAATTTTTTTTTTAATTTGACGCGGGGTTCCCCTTAATATCCATACCAGACCTGAAGGGTCTGGTTATGGATATTTAGGGGGAATCCCACGTCAAATTTTTTCTTAAATTTGAGGCAGGGTTCCCCTTAATATCCATACCAGACCTGAAGGGCCTGGTAATTGAATTTGGGGGACCCCCACGCTTTTTTATTTTTATTTTTTTATTTTTTATCAATGACTTTCAATGAGTGTTCTCTGTATTACGGAGCCGACAATTCATAATAGCTGCGAGTGATTTTAAAGGACTTTTTTTCCTGCATAAATGACACTTTGTGCAGGGACAGTTCTAAGCACCAGAAACATGAGCCCCTTCACAGGCATACTATAGACAACCCCCCCCCCCCCCCCCTTTTATTGTTTCACTTTAATCATTATTAAAATCACTGCTCCCGAAAAAACGGCCGTTTTTAAAACTTTTTTTTGCATTGATACATGTCCCCTGGGGCAGGACCCGGGTCCTCAAACACTTTTTAGGACAGTAACTTGTAGAATCTTTTCTCTCTGTCAAATCTTTTTTCTCTTTCGAATATTTTCTCTATATAATCTTGGACTAATAGAGGTAAGGTTAGGCACATTCGATCACAGGTTCTATAGACAGATTGTTATTGTCAGAGTCATGTCGAATCTCCTATTCTATATCGAACTGTTGTAACAATGAAAACGAAAATAAAGCATTTATTTATGTCGGATATTTTGTTTTTCGGATTTTGTGCTTTCGTTATCGTTTGTCAAAACGAAAACGAAAATAGCTGAAATTCGGACGAAAATGCATTCGGACAAAAATGAATGCACATGTCTACAGCGTTGTACAGTTTACCTGCTCCGTCAAATCTTCTTTGAACATTCAACAGACACCATAAGCCTTCAATGACAGATTAAAACTTAATTCATTTGGATTTTCGGACGAATGCATTTTTTAACGAAAAAACAAAATAAATAAAAACTAATTTCGGGAGTGAGTAAAGCGGGAGTCCGCCGGGAGTCCACGTTTTTTTTTTTTTAAAAGCCAGCAGCTACAAATGCTGCAGCTGCTGACTTTTAAAATAGTGACACTTACCTGTCCAGCGCGCCCGCGATGTCGGCACCCGAAGCCGATCTCTCGATCGTCTCTCGGGTGCTGCCGCCGCCATCTTGGGTATGGGAATCAGGAAGTGGAGCCTTTCGGCTTCATTTCCCGGTTCCCTACTGCGCATGCGCGAGTCGCGTTGCGCAATAAGGATGGACCCGCTGCCTCTGGGAGCTGTGTGTTTCCCAGCAGGCAGCGGGGGACTTTCGGAAAGGGGCGTAGATTAGAGAGCTATCCCGGAAGTGGGTGCCGATACCTGTACTGTACAGGTATCTGTACCCCCCTCCCCCCTGAAAGGTGCCAATTGTGGCGCCGGAGGGGGGGAGGGTTCCAATGAGCGGAAGGTTCACTTTAGGGTGGACCTCCGCTTTAAATAAATGTATTTTTCGGACGAAAATGAAACTCCGAAATATTTCAGTGTGCACAAGTCTAGTGTCTAGTGTATATGCAGTATCTCACAAAATTGAGCACACCCCTCTAACATTTTTGTAAATATTTTATCTTTTCATGTGACAACACTGAAGAAATTACACTTTGCTATGTAAAGCAGTGAGTGTACAGCTTGTATAACAGTGTAAATGTGACTTTTTTTGTGAGATACTGTGTGTATATATATATATATATATATATACATATACATATACATTAACTGGCCCACCCATGTCATGCAACTGACGCTGGTAATAAAGCGAACTGTACATTCTTCCCCTCCTATTTATTTTATTTTTTTTATTTACTTATTTTTTTAACCTGGGGACATAATGTCCAACCTAAAAAAATCAAAAATATCCGCGCTTAGGAAAAACGAACTGCAGCCTCCTTTTAAGGCTCCACCAAAGTGAAGCTAGAAGTATAGACTGCCCCCACCTGTGTATAAAAATATTATATATCTCTATAACTAAAGTGCTAGTGCATAGTATAAAAAATCAAAAGCGGATCAAGTGCAAAAAAATGCATAAAAAGACCAATGATGTGCAAATAACAAAAAATGAAATAAATAAATACTCTATAAATAAATACGTGTATATCTATCCTACAGTGCAAATAAATTCATGAAATTTTAAATTTTACATAAAGTGCCTAAAAATTTATGTAAACTTCCATACACAAATATAATTATAAAGTGCAAATATATATAAACATACAGCAGCAAGTAATCCTTCCACCTATTAAAATGTCAGCAGCGATCAGTTTACATATATGGGAAAGGATAGGTCTCATAGCGTGAATCCATTAAAACTGTATTTTTATTAAAAAGTACAAAGAATATATAGTTAACACAGACAAGGACCGTAAGTCCTGAGCCACGATGCAAAAAACTGCTCAATCCACATCAAAAGACAGCCTGCGTGGAGTGCGTTCCAAGGCTGGATTCACTGCAACTGGAAGCTCAGAACCGCCGGAAGTGACGTATTGCATACCAAGAGAAGTTCCGCATTTTTTTTACGCATTTCGTCATATGGACATCATCAGAGGCGCGGCTAATCACACTATGAGACCTATCCTTTCCCATATATGTGAACTGACTGCTGCTGACATTTTAATGGGTGCTGAGATGGTATTGCATGGTTGCAAGAGTCTCAGTAAGTGTCAGGTTGTTGAGACGATATTGCATGGTTGCAAGGGTCTCAACGAGTGTCAGTTTGCTGTGGTGATATTGCTTGGTTGTGGGGTTCTCTCAGGTTGTGTGAGAAGATATTGCGTGGTTACAAGGGTCTCGATGAGTATGAGGTTGTTTTGTGATGATATTGTGTGGTTGTAAGAGTCTCAGGTTGCTGAGACGGTATTACATTGTTGCAAGGGTCTGGATGAGTGGCAGGCTACTGAGACAATATTGTGTGTGCATATATATATATATATATATATATATATATATATATAATTTTTTTTTTAAATACCTTCATTTTTGCTTTTTTTTTACAAGGTGGAGAAACAGCAGGCCATTGATCTTTCCAGTGAATGGTTGTGCAGGGATGAGCATCAGCAAATGACCATTGGAGGACAGGCAGGCTGGGACCACACTGGCATGGATCTACTTTCATGCCTAGCATAATCAGTTTGAAATAGGAAACCCCCGGGGTGCAGATTTCTGGGAAAATCTGTGAACCAATCACACAAGCAGGAAATGATGTTTCTGGGGGCGTTCTGTACACAGAACATCTCCAGGTAGCCATATTGCATTGCATTTCACAGCAAGTTACAGAGCTGCAGATTGAAAAGGAAAGGTCATTTTAATAAGATTCCATTACAATATGACTTGTGTCCCAATTGCATACACTATAATATTTAACATTTTTTTATTTGCATTTTTTTCTCCCAGAAAAGTGGACTTATCATTTAACCCTACTGCACATATACTGCAGCAGGTCGGCCTCGCTGCGCGAAATGACGTACCTGTACGTTGTTTTGTGCATGAGATACTGTGAGCGCGTAGGGGGAGCAAGCGGGTTCGGCAGCCTCTGGCCATCGTGGTACAGAGAGGCAGAACAGGGATCTGCCTATGTAAACAATGCAGATCCCCATTCTGACAGGAGATAACACTGAGTTCTGCTGTTCCTAGTGAGTAGGAACAGCGATCTCTGTGTTGTCCCAGTAAGCCCATCCCCCATACAGTTAGAATACACCCAGGGAACACAGTTAACCCTTTGATTGCACCCCTAGTGTTACCCCTTCCCTGTATGTGTCATTTATATAGTACATTAATCAGTGCATTTTTTTTTTTTAGCACCGATCACTGTATTGATGTCACCATAACTCCCAACTGTCCCTGATTTGGAACAATGTCCCCCTGTCCCTCATTCCTCCTTATTTGTCCCTCATTTTGATCTGATCCATATAGATGTATATAAAATGCACTTTTTATCTATCAAAAAGTGTTTTCCAGTGCTAAACCTTTCATCTGATTTCTAAATTGCTGCATTTGTAAATTCCAAAAGCCAATATAAAGGAACAGCAGTGGTAAAAAAAAGCACTTGTGGGTTTAACCAATCTTGTTTTTTTACAATTCTCCTTTAAGGGGGAGTGGCAAAAGGTGTGTCCCATGCCTGCATACTTTTGCTGTCCCTCATTTCCATCTCAAAAAGTTGGGAGGTATGGTGTCACTGGTCCCCAAAAAGCGTCACTTATGCCGCGTACACACGAGCAGACTTTTTGACGGACTTGGTTCGGCGAACAATCCGACGGACTTTGCAGCTGAGGTCTGCCTGACTTTCAAATGAATGGACTCGGCCACACACGATCACTCCAAAAGTTCGACGGATTTGAACATGATGACGTAGAATAAGGAAGTTCATAGCCAGTAGCCAATAGCTGCCCTAGCGTCGGTTTTAGTCCATCAGACTAGCACACAGACGACCGGATTTTTCGACCGGACTCGAGTCCATCGGAAAGATTTGAAGCCAGCTTTATTTCTAGGTCAGCTGGACTTTTGGGGAGAAAAAGTCCGCTGGAGCCCACACACGATCGAATTGTCTGACAGACTCTGGTCCGCCGGACCAAGTCCTCTGAAAAGGATCAGATTCATCTGCCGCAATGTCGCGGTCCTGCTAAAAATTGCAGATCACCTCCATCACCAGTAAAAACAATAAAAAGCAATGAAAAGTCCCTATATTTTTCCCCTATTTTGTAGATGCTACAACTTTTGCGCAAACCAATCAATATTCGCTTATTGGGATTTTATTACCAAAAGTATGTAGAAGAATATATATTGGCCTAAACTGATGAATAAATGTGTTTTTTTTTTACATTTTTTTTTGGATATGTATTATAGCAGCAAGTAAAAAATAGCTGCCAAATGATAAAATGAAATAAAAAAGTATTTTCTCTCCAAAATGTGTACATACTCATTTCAATTATTGACCACATTAAAAGTAAATTATTGTTAGTTTTGGATACCCAATGATGTGTAAAATAGTGTCTGAATGTCTTTATTAAAATAGCTGAATAGTGTGCACCTCCCATGCAAAGGTATGTACATATAAGGGACCATCTAACTTCCTGCACTGAGCTGACAAACCTGGCAATACTGCATTGAAACCCAGAACAGTGTTGTCAGCCGTTATGAACTAAATCAGCAAGTCCTCCTCTCTTCATCTAGACAACTTCTCCTGAAAGTCCTATTTTAGTGCTGCAGTGACTAATTATCAGCCAACTACAAGAAGTTAGCAGCTGACTCTATATACTGTATGACAAGATCATCGGGTATTTTTTAATACCTACAGAGTTTTTTACGTGACAAACCATTAAAAAATGTGAACATCATGGAGAGCTGTGCTGAATAAGCTTTTATAGAATTTTGTTAACACATACACTTTAAAATAATGGTAAAGCGGACCTTGCACCTAAAAAGCGAAGCTTGCTTTATAAAGTGGTTAACCCCAAACTAAAAATGTATTTAATTGCAGCTTAGTAATCAGTAAGTGTGGTGGCTGCTTCAATTTTATTTTCTTTGGCTCCCTTCTTTTCCCCCTCTGTTTTCCTACTATATTAGTGAGACATAACTCTGGAGGAATGAGAATAGGAGGCACAGCAGGCAGCAGCATTGTCAGTCTGGGGGGAGGAGAGTGTTAAATGTATTAGCAGATTTAGAAACACTAACAAATTGAAACCAAACTCCAGTTCAAACTTTATAATCAGTTAGAACAAACAGTTTTTTTCTTGTTTTTTTCTTTAGAGATAAAGGTTTTGTATGAACAAATAAAAGCTGGTCATTTTAATCACCCCTGTCAGCGTTAAAGTGATTTTTTTTTTGTTTTTTTTTGTTTTTTAACCACTTCACATCCTGCCCATGTACATATGATGTCCACAGGAGGGATCTCCCATCCTGGACGGGCGTCATATGATGTCCTGGGCTTCCCGGTGCCTGGCGGCCACGATGTCTGCTACCCGTTAACCGAGCAGGACCGTGGATCTCAGCTGTCAGGTGAGAGGAGACCGATGGTGTGTTCCCAGTACAGAGGAACACCGATCTGTCTCCTTCCCTTGTGAGTCCCCATCCCCTACAGTTAGAATCACTCCCTAGGGAACACAATTAACCCCTTCACCGCCCCCTACTGTTAACCCCTTTGCTGTCACTGACATTTATACAGTAATCAATGCATTTGTATAGCACTGATCACTGTATAAATGTGAATGGTCCCAAAATGGTGTCAAAAGTGCCCACGCTGTCTGCCGCAATGTCACAGTCACGATAAAAATCGCAGCTCGCCGCCATTACTGGTAAAAAATGTTTTATAAATAATAAAAATTACATAAAACTTGCCCCTATTTTGTAGACGCTATAACTTTTGCGCGAATTAATAAATATACCCATAATTATACCAATATATATATACGCTCATTGCGATTTTTACCAAAAATATGTAGAAGAATACATATTGGCCTAAACTGAGGAAAATAATTAAAATAAAAAAAAAAACGGGATATTTATTATAGCAAAAAGCAAAAAATATTGTGTTTTTTTTTTTTTCAAACTTGTCGCTCTTCTTTTGTTTATAGTGCAAAAAATAAAAACCGCAGAGATGATCAAATATCACCAAAAGAAAGCTCTATTTGTGTCGGACAGCCGAGGGACTCATGAACATCACTGGATAGAGATGGGGCTCAGGTAAGTATTTGGGGGAACTGGGGGGGAGGCTTTTTTTTAAAAAAAACCTTCTGACTTTACAACTCCTTTAAGTGGTTTGTCTCATTCATGTAAACTTATACACTCTGCTGAAGATTTTGTGCTGTGAAAAAACAACAGACTTGCTGCCTGGATGACCAGGTAAAAATAGAAGAGAGAAAGCCTAAAAAAGGAAAGCAATGCAGCCATATACGATTTGGTAAACTGCAATATAATTAATATATGCTTTTGGGTTTAATATTGTTAAAGTTCACTTTTAATAATTGCACATTTTTTTACAGGTAAAAAAATGTCCATTTATCATTGTTTTCTCTTAGAAACCTGTGGAGTATTGCACCCTGGATCAGCCAATCATGAGTGCAATGTCAGGCTCCTGCAGATGCTCTGTACAGCTGTCTGCCTGTACCTTCAATGTGGGCAGAGAGTTGCTGAAGTGCAGGAAGAATCAATGAGCTACGAGGATGCTCACCAGCACCCGCACTGTTCATTGAGAACTACAAGCTGTCTACTGTGATGGAAGATGAGACTGGTAGTACACATTCATTCACAGAGAAATGAATAATAATGTGCAGTTGGAGAGGCTTGTCGTGGGTGGGGGATCGGGGAGTGCCAGGAGAGGTGCACAGTAACATGTTATATCTTAAATACAGGTGTAACACGTAACATGTTATCAAAAGTGAACTTAGCCCTTAACTACACGCCCCACTTTGCTAAAAATGCCACATGGAAAAAAAAAACACCTGTGTGGGGAAACGTTAGATAACATACCTTACTTTCCACTGGCTTCCTTTGGCAGTGCCTAGGTGAGGATAGGATTGCCACCTCTCTGGGATTCCCCTGGACAGTTTGGGTTTTGAACCATGTGTCTGTGTTTCATGCAGACTGAAACCCAGACACATTATTCAGACCGGGCTTTGGCTCCCCTAGATAGTTACACACATTTTTTTTAGCTGTCCCAGAGCTTTGGGTTGCTGTCTGGGGGAGGAGGGGCAGGTTCAGCCTCATTGGGGGGGCAGAATTGTGATGTCAGCAAGAGCAATTTTGCTACACCCATTGTTCTCTGCAGCACGCTATACATACCGCATTACTACCCTGCATGGGTCACCCAAAGGTGTTTCAGGCTACTAAAGTGTTTGGGTTTGGGTTTGGCTTGAAGAAAAGATTTTAACCCTAGGTGAGGGTGATGTCATCCGCTTTCTGCTCAGGTCTTGGAGAATGTTGAGAAGCCAATATTATTTGAAACCTCCACAGTTTCTTGTGAGATTTGGAATACTCACCATTTCCCCAAATCTCATCAGCAGGATAATGACATCACCCCTTGCAATATGGAAACCGGGCGACTGGTGAATTTTTTATCTACTTTTTCCCCTATAGGTGATTTTTTTTCTGTGCAGACTCCACTTTAAATAAAATTTGATAACATAAGCATACTGCTAAAAGTGTAACAATAAAAAAAAAAAAAACACTTTTATTATGCAAAGGCTCTTTTAAATACAGCTTGTACTTAACAAGTAATATATTGAAATATAACTTTTTTTTTGCAAAGATACAACACAGACAGGTGTTAATGTGTCTTTAATAACGTTGTTCAATATGTGAGATTATTTCAAATTATGTAAACTAATTAGAAAGCACTTTGACCCGATGAAATATGCTGGTCATGTTCATAGTTTGTACATTTTGTGCCACTTTCCTTCATAAACAGAATGGAATTAGTTAGCTCCATTTGTCATATAGTTAAGCCGTATCTTGAAAAAAAACATGTTTATTTGAATCTGTAACTTCCTTTAGGCATAATCAACTCTGCTCACCAATGGAAAATATGTCCTTTCCTTTGCTTCACTTGCAGTGTTTCTTTTCATTAAATACTTTCTGACATATTCATTTGAGTATCTGTGACCTCCGGCTTAGTCTTAAAATTAATATGCCATAATGAACCGCATATCCACAATTTTGATTTAAAAGTTGTGCATTTGAGTGACATCATGAAGGCTGATCATAAATAATAATATTCCAACTTCAAAACATTTTATAGTTTCCTGTCCAGATTGTTATAACTTTTCAGCTATTTAACCTCTTCTGACCAGCTATCTGTTTACTGTTGAGGACTTGCGCAAAGTCATGGTTTGCAATTGGTTTCTTGGGAATATGGCTGAAGATATCAGCCGGTGACTGGTTTCCCATGAAAGCATTATGAGCAGCTCATGAGCTGCTGGAATGCTTTCTGAATCTGCAGGAGCTCGTCTGTATTTCTCAGGCCGCGTACACACGGGCGAATTGTCTGCCCAACTTAGTCCGCTGAACCGTGTTTCAGCGGACAATCCGCTCGTGTGTGGGCTTCAGCTGACTTTTTCAGCGGACAGTCTGACGGACTTAGTCTTTCGGAATTTCCGTAATTTTGTCCGTCCAAACTTGGTTTTGTCCGTCCAAACTTGGTTTCAGCGGACAGTCCGCTCGTGTGTAGGCAAGTTGGACGGACTAAGTATGGCGCATGCTCAGAAAGGATTTACACGGCCGAAGGTTGCATTGCAGTGTATTGGACGTCGTTTTTCTAGTCCCGTCGTACGTGCTGTACACGTCATCGCGCAAGTTTTCAGCGGACTGTCTGTTCATCGTGTGTGGTCAAGTCCATTCATTCAAAAGTTGAACGGACTGTCTGTCGGATTGTCTGATGAACTTAGTTGGGCAGACAATCCGCCCGTGTGTACACGGCCTCAGGCTTACCGTTTATACCGGTTTGATCCAACTGTGCAGCCAGCTGCTCCCATTAGTGATCAAAGAGTGATCAAAGAGTAGATACATAGATGATGATCTCTATGATGATGTCACTTCTGGTCCAGGGTGGAAGTAATTTTTTTTTTCAAAGTAAAAAATAAAATAAAAAAATTGTGGGAGATCTTTTGTTTTTAAAAGTAAAGAAGAGATGTGGTGTATTTCTGACCCCAGATATCTCCATAAAGAAGACCTTTCATCTTTATTTCCATTACAAGGGATGTTTATATTCCTTGTAGTAGGAATAAAAGTGAGCATAAACAAACAAAAAAAAAAAAATGAAAAGGGACAGTGTAAAAAAAAAAAAAAAAAAAAAAAAAAATATATATATATATATATATATATATATATATATATATATATATATATATATATATATATATATATATATATATATATATATATATATATATATATATATATATATATATATATATATATATATATATATATAATTTTTTTAAAGAGCCCCCATCCCTCCCTGCTCGTGCCCAGAAGCTAGCTCTAAACAAGAAGCCTTGTCTATGGAGATTTTTAGATACCATAGTTTAAAAAACATAAAATAAATATCTGCGCTATGATGGACAACAATAACGTACAGCAGCTAAGCACTTTAACCCAGATAGTAGGCACATAAGCAAATATATAGCAAAAAAGTGCAGCGCTATAAATTAATAAATATGTGTGTGTCACAAATAAATATTAAAGTGCAAACAATATCCATGGTGTAAAACCATAAATCATGAAAATCTATATAAAATAATTAATACAGTGCACAACAGCAATTGATTAAGCAATGTCCAATATATAAATAATGCACAAAATACAAATATCTGTATTCTATTAAGGTTAATGAGGGACTTGAGTTCATCAATAAAATCCTGGTGCACTGTAAAATGAATCATTCATAGATAGTGGGACATGAGATAGACTTGACCACCACCACAAAGAGACAGGAGGCTTACCATAAAGCCAATGACCGCCCTTATTCAGGGGGGTCATAAAGGCTTGTTAGATATGAGATCCTGTGGGAGAAGTATCCTAATAACTGGAGCCTGAAGAGGTGTCCCAATGTGCCGAGCCTTCCCCACAGGGGCTTTTGCTCTCCTAGTCAGAAGTTGTCTAAGGTTCCCAGCCAAGAGCCCTTTTAATTCAGTAAAATTAATTTTTTACCATGCAACATAAAAAATTTGCAACAGTCACCATTTTATTTGCTATGGTCTCTGCTAAAAATTAGTAAATTTCCCAAAAAAATAAAATACCGATTTAGACTTGTAAACAAAAAGTGCCAGAAAAAGCCTGGGTGGCAAGTAGTTAAACACTGTCTCATCTGTGCATAGATTCTGACTTTTAAACTGCTCAAGTATGCACTGCGGATCAGGACTCTAATCAAACTGGTTCTTCGTTATGTGACGGCTATGTAAGCTATGACATAGTGATCACATGCAGATGGGAGGTTTCATTGCAAAAATAAGACTTTAGCCTGCAGATGAACACTGCCTTTATATATTCAGATGTTCCTGCAGCTTCCTCTATCTTCTCACCAGCTTGACAGAATACCAGTGCTAAAATATCTTACTTAAAGGAACTTTCCTGAGTAGTGATGAGTCAACCAGGCAAAGTTTGGTTCCCAGGAGGTTGGAGAAGCCAGTAGAAAATGTGTGATTCCTGCCAAAACCCTATTGAAGTCTATTGGAGCTAAACCTGGTCATGTTTTTTCATGCAGCTACACA